>NW_026047571.1:7683345-7990658 GCF_023864345.2 Schistocerca serialis cubense
TTAATCTCAGAAACGTTTACATTTATCGTCTGGCAACTAATGCCGCGTGATGACGTTTGCGGTCGCACCACTCTGTACGAAGTAGAAGCTTCTAAGTTGTTGCAGTCACCAAGAAAGAGGCACAGAAATTCAAGTTTTTGTTTTTAAAAATTCAGTTTTTGGCTGCTTTTGCTGCCTTGTAGTTGACCTAGGACCTTAAGATTTTGCATGAACCGAACTCTGGCTGAAACATTACACGAGAAAAAGCGAGAAGTGGTAATTCGTAGTAAAAACCGCAGAAAACATAACGTTTTCTACATTGTTTTCGTATCGACGTAACTGAAAATCTTCACATTGGACGCGTTACTCTCCGAAACGTTTACATTTATCGTCTGGCAACTAATGCCGCGTGATGACGTTTGCGGTCGCACCACTCTGTACGAAGTAGAAGCTTCTAAGTTGTTGCAGTCACCAAGAAAGAGGCACAGAAATTCAAGTTTTAGTTTTTGAAAATTCAGTTTTTGGCTGCTTTTGCTGCCTTGTAGTTGACCTAGGACCTTAAGATTTTGCATGAACCGAACTCTGGCAGCCACATTACACGAGAAAAAGCGAGAAGTGGTAATTCGTAGTAAAAACCGCAGGAAAAATAACGTTTTCTACATTGTTTTCGTATCGACGTAACTGAAAATCTTCACATTATACGCATTACTCTCTGAAACGTCTACATTTATCGTCTGGCAACTAATGCCGCGTGATGACGTTTGCGGTCGCACCACTCTGTACGAAGTAGAAGCTTCTAAGTTGTTGCAGTCACCAAGAAAGAGGCACAGAAATTCAAGTTTTTGTTTTTGAAAATTCAGTTTGTGGCTGCTTTTGCTGCCTTGTAGTTGACCTAGGACCTTAAGATTTTGCATGAACCGAACTCTGGCAGCCACATTACACGCGCAAAAGCGAGAAGTGGTAATTCGTAGTAAAAACCGCAGAAAACATAACGTTTTCTACATTTGTTTTCGAAAAGACGTAACTGACAATCTTCACATTGGACGCATTACTCTCAGAAACGTTTACATTTATCGTCTGGCAACTAATGCCGCGTGATGACGTTAGCGGTCGCACCACTCTGTACGAAGTACAAGCTTCTAAGTTGTTGCAGTCACCAAGAAAGAGGCACAGAAATTCAAGTTTTAATTTTTGAAAATTCAGTTTTTGGCTGCTTTTGCTGCCTTGTAGTTGAACTAGGACCTTAAGATTTTGCATGAACCGAACTCTGGCAGCCACATTACACGAGAAAAAGCGAGAAGTGGTAATTCGTAGTAAAAACCGCAGAAAACATAACGTTTTCTACATTGTTGTCGTATCGACGTAACTGAAAATCTTCACAATTGATGCATTTCTCTCGGAAACGTTTACATTTATTGTCTGGCAACTAATGCCGCGTGATGACGTTTGCGGTCGCACCACTCTGTACCAAGTAGAACCCTCTAAGTTGTTGCACTCACCAAGAAAGAGGCACAGAAATTCAAGTTTTTGTTTTTGAAAATTAAGTTTTTGGCTGCTTTTGCTGCCTTGTAATTGACCTAGGACCTTGAGATTTTGCATGAACCGAGCTCTGGCAGCCACATTACACGAGAAAAAGCGAGAAGTGGTAATTCGTAGTAAAAACCGCAGAAAACATAACGTTTTCAACTTTTGTTTTCAAAATGACGTAACTGAAAATCTTCACATGGGACGCATTACTCTCAGAAACGTTTACATTTATCGTCTGGCAACTAATGCCGCGTGATGACGTTTGCGGTCGCACCACTCTGTACGAAGTAGAAGCTTCTAAGTTGTTGCAGTTACCAAGAAAGAGGCACAGAAATTCAAGTTTTTGTTTTTGAAAATTCAGTTTTTGGCTGCTTTTGCTGCCTTGTAGTTGACCTGGGACCTTAAGATTTTGCATGAACCGAACTCTGGCAGCCACATTACACGAGAAAAAGCGAGAAGCGGTAATTCGTAGTAAAAACCGCAGAAAACATAACGTTTTCTACATTGTTTTCGTATCGACGTAACTGAAAATCTTCACATTGGACGCATTACTCTCAGAAACGATTACATTTATCGTCTGGCAACTAATGCCGCGTGATGACGTTTGCGGTCGCACCACCCTGTACGAAGTAGAAGCTTCTAAGTTGTTGCAGTCACCAAGAAAGGGGCACAGAATTTCAAGTTTTAGTTTTTGATAATTCAGTTTTTGGCTGCTTTTGCTGCCTTGTAGTTGATCTAGGACCTTAAGATTTTGCATGAACCGAACTCTGGCAGCCACATTACACGAGAAAAAGCGAGAAGTGGTATTTCGTAGTAAAAACCGCAGAAAACATAACGTTTTCAACATTTGTTTTCGAAATGACGTAACTGAAAATCTTCACATTGGACGCATTACTCTCAGAAACGTTTACATTTATCGTCTGGCAACTAATGCAGCGTGATGACGTTTGCGGTCGCACCACTCTGTACGAAGTAGAAGCTTCTAAGTTGTTGCAGTCACCAAGAAAGAGGCACAGAAATTCAAGTTTTAGTTTTTGAAAATTCAGTTTTTGGCTGCTTTTGCTGCCTTGTAGTTGACCTAGGACCTTAAGGTTTTGTATGAACCGAACTCTGGCAGCCACATTACACGAGAAAAAGCGAGAAGTGGTAATTCGTAGTAAAAACCGCAGAAAACATAACGTTTTCAACATTTGTTTTCGAAATGACGTAACTGAAAATCTTCACATTGGACGCAGTACTCTCAGAAACGTTTACATTTATCGTCTGGCAACTAATGCCGCGTGATGACGTTTGCGGTCGCACCACTCTGTACGAAGTAGAAGCTTCTAAGTTGTTGCAGTCACCAAGAAAGAGGCACAGAAATTCAAGTTTTAGTTTTTGAAAATTCTGTTTTTGGCTGCTTTTGCTGCCTTGTAGTTGACCTAGGACCTTAAGATTTTGCATGAACCGAACTCTGGCAGCCACATTACACGAGAAAAAGCGAGAAGTGGTAATTCGTAGTAAAAACCGCAGAAAACATAACGTTTTCTACATTGTTTTCGTACCGACGTAACTGAAAATCTTCACATTGGACGCATTACTCTCAGAAACGTTTACATTTATCGTCTGGCAACTAATGCCACGTGATGACGTTTGCGGTCGCACCACTCTGTACGAAGTAGAAGCTTCTAAGTTGTTGCAGTCACCAAGAAAGAGGCACAGAAATTCAAGTTTTAGTTTTTGAAAATTCAGTTTTTGGCTGCTTTTGCTGCCTTGTAGTTGACCTAGGACCTTAAGATTTTGCATGAACCGAACTCTGGCAGCCACATTACACGAGAAAAAGCGAGAAGTGGTAATTCGTAGTAAAAACCGCAGAAAACATAACGTTTTCTTCATTTGTCTTCGAAATGACGTAACAGAAAATCTTCACATTGGACGCATTACTCTCAGAAACGTTTACATTTATCGTCTGGCAACTAATGCCGCGTGACGACGTTTGCGGTCGCACCACTCTGTACGAAGTAGAAGCTTCTAAGTTGTTGCAGTCACCAAGAAAGAGGCACAGAAATTCAAGTTTTAGTTTTTGAAAATTCAGTTTTTGGCTGCTTTTGCTGCCTTGTAGTTGACCTAGGACCTTGAGATTTTGCATGAACCGAACTCTGGCAGCCACATTACACGTGAAAAAGGGAGAAGCGGAAATTCGTAGTAAAAACCGCAGAAAACATAACGTTTTCTACATTGTTTTCGTATCGACGTAACTGAAAATCTTCACATTGGACGCATTACTCTCAGAAACGTTTACATTTATCGTCTGGCAACTAATGCCGCGTGATGACGTTTGCGGTCGCACCACTCTGTACGAAGTATAAGCTTCTAAGTTGTTGCAGTCACCAAGAAAGAGGCACAGAAATTCAAGTTTTAGTTCTTGAAAATTCAGTTTTTGGCTGCTTTTGCTGCCTTGTAGTTGACCTAGGACCTTAAGATTTTGCATGAACCGAACTCTGGCAGCCACATTACACGAGAAAAAGCGAGAAGTGGTAATTCGTAGTAAAAACCGCAGAAAACATAACGTTTTCTACATTGTTTTCGTATCGACGTAACTGAAAATCTTCACATTATACGCATTACTCTCAGAAACGTTTACATTTATCGTCTGGCAACTAATGCCGCGTGATGACGTTTGCGGTCGCACCACTCTGTACGAAGTAGAAGCTTCTAAGTTGTTGCAGTCACCAAGAAAGAGGCACAGAATTTCAAGTTTTAGTTTTTGAAAATTCAGTTTTTGGCTGCTTTTGCTGCCTTGTAGTTGACCTAGGACCTTAAGATTTTGCATGAACCGAACTCTTACAGCCACATTACACGAGAAAAAGCGAGAAGTGGTAATTCGTACTAAAAACCGCAGAAAACATAACGTTTTCTACATTGTTTTCGTATCGACGTAACTGAAAATCTTCACATTGGACGCATTACTCTCAGAAACGTTTACATTTATCGTCTGGCAACTAATGCCGCGTGATGACGTTTGCGGTCGCACCACTCTGTACGAAGTAGAAGCTTCTAAGTTGTTGCAGTCACCGAGAAAGAGGCACAGAAATGCAAGTTTTATTTTTTGAAAATTCAGTTTTTGGCTGCTTTTGCTGCCTTGTAGTTGACCTAGGACCTTAAGATTTTGCATGAACCGAACTCTGGCAGCCACATTACACGAGAAAAAGCGAGAAGTGCTAATTCGTAGTAAAAACCGCAGAAAACATAACGTTTTCTACATTGTTTTCGTATCGACGTAACTGAAAATCTTCACATTGGACGCATTACTCTCAGACACGTTTACATTTATCGTCTGGCAACTAATGCCGCGTGATGACGTTTGCGGTCGCACCACTCTGTACGAAGTAGAAGCTTCTAAGTTGTTGCAGTCACCAAGAAAGAGGCACAGAAATTCAAGTTTTAGTTTTTGAAAATTCAGTTTTTGGCTGCTTTTGCTGCCTTGTAGTTGACCTAGGACCTTAAGATTTTGCATGAACCGAACTCTGGCAGCCACATTACACGAGAAAAAGCGAGAAGTGGTAATTCGTAGTAAAAACCGCAGAAAACATAACGTTTTCTACATTGTTTTCGTATCGACGTAACTGAAAATCTTCACATTGGACGCATTACTCTCAGAAACGTTTACATTTATCGTCTGGCAGCTAATGCAGCGTGATGACGTTTGCGGTCGCACCACTCTGTACGAAGTAGAAGCTTCTAAGTTGTTGCAGTCACCAAGAAAGAGGCACAGAACTTCAAGTTTTAGTTTTTGACAATTCAGTTTTTGGCTGCTTTTGCTGCCTTGTAGTTGACCTAGGACCTTAAGATTTTGCATGAACCGAACTCTGGCAGCCACATTACACGAGAAAAAGCGAGAAGTGGTAATTCGTAGTAAAAACCGCAGAAAACATAACGTTTTCAACATTTGTTTTCGAAATGACGTAACTGAAAATCTTCACATTGGACGCATTACTCTCAGAAACGTTTACATTTATCGTCTGGCAACTAATGCAGCGTGATGACGTTTGCGGTCGCAACACTCTGTACGAAGTAGAAGCTTCTAAGTTGTTGCAGTCACCAAGAAAGAGGCACAGAATTTCAATTTTTAGTTTTTGAAAATTCAGTTTTTGGTTGCTTTTGCTGCCTTGTAGTTGCTCTAGGACCTTAAGATTTTGCATGAACCGAACTCTGGCGGCCACATTACACGAGAAAAAGCAAGAAGTGGTAATTCGTAGTAAAAACCGCAGAAAACATAACGTTTTCAACATTTGTTTTCGAAATGACGTAACAGAAAATCTTCACATTGGACGCATTACTCTCAGAAACGTTTACATTTATCGTCTGGCAACTAATGCAGCGTGATGACGTTTGCGGTCGCACCACTCTGTACGAAGTAGAAGCTTCTAAGTTGTTGCAGTCACCAAGAAAGAGGCACAGAAATTCAAGTTTTAGTTTTTGAAAATTCAGTTTTTGGCTGCTTTTGCTGCCTTGTAGTTGACCTAGGACCTTAAGATTTTGCATAAACCGAACTCTGGCAGCCACATTACACGAGAAAAAGCGAGAAGTGGTAATTCGTAGTAAAAACCGCAGAAAACATAACGTTTTCTACATTGTTTTCGTATCGACGTAACTGAAAATCTTCACATTGGACGCATTACTCTCAGAAACGTTTACATTTATCGTCTGGCAACTAATGCCGCGTGCTGACGTTTGCGGTCGCACCACTCTGTACGAAGTAGAAGCTTCTAAGTTGTTGCAGTCACCAAGAAAGAGGCAAAGAAATTCAAGTTTTAGTTTTTGTAAATTCAGTTTTTGGCTGCTTTTGCTGCCTTGTAGTTGACCTAGGACCTTAAGGTTTTGCATGAACCGAACTCTGGCAGCCACATTACACGAGAAAAAGCGAGAAGTGGTAATTCGTAGTAAAAACCGCAGAAAACATAACGTTTTCAACATTTGTTTTCGAAATGAAGTAACTGAAAATCTTCACATTGGACGCAGTACTCTCAGAAACGTTTACATTTATCGTCTGGCAACTAATGCCGCGTGATGACGTTTGCGGTCGCACCACTCTGTACGAAGTAGAAGCTTCTAAGTTGTTGCAGTCACCAAGAAAGAGGCACAGAAATTCAAGTTTTAGTTTATGAAAATTCTGTTTTTGGCTGCTTTTGCTGCCTTGTAGTTGACCTAGGACCTTAAGATTTTGCATGAACCGAACTCTGGCAGCCACATTACACGTGAAAAAGCGAGAAGTGGTAATTCGTAGTAAAAACCGCAGAAAACATAACGTTTTCTACATTGTTTTCGTACCGACGTAACTGAAAATCTTCACATTGGACGCATTACTCTCAGAAACGTTTACATTTATCGTCTGGCAACTAATGCCACGTGATGACGTTTGCGGTCGCACCACTCTGTACGAAGTAGAAGCTTCTAAGTTGTTGCAGTCACCAAGAAAGAGGCACAGAAATTCAAGTTTTAGTTTTTGAAAATTCAGTTTTTGGCTGCTTTTGCTGCCTTGTAGTTGACCTAGGACCTTAAGATTTTGCATGAACCGAACTCTGGCAGCCACATTACACGAGAAAAAGCGAGAAGTGGTAATTCGTAGTAAAAACCGCAGAAAACATAACGTTTTCTTCATTTGTTTTCGAAATGACGTAACTGAAAATCTTCACATTGGACGCATTACTCTCAGAAACGTTTACATTTATCGTCTGGCAACTAATGCCGCGTGACGACGTTTGCGGTCGCACCACTCTGTACGAAGTAGAAGCTTCTAAGTTGTTGCAGTCACCAAGAAAGAGGCACAGAAATTCAAGTTTTAGTTTTTGAAAATTCAGTTTTTGGCTGCTTTTGCTGCCTTGTAGTTGACCTAGGACCTTAAGATTTTGCATGAACCGAACTCTGGCAGCCACATTACACGTGAAAAAGGGAGAAGCGGAAATTCGTAGTAAAAACCGCAGAAAACATAACGTTTTCTACATTGTTTTCGTATCGACGTAACTGAAAATCTTCACATTGGACGCATTACTCTCAGAAACGTTTACATTTATCGTCTGGCAACTAATGCCGCGTGATGACGTTTGCGGTCGCACCACTCTGTACGAAGTAGAAGCTTCTAAGTTGTTGCAGTCACCAAGAAAGAGGCACAGAAATTCAAGTTTTAGTTTTTGAAAATTCAGTTTTTGGCTGCTTTTGCTGCCTTGAAGTTGACCTAGGACCTTAAGATTTTGCATGAACCGAACTCTGGCAGCCACATTACACGAGAAAAAGCGAGAAGTGGTAATTCGTAGTAAAAACCGCAGATAACATAACGTTTTCTACATTGTTTTCGTATCGACGTAACTGAAAATCTTCACATTATACGCATTACTCTCAGAAACGTTTACATTTATCGTCTGGCAACTAATGCCGCGTGATGACGTTTGCGGTCGCACCACTCTGTACGAAGTAGAAGCTTCTAAGTTGTTGCAGTCACCAAGAAAGAGGCACAGAATTTCAAGTTTTAGTTTTTGAAAATTCAGTTTTTGGCTGCTTTTGCTGCCTTGTAGTTGACCTAGGACCTTAAGATTTTGCATGAACCGAACTCTTACAGCCACATTACACGAGAAAAAGCGAGAAGTGGTAATTCGTACTAAAAACCGCAGAAAACATAACGTTTTCTACATTGTTTTCGTATCGACGTAACTGAAAATCTTCACATTGGACGCATTACTCTCAGAAACGTTTACATTTATCGTCTGGCAACTAATGCCGCGTGATGACGTTTGCGGTCGCACCACTCTGTACGAAGTAGAAGCTTCTAAGTTGTTGCAGTCACCGAGAAAGAGGCACAGAAATGCAAGTTTTATTTTTTGAAAATTCAGTTTTTGGCGGCTTTTGCTGCCTTGTAGTTGACCTAGGACCTTAAGATTTTGCATGAACCGAACTCTGTCAGCCACATTACACGAGAAAAAGCGAGAAGTGCTAATTCGTAGTAAAAACCGCAGAAAACATAACGTTTTCTACATTGTTTTCGTATCGACGTAACTGAAAATCTTCACATTGGTCGCATTACTCTCAGACACGTTTACATTTATCGTCTGGCAACTAATGCCGCGTGATGACGTTTGCGGTCGCACCACTCTGTACGAAGTAGAAGCTTCTAAGTTGTTGCAGTCACGGAGAAAGAGGCACAGAAATTCAAGTTTTAGTTTTTGAAAATTCAGTTTTTGGCTGCTTTTGCTGCCTTGTAGTTGACCTAGGACCTTAAGATTTTGCATGAACCGAACTCTGGCAGCCACATTACACGAGAAAAAGCGAGAAGTGGTAATTCGTAGTAAAAACCGCAGAAAACATAACGTTTTCTACATTGTTTTCGTATCGACGTAACTGAAAATCTTCACATTGGACGCATTACTCTCAGAAACGTTTACATTTATCGTCTGGCAACTAATGCCGCGTGATGACGTTTGCGGTCGCACCACTCTGTACGAAGTAGAAGCTTCTAAGTTGTTGCAGTCACCAAGAAAGAGGCACAGAAATTCAAGTTTTAGTTTTTGAAAATTCAGTTTTTGGGTGCATTTGCTGCCTTGTAGTTGACCTAGGACCTTAAGATTTTGCATGAACCGAACTTTGGCTGCCACATTACACGAGAAAAAGCGAGAAGTGGTAATTCGTAGTAAAAACCGCAGAAAACATAACGTTTTCTACATTGTTTTCGTATCGACGTAACCGAAAATCTTCACATTGGACGCATTACTCTCAGAAACGTTTACATTTATCGTCTGGCAACTAATGCCGCGTGATGACGTTTGCGGTCGCACCACTCTGTACGAAGTAGAAGCTTCTAAGTTGTTGCAGTCACCAAGAAAGAGGCAAAGAAATTCAAGTTTTAGTTTTTGTAAATTCAGTTTTTGGCTGCTTTTGCTGCCTTGTAGTTGACCTAGGACCTTACGATTTTGCATGAACCGAACTCTGGCAGCCACATTACACGAGAAAAAGCGAAACGTGGTAATTCCTAGTAAAAAACGCAGAAAACATAACGTTTTCTACATTGTTTTCGTATCGATGTAACTGAAAATCTTCACATTGGACGCATTACTCTCAGAAACGTTTACATTTATCGTCTGGCAACTAATGCCGCGTGATGACGTTTGCGGTCGCACCACTCTGTATGAAGTAGAAGCTTCTAAGTTGTTGCAGTCACCAAGAAAGAGGCACAGAAATTCAAGTTTTAGTTTTTGAAAATTCAGTTTTTGGCTGCTTTTGCTGCCTTGTAGTTGACCTAGGACCTTAAGATTTTGCATGAACCGAACTCTGGCAGCCACATTACACGAGAAAAAGCGAGAATTGGTAATTCCTAGTAAAAACTGCAGAAAACATAACGTTTTCAACATTTGTTTTCGAAATGACGTAACTGAAAATCTTCACATTGGACGCATTACTCTCAGAAACGTTTACATTTATCGTCTGGCAACTAATGCCGCGTGATGACGTTTGCGGTCGCACCACTCTGTACGAAGTAGAAGCCTCTAAGTTGTTGCAGTCACCAAGAAAGAGGCACAGAAATTCAAGTTTTAGTTTTTGAAAATTCAGTTTTTGGCTGCTTTTGCTGCCTTGTAGTTGACCTAGGACCTTAAGATTTTGGATGAACCGAACTCTGGCAGCCACATTACACGAGAAAAAGCGAGAAGTGGTAATTCGTAGTAAAAACCGCAGAAAACATAACGTTTTCAACATTTGTTTTCGAAATGACGTAACTGAAAATTTTCACATTGGACGCATTACTCTCAGAAACGTTTACATTTATCGTCTGGCAACTAATGCAGCATGATGACGTTTGCGGTCGCACCACTCTGTACGAAGTAGAAGCTTCTAAGTTGTTGCAGTCACCAAGAAAGAGGCACAGAAATTCAAGTTTTAGTTTTTGACAATTCAGTTTTTGGCTGCTCTTGCTGCCTTGTAGTTGACCTAGGACCTTAAGGTTTTGCATGAACCGAACTCTGGCAGCCACATTACACGAGAAAAAGCGAGAAGTGGTAATTCGTAGTAAAAACCGCAGAAAACATAACGTTTTCAACATTTGTTTTCGAAATGACGTAACTGAAAATCTTCACATTGGACGCATTACTCTCAGAAACGTTTACATTTATCGTCTGGCAACTAATGCCGCGTGATGACGTTTGCGGTCGCACCACTCTGTACGAAGTAGAAGCTTCTAAGTTGTTGCAGTCACCAAGAAAGAGGCACAGAAATTCAAGTTTTAGTTTTTGAAAATTCAGTTTTTGGCTGCTTTTGCTGCCTTGTAGTTGACCTAGGACCTTAAGATTTTGCATGAACCGAACTCTGGCAGCCACATTACACGAGAAAAAGCGAGAAGTGGTAATTCGTAGTAAAAACCGCAGAAAACATAACGTTTTCTACATTGTTTTCGTATCGACGTAACTGAAAATCTTCACATTGGACGCATTACTCTCAGAAACGTTTACATTTATCGTCTGGCAACTAATGCCGCGTGATGACGTTTGCGGTCGCACCACTCTGTACGAAGTAGAAGCTTCTAAGTTGTTGCAGTCACCAAGAAAGAGGCACAGAAATTCAAGTTTTAGTTTTTGAAAATTCAGTTTTTGGCTGCATTTGCTGCCTTGTAGTTGACCTAGGACCTTAAGATTTTGCATGAACCGAACTTTGGCAGCCACATTACACGAGAAAAAGCGAGAAGTGGTAATTCGTAGTAAAAACCGCAGAAAACATAACGTTTTCTACATTGTTTTCGTATCGACGTAACCGAAAATCTTCACATTGGACGCATTACTCTCAGAAACGTTTACATTTATCGTCTGGCAACTAATGCCGCGTGATGACGTTTGCGGTCGCACCACTCTGTACGAAGTAGAAGCTTCTAAGTTGTTGCAGTCACCAAGAAAGAGGCACAGAAATTCAAGTTTTAGTTTTTGAAAATTCAGTTTTTGGCTGCTTTTGCTGCCTTGTAGTTGACCTAGGACCTTAAGATTTTGCATGAACCGAACTCTGGCAGCCACATTACACGAGAAAAAGCGAGACGAGGTAATTCGTAGTAAAAACCGCAGAAAACATAACGTTTTCAACAATTGTTTTCGAAATGACGTAACTGAAAATCTTCACATTGGACGCATTACTCTCAGAAACGTTTACATTTATCGTCTGGCAACTAATGCCGCGTGATGACGTTTGCGGTCGCACCACTCTGTACGAAGTAGGAGCTTCTAAGTTGTTGCAGTCACCAAGAAAGAGGCACAGAAATTCAAGTTTTAGTTTTTGAAAATTCAGTTTTTGGCTGCTTTTGCTGCCTTGTAGTTGACCTAGGACCTTAAGATTTTGCATGAACCGAACTCTGGCAGCCACATTACACGAGAAAAGCGAGAAGTGGTAATTCGTAGTAAAAACCGCAGAAAACATAACGTTTTCAACATTTGTTTTCGAAATGACGTAACTGAAAATCTTCACATTGGACGCATTACTCTCAGAAACGTTTACATTTATCGTCTGGCAGCTAATGCAGCGTGATGACGTTTGCGGTCGCACCACTCTGTACGAAGTAGAAGCTTCTAAGTTGTTGCAGTCACCAAGAAAGAGGCACAGAACTTCAAGTTTTAGTTTTTGACAATTCAGTTTTTGGCTGCTTTTGCTGCCTTGTAGTTGACCTAGGACCTTAAGATTTTGCATGAACCGAACTCTGGCAGCCACATTACACGAGAAAAAGCGAGAAGTGGTAATTCGTAGTAAAAACCGCAGAAAACATAACGTTTTCAACATTTGTTTTCGAAATGACGTAACTGAAAATCTTCACATTGGACGCATTACTCTCAGAAACGTTTACATTTATCGTCTGGCAACTAATGCAGCGTGATGACGTTTGCGGTCGCACCACTCTGTACGAAGTAGAAGCTTCTAAGTTGTTGCAGTCACCAAGAAAGAGGCACAGAATTTCAAGTTTTAGTTTTTGAAAATTCAGTTTTTGGTTGCTTTTGCTGCCTTGTAGTTGCTCTAGGACCTTAAGATTTTGCATGAACCGAACTCTGGCGGCCACATTACACGAGAAAAAGCGAGAAGTGGTAATTCGTAGTAAAAACCCGCAGAAAACATAACGTTTTCAACATTTGTTTTCGAAATGACGTAACAGAAAATCTTCACATTGGACGCATTACTCTCAGAAACGTTTACATTTATCGTCTGGCAACTAATGCAGCGTGATGACGTTTGCGGTCGCACCACTCTGTACGAAGTAGAAGCTTCTAAGTTGTTGCAGTCACCAAGAAAGAGGCACAGAAATTCAAGTTTTAGTTTTTGAAAATTCAGTTTTTGGCTGCTTTTGCTGCCTTGTAGTTGACCTAGGACCTTAAGATTTTGCATAAACCGAACTCTGGCAGCCACATTACACGAGAAAAAGCGAGAAGTGGTAATTCGTAGTAAAAACCGCAGAAAACATAACGTTTTCTACATTGTTTTCGTATCGACGTAACTGAAAATCTTCACATTGGACGCATTACTCTCAGAAACGTTTACATTTATCGTCTGGCAACTAATGCCGCGTGCTGACGTTTGCGGTCGCACCACTCTGTGCGAAGTAGAAGCTTCTAAGTTGTTGCAGTCACCAAGAAAGAGGCAAAGAAATTCAAGTTTTAGTTTTTGTAAATTCAGTTTTTGGCTGCTTTTGCTGCCTTGTAGTTGACCTAGGACCTTAAGGTTTTGCATGAACCGAACTCTGGCAGCCACATTACACGAGAAAAAGCGAGAAGTGGTAATTCGTAGTAAAAACCGCAGAAAACATAACGTTTTCAACATTTGTTTTCGAAATGACGTAACTGAAAATCTTCACATTGGACGCAGTACTCTCAGAAACGTTTACATTTATCGTCTGGCAACTAATGCCGCGTGATGACGTTTGCGGTCGCACCACTCTGTACGAAGTAGAAGCTTCTAAGTTGTTGCAGTCACCAAGAAAGAGGCACAGAAATTCAAGTTTTAGTTTTTGAAAATTCTGTTTTTGGCTGCTTTTGCTGCCTTGTAGTTGACCTAGGACCTTAAGATTTTGCATGAACCGAACTCTGGCAGCCACATTACACGAGAAAAAGCGAGAAGTGGTAATTCGTAGTAAAAACCGCAGAAAACATAACGTTTTCTACATTGTTTTCGTACCGACGTAACTGAAAATCTTCACATTGGACGCATTACTCTCAGAAACGTTTACATTTATCGTCTGGCAACTAATGCCACGTGATGACGTTTGCGGTCGCACCACTCTGTACGAAGTAGAAGCTTCTAAGTTGTTGCAGTCACCAAGAAAGAGGCACAGAAATTCAAGTTTTAGTTTTTGAAAATTCAGTTTTTGGCTGCTTTTGCTGCCTTGTAGTTGACCTAGGACCTTAAGATTTTGCATGAACCGAACTCTGGCAGCCACATTACACGAGAAAAAGCGAGAAGTGGTAATTCGTAGTAAAAACCGCAGAAAACATAACGTTTTCTTCATTTGTTTTCGAAATGACGTAACCGAAAATCTTCACATTGGACGCATTACTCTCAGAAACGTTTACATTTATCGTCTGGCAACTAATGCCGCGTGACGACGTTTGCGGTCGCACCACTCTGTACGAAGTAGAAGCTTCTAAGTTGTTGCAGTCACCAAGAAAGAGGCACAGAAATTCAAGTTTTAGTTTTTGAAAATTCAGTTTTTGGCTGCTTTTGCTGCCTTGTAGTTGACCTAGGACCTTAAGATTTTGCATGAACCGAACTCTGGCAGCCACATTACACGTGAAAAAGGGAGAAGCGGAAATTCGTAGTAAAAACCGCAGAAAACATAACGTTTTCTACATTGTTTTCGTATCGACGTAACTGAAAATCTTCACATTGGACGCATTACTCTCAGAAACGTTTACATTTATCGTCTGGCAACTAATGCCGCGTGATGACGTTTGCGGTCGCACCACTCTGTACGAAGTAGAAGCTTCTAAGTTGTTGCAGTCACCAAGAAAGAGGCACAGAATTTCAAGTTTTAGTTTTTGAAAATTCAGTTTTTGGCTGCTTTTGCTGCCTTGTAGTTGACCTAGGACCTTAAGATTTTGCATGAACCGAACTCTTACAGCCACATTACACGAGAAAAAGCGAGAAGTGGTAATTCGTACTAAAAACCGCAGAAAACATAACGTTTTCTACATTGTTTTCGTATCGACGTAACTGAAAATCTTCACATTGGACGCATTACTCTCAGAAACGTTTACATTTATCGTCTGGCAACTAATGCCGCGTGATGACGTTTGCGGTCGCACCACTCTGTACGAAGTAGAAGCTTCTAAGTTGTTGCAGTCACCGAGAAAGAGGCACAGAAATGCAAGTTTTATTTTTTGAAAATTCAGTTTTTGGCGGCTTTTGCTGCCTTGTAGTTGACCTAGGACCTTAAGATTTTGCATGAACCGAACTCTGGAAGCCACATTACACGAGAAAAAGCGAGAAGTGCTAATTCGTAGTAAAAACCGCAGAAAACATAACGTTTTCTACATTGTTTTCGTATCGACGTAACTGAAAATCTTCACATTGGACGCATTACTCTCAGACACGTTTACATTTATCGTCTGGCAACTAATGCCGCGTGATGACGTTTGCGGTCGCACCACTCTGTACGAAGTAGAAGCTTCTAAGTTGTTGCAGTCACGGAGAAAGAGGCACAGAAATTCAAGTTTTAGTTTTTGAAAATTCAGTTTTTGGCTGCTTTTGCTGCCTTGTAGTTGACCTAGGACCTTAAGATTTTGCATGAACCGAACTCTGGCAGCCACATTACACGAGAAAAAGCGAGAAGAGGTAATTCGTAGTAAAAACCGCAGAAAACATAACGTTTTCAACAATTGTTTTCGAAATGACGTAACTGAAAATCTTCACATTGGACGCATTACTCTCAGAAACGTTTACATTTATCGTCTGGCAACTAATGCCGCGTGATGACGTTTGCGGTCGCACCACTCTGTACGAAGTAGGAGCTTCTAAGTTGTTGCAGTCACCAAGAAAGAGGCACAGAAATTCAAGTTTTAGTTTTTGAAAATTCAGTTTTTGGCTGCTTTTGCTGCCTTGTAGTTGACCTAGGACCTTAAGATTTTGCATGAACCGAACTCTGGCAGCCACATTACACGAGAAAAGCGAGAAGTGGTAATTCGTAGTAAAAACCGCAGAAAACATAACGTTTTCAACATTTGTTTTCGAAATGACGTAACTGAAAATCTTCACATTGGACGCATTACTCTCAGAAACGTTTACATTTATCGTCTGGCAGCTAATGCAGCGTGATGACGTTTGCGGTCGCACCACTCTGTACGAAGTAGAAGCTTCTAAGTTGTTGCAGTCACCAAGAAAGAGGCACAGAACTTCAAGTTTTAGTTTTTGACAATTCAGTTTTTGGCTGCTTTTGCTGCCTTGTAGTTGACCTAGGACCTTAAGATTTTGCATGAACCGAACTCTGGCAGCCACATTACACGAGAAAAAGCGAGAAGTGGTAATTCGTAGTAAAAACCGCAGAAAACATAACGTTTTCAACATTTGTTTTCGAAATGACGTAACTGAAAATCTTCACATTGGACGCATTACTCTCAGAAACGTTTACATTTATCGTCTGGCAACTAATGCAGCGTGATGACGTTTGCGGTCGCACCACTCTGTACGAAGTAGAAGCTTCTAAGTTGTTGCAGTCACCAAGAAAGAGGCACAGAATTTCAAGTTTTAGTTTTTGAAAATTCAGTTTTTGGTTGCTTTTGCTGCCTTGTAGTTGCTCTAGGACCTTAAGATTTTGCATGAACCGAACTCTGGCGGCCACATTACACGAGAAAAAGCGAGAAGTGGTAATTCGTAGTAAAAACCGCAGAAAACATAACGTTTTCAACATTTGTTTTCGAAATGACGTAACAGAAAATCTTCACATTGGACGCATTACTCTCAGAAACGTTTACATTTATCGTCTGGCAACTAATGCAGCGTGATGACGTTTGCGGTCGCACCACTCTGTACGAAGTAGAAGCTTCTAAGTTGTTGCAGTCACCAAGAAGGAGGCACAGAAATTCAAGTTTTAGTTTTTGAAAATTCAGTTTTTGGCTGCTTTTGCTGCCTTGTAGTTGACCTAGGACCTTACGATTTTGCATGAACCGAACTCTGGCAGCCACATTACACGAGAAAAAGCGAGAAGTGGTAATTCGTAGTAAAAACCGCAGAAAACATAACGTTTTCTACATTTTTTTCGTATCGACGTAACTGAAAATCTTCACATTGGACGCATTACTCTCAGAAACGTTTACGTTTATCGTCTGGCAACTAATGCCGCGTGATGACGTTTGCGGTCGCACCACTCTGTACGAAGTAGAAGCTTCTAAGTTGTTGCAGTCACCAAGAAAGAGGCACAGAAATTCAAGTTTTAGTTTTTGAAAATTCAGTTTTTGGCTGCTTTTGCTGCCTTGTAGTTGACCTAGGACCTTAAGATTTTGCATGAACCGAACTCTGGCAGCCACATTACACGAGAAAAAGCGAGAAGTGGTAATTCGTAGTAAAAACCGCAGAAAACATAACGTTTTCAACATTTGTTTTCGAAATGACGTAACTGAAAATCTTCACATTGGACGCATTACTCTCAGAAACGATTACATTTATCGTCTGGCAACTAATGCCGCGTGATGACGTTTGCGGTCGCACCACTCTGTACGAAGTAGAAGCATCTAAGTTGTTGCAGTCACCAAGAAAGAGGCACAGAAATTCAAGTTTTAGTTTTTGAAAATTCAGTTTTTGGCTGAATTTGCTGCCTTGTAGTTGACCTAGGACCTTAAGATTTTGCATGAACCGAACTTTGGCAGCCACATTACACGAGAAAAAGCGAGAAGTGGTAATTCGTAGTAAAAACCGCAGAAAACATAACGTTTTCTACATTGTTTTCGTATCGACGTAACCGAAAATCTTCACATTGGACGCATTACTCTCAGAAACGTTTACATTTATCGTCTGGCAACTAATGCCGCGTGATGACGTTTGCGGTCGCACCACTCTGTACGAAGTAGAAGCTTCTAAGTTGTTGCAGTCACCAAGAAAGGGGCACAGAAATTCAAGTTTTAGTTTTTGAAAATTCAGTTTTTGGCTGCTTTTGCTGCCTTGTAGTTGACCTAGGACCTTAAGATTTTGCATGAACCGAACTCTGGCAGCCACAGTACACGAGAAAAAGCGAGAAGTGGTGATTCGTAGTAAAAACCGCAGGAAAAATAACGTTTTCTACATTGTTTTCGTATCGACGTAACTGAAAATCTTCACATTATACGCATTACTCTCAGAAACGTCTACATTTATCGTCTGGCAACTAATGCCGCGTGATGACGTTTGCGGTCGCACCACTCTGTACGAAGTAGAAGCTTCTAAGTTGTTGCAGTCACCAAGAAAGAGGCACAGAAATTCAAGTTTTAGTTTTTGAAAATTCAGTTTTTGGCTGCTTTTGCTGCCTTGTAGTTGACCTAGGACCTTAAGATTTTGCATGAACCGAACTCTGGCAGCCACATTACACGAGAAAAAGCGAGAAGTGGTAATTCGTAGTAAAAACCGCAGAAAACATAACGTTTTCAACATTTGTTTTCGAAATGACGTAACTGAAAATCTTCACATTGGACGCATTACTCTCAGAAACGATTACATTTATCGTCTGGCAACTAATGCCGCGTGATGACGTTTGCGGTCGCACCACTCTGTACGAAGTAGAAGCATCTAAGTTGTTGCAGTCACCAAGAAAGAGGCACAGAAATTCAAGTTTTAGTTTTTGAAAATTCAGTTTTTGGCTGAATTTGCTGCCTTGTAGTTGACCTAGGACCTTAAGATTTTGCATGAACCGAACTTTGGCAGCCACATTACACGAGAAAAAGCGAGAAGTGGTAATTCGTAGTAAAAACCGCAGAAAACATAACGTTTTCTACATTGTTTTCGTATCGACGTAACCGAAAATCTTCAAATTGGACGCATTACTCTCAGAAACGTTTACATTTATCGTCTGGCAACTAATGCCGCGTGATGACGTTTGCGGTCGCACCACTCTGTACGAAGTAGAAGCTTCTAAGTTGTTGCAGTCACCAAGAAAGAGGCACAGAAATTCAAGTTTTAGTTTTTGAAAATTCAGTTTTTGGCTGCTTTTGCTGCCTTGTAGTTGACCTATGACCTTAAGATTTTGCATGATCCGAACTCTGGCAGCCACATTACACGAGAAAAAGCGAGAAGTGGTAATTCGTAGTAAAAACCGCAGAAAACATAACGTTTTCAACAATTGTTTTCGAAATGACGTAACTGAAAATCTTCACATTGGACGCATTACTCTCAGAAACGTTTACATTTATCGTCTGGCAACTAATGCCGCGTGATGACGTTTGCGGTCGCACCACTCTGTACGAAGTAGAAGCTTCTAAGTTGTTGCAGTCACCAAGAAAGGGGCACAGAAATTCAAGTTTTAGTTTTTGAAAATTCAGTTTTTGGCTGCTTTTGCTGCCTTGTAGTTGACCTAGGACCTTAAGATTTTGCATGAACCGAACTCTGGCAGCCACAGTACACGAGAAAAAGCGAGAAGTGGTGATTCGTAGTAAAAACCGCAGGAAAAATAACGTTTTCTACATTGTTTTCGTATCGACGTAACTGAAAATCTTCACATTATACGCATTACTCTCAGAAACGTCTACATTTATCGTCTGGCAACTAATGCCGCGTGATGACGTTTGCGGTCGCACCACTCTGTACGAAGTAGAAGCTTCTAAGTTGTTGCAGTCACCAAGAAAGAGGCACAGAAATTCAAGTTTTTGTTTTTGAAAATTCAGTTTGTGGCTGCTTTTGCTGCCTTGTAGTTGACCTAGGACCTTAAGATTTTTGCATGAACCGAACTCTGGCAGCCACATTACACGAGAAAAAGCGAGAAGTGGTAATTCGTAGTAAAAACCGCAGAAAACATAACGTTTTCAACATTTGTTTTCGAAATGACGTAACTGAAAATCTTCACATTGGACGCATTACTCTCAGAAACGTTTACATTTATCGTCTGGCATCTAATGCAGCGTGATGACGTTTGCGGTCGCACCACTCTGTACGAAGTAGAAGCTTCTAAGTTGTTGCAGTCACCAAGAAAGAGGCACAGAATTTCAAGTTTTAGTTTTTGAAAATTCAGTTTTTGGTTGCTTTTGCTGCCTTGTAGTTGCTCTAGGACCTTAAGATTTTGCATGAACCGAACTCTGGCGGCCACATTACACGAGAAAAAGCGAGAAGTGGTAATTCGTAGTAAAAACTGCAGAAAACATAACGTTTTCAACATTTGTTTTCGAAATGACGTAACTGAAAATCTTCACATTGGACGCATTACTCTCAGAAACGTTTACATTTATCGTCTGGCAGCTAATGCAGCGTGATGACGTTTGCGGTCGCACCACTCTGTACGAAGTAGAAGCTTCTAAGTTGTTGCAGTCACCAAGAAAGAGGCACAGAACTTCAAGTTTTAGTTTTTGACAATTCAGTTTTTGGCTGCTTTTGCTGCCTTGTAGTTGACCTAGGACCTTAAGATTTTGCATGAACCGAACTCTGGCAGCCACATTACACGAGAAAAAGCGAGAAGTGGTAATTCGTAGTAAAAACCGCAGAAAACATAACGTTTTCAACATTTGTTTTCGAAATGACGTAACTGAAAATCTTCACATTGGACGCATTACTCTCAGAAACGTTTACATTTATCGTCTGGCAACTAATGCAGCGTGATGACGTTTGCGGTCGCACCACTCTGTACGAAGTAGAAGCTTCTAAGTTGTTGCAGTCACCAAGAAAGAGGCACAGAATTTCAAGTTTTAGTTTTTGAAAATTCAGTTTTTGGTTGCTTTTGCTGCCTTGTAGTTGCTCTAGGACCTTAAGATTTTGCATGAACCGAACTCTGGCGGCCACATTACACGAGAAAAAGCGAGAAGTGGTAATTCGTAGTAAAAACCGCAGAAAACATAACGTTTTCAACATTTGTTTTCGAAATGACGTAACAGAAAATCTTCACATTGGACGCATTACTCTCAGAAACGTTTACATTTATCGTCTGGCAACTAATGCAGCGTGATGACGTTTGCGGTCGCACCACTCTGTACGAAGTAGAAGCTTCTAAGTTGTTGCAGTCACCAAGAAGGAGGCACAGAAATTCAAGTTTTAGTTTTTGAAAATTCAGTTTTTGGCTGCTTTTGCTGCCTTGTAGTTGACCTAGGACCTTACGATTTTGCATGAACCGAACTCTGGCAGCCACATTACACGAGAAAAAGCGAGAAGTGGTAATTCGTAGTAAAAACCGCAGAAAACATAACGTTTTCTACATTTTTTTCGTATCGACGTAACTGAAAATCTTCACATTGGACGCATTACTCTCAGAAACGTTTACGTTTATCGTCTGGCAACTAATGCCGCGTGATGACGTTTGCGGTCGCACCACTCTGTACGAAGTAGAAGCTTCTAAGTTGTTGCAGTCACCAAGAAAGAGGCACAGAAATTCAAGTTTTAGTTTTTGAAAATTCAGTTTTTGGCTGCTTTTGCTGCCTTGTAGTTGACCTAGGACCTTAAGATTTTGCATGAACCGAACTCTGGCAGCCACATTACACGAGAAAAAGCGAGAAGTGGTAATTCGTAGTAAAAACCGCAGAAAACATAACGTTTTCAACATTTGTTTTCGAAATGACGTAACTGAAAATCTTCACATTGGACGCATTACTCTCAGAAACGATTACATTTATCGTCTGGCAACTAATGCCGCGTGATGACGTTTGCGGTCGCACCACTCTGTACGAAGTAGAAGCATCTAAGTTGTTGCAGTCACCAAGAAAGAGGCACAGAAATTCAAGTTTTAGTTTTTGAAAATTCAGTTTTTGGCTGAATTTGCTGCCTTGTAGTTGACCTAGGACCTTAAGATTTTGCATGAACCGAACATTGGCAGCCACATTACACGAGAAAAAGCGAGAAGTGGTAATTCGTAGTAAAAACCGCAGAAAACATAACGTTTTCTACATTGTTTTCGTATCGACGTAACCGAAAATCTTCAAATTGGACGCATTACTCTCAGAAACGTTTACATTTATCGTCTGGCAACTAATGCCGCGTGATGACGTTTGCGGTCGCACCACTCTGTACGAAGTAGAAGCTTCTAAGTTGTTGCAGTCACCAAGAAAGAGGCACAGAAATTCAAGTTTTAGTTTTTGAAAATTCAGTTTTTGGCTGCTTTTGCTGCCTTGTAGTTGACCTAGGACCTTAAGATTTTGCATGATCCGAACTCTGGCAGCCACATTACACGAGAAAAAGCGAGAAGTGGTAATTCGTAGTAAAAACCGCAGAAAACATAACGTTTTCAACAATTGTTTTCGAAATGACGTAACTGAAAATCTTCACATTGGACGCATTACTCTCAGAAACGTTTACATTTATCGTCTGGCAACTAATGCCGCGTGATGACGTTTGCGGTCGCACCACTCTGTACGAAGTAGAAGCTTCTAAGTTGTTGCAGTCACCAAGAAAGGGGCACAGAAATTCAAGTTTTAGTTTTTGAAAATTCAGTTTTTGGCTGCTTTTGCTGCCTTGTAGTTGACCTAGGACCTTAAGATTTTGCATGAACCGAACTCTGGCAGCCACAGTACACGAGAAAAAGCGAGAAGTGGTGATTCGTAGTAAAAACCGCAGGAAAAATAACGTTTTCTACATTGTTTTCGTATCGACGTAACTGAAAATCTTCACATTATACGCATTACTCTCAGAAACGTCTACATTTATCGTCTGGCAACTAATGCCGCGTGATGACGTTTGCGGTCGCACCACTCTGTACGAAGTAGAAGCTTCTAAGTTGTTGCAGTCACCAAGAAAGAGGCACAGAAATTCAAGTTTTTGTTTTTGAAAATTCAGTTTGTGGCTGCTTTTGCTGCCTTGTAGTTGACCTAGGACCTTAAGATTTTTGCATGAACCGAACTCTGGCAGCCACATTACACGAGAAAAAGCGAGAAGTGGTAATTCGTAGTAAAAACCGCAGAAAACATAACGTTTTCAACATTTGTTTTCGAAATGACGTAACTGAAAATCTTCACATTGGACTCATTACTCTCAGAAACGTTTACATTTATCGTCTGGCATCTAATGCAGCGTGATGACGTTTGCGGTCGCACCACTCTGTACGAAGTAGAAGCTTCTAAGTTGTTGCAGTCACCAAGAAAGAGGCACAGAATTTCAAGTTTTAGTTTTTGAAAATTCAGTTTTTGGTTGCTTTTGCTGCCTTGTAGTTGCTCTAGGACCTTAAGATTTTGCATGAACCGAACTCTGGCGGCCACATTACACGAGAAAAAGCGAGAAGTGGTAATTCGTAGTAAAAACTGCAGAAAACATAACGTTTTCAACATTTGTTTTCGAAATGACGTAACTGAAAATCTTCACATTGGACGCATTACTCTCAAAAACGTTTACATTTATCGTCTGGCAACTAATGCAGCGTGATGACGTTTGCGGTCGCACCACTCTGTACGAAGTAGAAGCTTCTAAGTTGTTGCAGTCACCAAGAAAGAGGCACAGAAATTCAAGTTTTAGTTTTTGAAAATTCAGTTTTTGGCTGCTTTTGCTGCCTTGTAGTTGACCTAGGACCTTAAGATTTTGCATAAACCGAACTCTGGCAGCCACATTACACGAGAAAAAGCGAGAAGTGGTAATTCGTAGTAAAAACCGCAGAAAACATAACGTTTTCTACATTGTTTTCGTATCGACGTAACTGAAAATCTTCACATTGGACGCATTACTCTCAGAAACGTTTACATTTATCGTCTGGCAACTAATGCCGCGTGATGACGTTTGCGGTCGCACCACTCTGTACGAAGTAGAAGCTTCTAAGTTGTTGCAGTCACCAAGAAAGAGGCACAGAAATTCAAGTTTTAGTTTTTGTAAATTCAGTTTTTGGCTGCTTTTGCTGCCTTGTAGTTGACCTAGGACCTTAAGATTTTGCATGAACTGAACTCTGGCAGCCACATTACACGAGAAAAAGCGAAACGTGGTAATTCCTAGTAAAAAACGCAGAAAACATAACGTTTTCTACATTGTTTTCGTATCGATGTAACTGAAAATCTTCACATTGGACGCATTACTCTCAGAAACGTTTACATTTATCGTCTGGCAACTAATGCCGCGTGTTGACGTTTGCGGTCGCACCACTCTGTATGAAGTAGAAGCTTCTAAGTTGTTGCAGTCACCAAGAAAGAGGCACAGAAATTCAAGTTTTAGTTTTTGAAAATTCAGCTTTTGGCTGTTTTGCTGCCTTGTAGTTGACCTAGGACCTTAAGATTTTGCATGAACCGAACTCTGGCAGCCACATTACACGAGAAAAAGCGAGAAGTGGTAATTCGTTGTAAAAACCGCAGAAAACATAACGTTTTCAACATTTGTTTTCGAAATGACGTAACTGAAAATCTTCACATTGGACGCATTACTCTCAGAAACGTTTACATTTTCGTCTGTCAACTAATGCAGCGTGATGACGTTTGCGGTCGCACCACTCTGTACGAAGTAGAAGCTTCTAAGTTGTTGCAGTCAGCCAGAAAAAGGGAAAGAAATTCAAGTTTTAGTTTTAGAAAATTCAGTTTTTGGCTGCTTTTGCTGCCTTCTAGTTGACCTAGGACCTTAAGATTTTGCATGAACCGAACTCTGGCAGCCACATTACACGAGAAAAAGCGAGAATTGGTAATTCGTAGTAAAAACTGCAGAAAACATAACGTTTTCAACATTTGTTTTCGAAATGACGTAACTGAAAATCTTCACATTGGACGCATTACTCTCAGAAACGTTTACATTTATCGTCTGGCAACTAATGCCGCGTGATGACGTTTGCGGTCGCACCACTCTGTACGAAGTAGAAGCTTCTAAGTTGTTGCAGTCACCAAGAAAGAGGCACAGAAATTCAAGTTTTAGTTTTTGAAAATTCAGTTTTTGGCTGCTTTTGCTGCCTTGTAGTTGACCTAGGACCTTAAGATTTTGCATGAACCGAACTCTGGCAGCCACATTACACGAGAAAAAGCGAGAAGTGGTAATTCGTAGTAAAAACCGCAGAAAACATAACGTTTTCAACATTTGTTTTCGAAATGACGTAACTGAAAATCTTCACATTGGACGCACTACTCTCAGAAACGTTTACATTTATCGTCTGGCAACTAATGCAGCGTGATGACGTTTGCGGTCGCACCACTCTGTACGAAGTAGAAGCTTCTAAGTTGTTGCAGTCACCAAGAAAGAGGCACAGAAATTCAAGTTTTAGTTTTTGACAATTCAGTTTTTGGCTGCTCTTGCTGCCTTGTAGTTGACCTAGGACCTTAAGGTTTTGCATGAACCGAACTCTGGCAGCCACATTACACGAGAAAAAGCGAGAAGTGGTAATTCGTAGTAAAAACCGCAGAAAACATAACGTTTTCAACATTTGTTTTCGAAATGACGTAACTGAAAATCTTCACATTGGACGCATTACTCTCAGAAACGTTTACATTTATCGTCTGGCAACTAATGATGCGTGATGACGTTTGCGGTCGCACCACTCTGTACGAAGTAGAAGCTTCTAAGTTGTTGCAGTCACCAAGAAAGAGGCACAGAAATTCAAGTTTTTGTTTTTGAAAATTCAGTTTTTGGCTGCTTTTGCTGCCTTGTAGTTGACCTAGGACCTTACGATTTTGCATGAACCGAACTCTGGCAGCCACATTACACGAGAAAAAGCGAGAAGTGGTAATTCGTAGTAAAAACCGCAGAAAACATAACGTTTTCTACATTGTTTTCGTATCGACGTAACTGAAAATCTTCACATTGGACGCATTACTCTCAGAAACGTTTACGTTTATCGTCTGGCAACAAATGCCGCGTGATGACGTTTGCGGTCGCACCACTCTGTACGAAGTAGAAGCTTCTAAGTTGTTGCAGTCACCAAGAAAGAAGCACAGAAATTCAGTTTTTTGAAAATTCAGTTTTTGGCTGCTTTTGCTGCCTTGTAGTTGACCTAGGACCTTAAGATTTTGCATGAACCGAACTCTGGCAGCCACATTACACGAGAAAAAGCGAGAAGTGGTAATTCGTAGTAAAAACCGCAGAAAACATAACGTGTTCAACATTTGTTTTCGAAATGACGTAACTGAAAATCTTCACATTGGACGCATTACTCTCAGAAATGTTTACATTTATCGTCTGGCAACTAATGCCGCGTGATGACGTTTGCGGTCGCACCACTCTGTACGAAGTAGAAGCTTCTAAGTTGTTGCAGTCACCAAGAAAGAGGCACAGAAATTCAAGTTTTTGTTTTTGAAAATTCAGTTTTTGGCTGCTTTTGCTGCCTTGTAGTTGACCTAGGACCTTAAGATTTTGCATGAACCGAACTCTGGCAGCCACATTACACGAGAAAAAGCGAGAAGTGGTAATTCGTAGTAAAAACCGCAGAAAACATAACGTTTTCAACATTTGTTTTCGAAATGACGTAACTGAAAATCTTCACATTGGACGCATTACTCTCAGAAACGTTTACATTTATCGTCTGGCAACTAATGCCGCGTGATGACGTTTGCGGTCGCACCACTCTGTACGAAGTAGAAGCTTCTAGGTTGTTGCAGTCACCATGAAAGAGGCACAGAAATTCAAGTTTTTGTTTTTGAAAATTCAGTTTTTGGCTGCTTTTGCTGCCATGTAGTTGACCTAGGACCTTAAGATTTTGCATGAACCGAACTCTGGCAGCCACATTACACGAGAAACAGCGAGAAGTGGTAATTCGTAGTAAAAACCGCAGAAAACATAACGTTTTCAACATTTGTTTTCGAAATGACGTAACTGAAAATCTTCACATTGGACGCATTACTCTCAGAAACGTTTACATTTATCGTCTGGCAACTAATGCCGCGTGATGACATTTATGGTCGCACCACTCTGTACGAAGTAGAAGCTTCTAAGTTGTTGCAGTCACCAAGAAAGAGCCACAGAAATTCAAGTTTTAGTTTTTGAAAATTCAGTTTTTGGCTGCTTTTGCTGCCTTGTAGTTGACCTAGGACCTTAAGATTTTGCATGAACCGAACTCTGGCAGCCACATTACACGAGAAAAAGCGAGTAGTGGTAATTCGTAGTAAAAACCGCAGAAAACATAACGTTTTCTACATTGTTTTCGTATCGACGTAAATGAAAATCATCACATTGGACGCATTACTCTCAGAAACGTTTACATTTATCGTCTGGCAACTAATGCCGCGTGATGACGTTTGCGGTCGCACCACTCTGTACGAAGTAGAAGCTTCTAGGTTGTTGCAGTCACCAAGAAAGAGGCACAGAAATTCAAGTTTTTGTTTTTGAAAATTCAGTTTTTGGCTGCTTTTGCTGCCATGTAGTTGACCTAGGACCTTAAGATTTTGCATGAACCGAACTCTGGCAGCCACATTACACGAGAAACAGCGAGAAGTGGTAATTCGTAGTAAAAACCGCAGAAAACATAACGTTTTCAACATTTGTTTTCGAAATGACGTAACTGAAAATCTTCACATTGGACGCATTACTCTCAGAAACGTTTACATTTATCGTCTGGCAACTAATGCCGCGTGATGACATTTATGGTCGCACCACTCTGTACGAAGTAGAAGCTTCTAAGTTGTTGCAGTCACCAAGAAAGAGCCACAGAAATTCAAGTTTTAGTTTTTGAAAATTCAGTTTTTGGCTGCTTTTGCTGCCTTGTAGTTGACCTAGGACCTTAAGATTTTGCATGAACCGAACTCTGGCAGCCACATTACACGAGAAAAAGCGAG
Source organism: Schistocerca serialis cubense (assembly GCF_023864345.2). Taxonomy (NCBI): domain Eukaryota; kingdom Metazoa; phylum Arthropoda; class Insecta; order Orthoptera; family Acrididae; genus Schistocerca; species Schistocerca serialis. Next base: position 7,710,648 of record NW_026047571.1, read on the forward strand.
TAGTGGTAATTCGTAGTAAAAACCGCAGAAAACATAACGTTTTCTACATTGTTTTCGTATAGACGTAAATGAAAATCATCACATTGGACGCATTACTCTCAGAAACGTTTACATTTATCGTCTGGCAACTAATGCCGCGTGATGACGTTTGCGGTCGCACCACTCTGTACGAAGTAGAAGCTTCTAAGTTGTTGCAGTCACCAAGAAAGAGGCACAGATAATTCAAGTTTTAGTTTTTGAAAATTCAGTTTTTGGCTGCTTTTGCTGCCTTGTAGTTGACCTAGGACCTTAAGATTTTGCATGAACCGAACTCTGGCAGCCACATTACACGAGAAAAAGCGAGAAGTGGTAATTCGTAGTAAAAACCGCAGAAAACATAACGTTTTCAACATTTGTTTTCGAAATGACGTAACTGAAAATCTTCACATTGGACGCATTACTCTCAGAAACGTTTACATTTATCGTCTGGCAACTAATGCCGCGTGATGACGTTTGCGGTCGCACCACTCTGTACGAAGTAGAAGCTTCTAAGTTGTTGCAGTCACCAAGAAAGAGGCACAGAAATTCAAGTTTTAGTTTTTGAAAATTCAGTTTTTGGCTGCTTTTGCTGCCTTGTAGTTGACCTAGAACCTTAAGATTTTGCATGAATCGAACTCTGGCAGCCACAGTACACGAGAAAAAGCGAGAAGTGGTAATTCGTAGTAAAAACCGCAGAAAACATAACGTTTTCTACATTGTTTTCGTATCGACGTAACTGAAAATCTTCACATTGGACGCATTACTCTCAGAAACGTTTACATTTATCATCTGGCAACTAATGCCGCGTGATGACGTTTGCGGTCGCTTCACTCTGTACGAAGTAGAAGCTTCTAAGTTGTTGCAGTCACCAAGAAAGAGGCACAGAAATTCAAGTTTTAGTTTTTGAAAATTCAGTTTTTGGCTGCTTTTGCTGCCTTGTAGTTGACCTAGGACCTTAAGATTTTGCATGAACCGAACTCTGGCAGCCACATTACACGAGAAAAAGCGAGAAGTGGTAATTCGTAGTAAAAACCGCCGAAAACATAACGTTTTCAACATTTGTTTTCGAAATGACGTAACTGAAAATCTTCACATTGGACGCATTACTCTCAGAAACGTTTACATTTATCGTCTGGCAACTAATGCTGCGTGATGACGTTTGCGGTCGCACCACTCTGTACGAAGTAGAAGGTTCTAAGTTGTTGCAGTCACCAAGAAAGAGGCACAGAAATTCAAGGTTTAGTTTTTGAAAATTCAGTTTTTGGCTGCTTTTGCTGCCTTGTAGTTGACCTAGGACCTTAAGATTTTGCATGAACCGAACTCTGGCAGCCACATTACACGAGAAAAAGCGAGAAGTGGTAATTCGTAGTAAAAACCGCAGAAAACATAACGTTTTCTACATTGTTTTCGTATCGACGTAACTGAAAATCTTCACATTGGACGCATTACTCTCAGAAACGTTTACATTTATCGTCTGGCAACTAATGCCGCGTGATGACGTTTGCGGTCGCACCACTCTGTACGAAGTAGAAGCTTCTAAGTTGTTGCAGTCACCAAGAAAGAGGCACAGAAATTCAAGTTTTAGTTTTTGAAATTTCAGTTTTTGGCTGCTTTTGCTGCCTTGTAGTTGACCTAGGACCTTAAGATTTTGCATGAACCGAACTCTGGCAGCCACATTACACGAGAAAAAGCGAGAAGTGGTAATTCGTAGTAAAAACCGCAGAAAACATAACGTTTTCATCATTTGTTTTCGAAATGACGTAACTGAAAATCTTCACATTGGACGCATTACTCTCAGAAACGTTTACATTTATCGTCTGACAACTAATGCCGCGTGATGACGTTTGCGGTCGCACCACTCTGTACGAAGTAGAAGCTTCTGCCAGGAAGTTTCATATCAGCGCACACTCCGCTGCAGAGTGGAAATCTCATTCTGGAAACATCCCCCAGGCTGTGGCTAAGCCATGTCTCCGCAATATCCTTTCTTTCAGGAGTGCTAGTTCTGCATGTCTCGCAGGAGAGCTTCTGTAAAGTTTGGAAGGTAGGAGACGAGGTACTGGTAGAAGTGAAGCTGTGAGTACCGGACGTGGGTCGTGCTTCGGTAGCTCAGTTGGTAGAGCACTTGCCCGCGAAAGGCAAAGGTCCCGAGTTCGAGTCTCGGTCGGGCACACAGTTTTAATCTGCCTGGAAGTTTCATATCAGCGCACACTCCGCTGCAGAGTGGAAATCTCATTCTGGAAACATCCCCCAGGTTGTGGCTAAGCCATGTCTCCGCAATATCCTTTCTTTCAGGAGTGCTAGTTCTGCATGTCTCGCAGGAGAGCTTCTGTAAAGTTTGGAAGGTAGGAGACGAGGTACTGGTAGAAGTGAAGCTGTGAGTACCGGACGTGGGTCGTGCTTCGGTAGCTCAGTTGGTAGAGCACTTGCCCGCGAAAGGCAAAGGTCCCGAGTTCGAGTCTCGGTCGGGCACACAGTTTTAATCTGCCAGGAAGTTTCATATCAGCGCACACTCCGCTGCAGAGTGGAAATCTCATTCTGGAAACATCCCCCAGGCTGTGGCTAAGCCATGTCTCCGCAATATCCTTTCTTTCAGGAGTGCTAGTTCTGCATGTCTCGCAGGAGAGCTTCTGTAAAGTTTGGAAGGTAGGAGACGAGGTACTGGTAGAAGTGAAGCTGTGAGTACCGGACGTGGGTCGTGCTTCGGTAGCTCAGTTGGTAGAGCACTTGCCCGCGAAAGGCAAAGGTCCCGAGTTCGAGTCTCGGTCGGGCACACAGTTTTAATCTGCCAGGAAGTTTCATATCAGCGCACACTCCGCTGCAGAGTGGAAATCTCATTCTGGAAACATCCCCCAGGCTGTGGCTAAGCCATGTCTCCGCAATATCCTTTCTTTCAGGAGTGCTAGTTCTGCATGTCTCGCAGGAGAGCTTCTGTAAAGTTTGGAAGGTAGGAGACGAGGTACTGGTAGAAGTGAAGCTGTGAGTACCGGACGTGGGTCGTGCTTCGGTAGCTCAGTTGGTAGAGCACTTGCCCGCGAAAGGCAAAGGTCCCGAGTTCGAGTCTCGGTCGGGCACACAGTTTTAATCTGCCAGGAAGTTTCATATCAGCGCACACTCCGCTGCAGAGTGGAAATCTCATTCTGGAAACATCCCCCAGGCTGTGGCTAAGCCATGTCTCCGCAATATCCTTTCTTTCAGGAGTGCTAGTTCTGCATGTCTCGCAGGAGAGCTTCTGTAAAGTTTGGAAGGTAGGAGACGAGGTACTGGTAGAAGTGAAGCTGTGAGTACCGGACGTGGGTCGTGCTTCGGTAGCTCAGTTGGTAGAGCACTTGCCCGCGAAAGGCAAAGGTCCCGAGTTCGAGTCTCGGTCGGGCACACAGTTTTAATCTGCCAGGAAGTTTCATATCAGCGCACACTCCGCTGCAGAGTGGAAATCTCATTCTGGAAAAATCCCCCAGGCTGTGGCTAAGCCATGTCTCCGCAATATCCTTTCTTTCAGTAGTGCTAGTTCTGCATGTCTCGCAGGAGAGCTTCTGTAAAGTTTGGAAGGTAGGAGACGAGGTACTGGTAGAAGTGAAGCTGTGAGTACCGGACGTGGGTCGTGCTTCGGTAGCTCAGTTGGTAGAGCACTTGCCCGCGAAAGGCAAAGGTCCCGAGTTCGAGTCTCGGTCGGGCACACAGTTTTAATCTGCCAGGAAGTTTCATATCAGCGCACACTCCGCTGCAGAGTGGAAATCTCATTCTGGAAACATCCCCCAGGCTGTGGCTAAGCCATGTCTCCGCAATATCCTTTCTTTCAGGAGTGCTAGTTCTGCATGTCTCGCAGGAGAGCTTCTGTAAAGTTTGGAAGGTAGGAGACGAGGTACTGGTAGAAGTGAAGCTGTGAGTACCGGACGTGGGTCGTGCTTCGGTAGCTCAGTTGGTAGAGCACTTGCCCACGAAAGGCAAAGGTCCCGAGTTCGAGTCTCGGTCGGGCACACAGTTTTAATCTGCCAGGAAGTTTCAGCTTCTAAGTTGTTGCAGTCACCAAGAAAGAGGCACAGAAATTCAAGTTTTAGTTTTTGAAAATTCAGTTTTTGGCTGCTTTTGCTGCCTTGTAGTTGACCTAGGACCTTAAGATTTTGCATGAACCGAACTCTGGCAGCCACATTACACGAGAAAAAGCGAGAAGTGGTAATTCGTAGTAAAAACCGCAGAAAACATAACGTCTTTATCATTTGTTTTCGAAATGACGTAACTGAAAATCTTCACATTGGACGCATTACTCTCAGAAACGTTTACATTTATCGTCTGACAACTAATGCCACGTGATGACGTTTGCGGTCGCACCACTCTGTACGAAGTAGAAGCTTCTAAGTTGTTGCAGTCACCAAGAAAGAGGCACGGAAATTCAAGTTTTAGTTTTTGAAAATTCAGTTTTTGGCTGCTTTTGCTGCCTTGTAGTTGACCTAGGACCTTAAGATTTTGCATGAACCGAACTCTGGCAGCCACATTACACGAGAAAAAGCGAGAAGTGGTAATTCGTAGTAAAAACCGCAGAAAACATACCGTTTTCAACATTTGTTTTCGAAATGACGTAACTGAAAATCTTCACATTGGACGCATTACTCTCAGAAACGTTTACATTTATCGTCTGGCAACTAATGCCGCGTGATGACGTTTGCGGTCGCACCACTCTGTACGAAGTAGAAGCTTCTAAGTTGTTGCAGTCACCAAGAAAGAGGCACAGAAATTCAAGTTTTAGTTTTTGAAAATTCAGTTTTGGGCTGCTTTTGCTGCCTTGTAGTTGACCTAGAACCTTAAGATTTTGCATGAACCGAACTCTGGCAGCCACATTACACGAGAAAAAGCGAGAAGTGGTAATTCGTAGTAAAAACCGCAGAAAACATAACGTTTTCTACATTGTTTTCGTATCGACGTAACTGAAAATCTTCACATTGGACGCATTACTCTCAGAAACGTTTACATTTATCGTCTGGCAACTAATGCCGCGTGATGACGTTTGCGGTCGCACCACTCTGTACGAAGTAGAAGCTTCTAAGTTGTTGCAGTCACCAAGAAAGAGGCACAGAAATTCAAGTTTTAGTTTTTGAAAATTCAGTTTTTGGCTGCTTTTGCTGCCTTGTAGTTGACCTAGGACCTTAAGATTTTGCATGAACCGAACTCTGGCAGCCACATTACACGAGAAAAAGCGAGAAGTGGTAATTCGTAGTAAAAACCGCAGAAAACATAACGTTTTCAACATTTGTTTTCGAAATGACGTAACTGAAAATCTTCACATTGGGCGCATTACTCTCAGAAACGTTTGCATTTATCGTCTGGCAACTAATGCGCGTGATGACGTTTGCGGTCGCACCACTCTGTACGAAGTAGAAGCTTCTAAGTTGTTGCACTCACCAAGAAAGAGGCACAGACATTCAAGTTTTAGTTTTTGAAAATTCAGTTTTTGGCTGCTTTTGCTGCCTTGTAGTTGACCTAGGACCTTAAGATTTTGCATGAACCGAACTCTGGCAGCCACATTACACGAGAAAAAGCGAGAAGTGGTAATTCGTAGTAAAAACCGCAGAAAACATAACGTTTTCTACATCGTTTTCGTATCGACGTAACTGAAAATCTTCACATTGGACGCATTACTCTCAGAAACGTTTACATTTATCGTCTGGCAACTAATGCCGCGTGATGACGTTTGCGGTCGCACCACTCTGTACGAAGTAGAAGCTTCTAAGTTGTTGCAGTCACCAAGAAAGAGGCACAGAAATTCAAGTTTTTGTTTTTGAAAATTCAGTTTTTGGCTGCTTTTGCTGCCATGTAGTTGACCTAGGACCTTAAGATTTTGCATGAACCGAACTCTGGCAGCCACATTACACGAGAAAAAGCGAGAAGTGGTAATTCGTAGTAAAAACCGCAGAAAACATAACGTTTTCAACATTTGTTTTCGAAATGACGTAACTGAAAATCTTCACATTGGACGCATTACTCTCAGAAACGTTTACATTTATCGTCTGGCAACTAATGCCGCGTGATGACATTTATGGTCGCACCACTCTGTACGAAGTAGAAGCTTCTAAGTTGTTGCAGTCACCAAGAAAGAGCCACAGAAATTCAAGTTTTAGTTTTTGAAAATTCAGTTTTTGGCTGCTTTTGCTGCCTTGTAGTTGACCTAGGACCTTAAGATTTTGCATGAACCGAACTCTGGCAGCCACATTACACGAGAAAAAGCGAGTAGTGGTAATTCGTAGTAAAAACCGCAGAAAACATAACGTTTTCTACATTGTTTTCGTATCGACGTAAATGAAAATCATCACATTGGACGCATTACTCTCAGAAACGTTTACATTTATCGTCTGGCAACTAATGCCACGTGATGACGTTTGCGGTCGCACCACTCTGTACGAAGTAGAAGCTTCTAAGTTGTTGCAGTCACCAAGAAAGAGGCACAGATAATTCAAGTTTTAGTTTTTGAAAATTCAGTTTTTGGCTGCTTTTGCTGCCTTGTAGTTGACCTAGGACCTTAAGATTTTGCATGAACCGAACTCTGGCAGCCACATTACACGAGAAAAAGCGAGAAGTGGTAATTCGTAGTAAAAACCGCAGAAAACATAACGTTTTCAACATTTGTTTTCGAAATGACGTAACTGAAAATCTTCACATTGGACGCATTACTCTCAGAAACGTTTACATTTATCGTCTGGCAACTAATGCCGCGTGATGACGTTTGCGGTCGCACCACTCTGTACGAAGTAGAAGCTTCTAAGTTGTTGCAGTCACCAAGAAAGAGGCACAGAAATTCAAGTTTTAGTTTTTGAAAATTCAGTTTTTGGCTGCTTTTGCTGCCTTGTAGTTGACCTAGAACCTTAAGATTTTGCATGAATCGAACTCTGGCAGCCACAGTACACGAGAAAAAGCGAGAAGTGGTAATTCGTAGTAAAAACCGCAGAAAACATAACGTTTTCTACATTGTTTTCGTATCGACGTAACTGAAAATCTTCACATTGGACGCATTACTCTCAGAAACGTTTACATTTATCATCTGGCAACTAATGCCGCGTGATGACGTTTGCGGTCGCTTCACTCTGTACGAAGTAGAAGCTTCTAAGTTGTTGCAGTCACCAAGAAAGAGCCACAGAAATTCAAGTTTTAGTTTTTGAAAATTCAGTTTTTGGCTGCTTTTGCTGCCTTGTAGTTGACCTAGGACCTTAAGATTTTGCATGAACCGAACTCTGGCAGCCACATTACACGAGAAAAAGCGAGTAGTGGTAATTCGTAGTAAAAACCGCAGAAAACATAACGTTTTCTACATTGTTTTCGTATCGACGTAAATGAAAATCATCACATTGGACGCATTACTCTCAGAAACGTTTACATTTATCGTCTGGCAACTAATGCCGCGTGATGACGTTTGCGGTCGCACCACTCTGTACGAAGTAGAAGCTTCTAAGTTGTTGCAGTCACCAAGAAAGAGGCACAGATAATTCAAGTTTTAGTTTTTGAAAATTCAGTTTTTGGCTGCTTTTGCTGCCTTGTAGTTGACCTAGGACCTTAAGATTTTGCATGAACCGAACTCTGGCAGCCACATTACACGAGAAAAAGCGAGAAGTGGTAATTCGTAGTAAAAACCGCAGAAAACATAACGTTTTCAACATTTGTTTTCGAAATGACGTAACTGAAAATCTTCACATTGGACGCATTACTCTCAGAAACGTTTACATTTATCGTCTGGCAACTAATGCTGCGTGATGACGTTTGCGGTCGCACCACTCTGTACGAAGTAGAAGCTTCTAAGTTGTTGCAGTCACCAAGAAAGAGGCACAGAAATTCAAGGTTTAGTTTTTGAAAATTCAGTTTTTGGCTGCTTTTGCTGCCTTGTAGTTGACCTAGGACCTTAAGATTTTGCATGAACCGAACTCTGGCAGCCACATTACACGCGAAAAAGCGAGAAGTGGTAATTCGTAGTAAAAACCGCAGAAAACATAACGTTTTCTACATTGTTTTCGTATCGACGTAACTGAAAATCTTCACATTGGACGCATTACTCTCAGAAACGTTTACATTTATCGTCTGGCAACTAATGCCGCGTGATGACGTTTGCGGTCGCACCACTCTGTACGAAGTAGAAGCTTCTAAGTTGTTGCAGTCACCAAGAAAGAGGCACAGAAATTCAAGTTTTAGTTTTTGAAATTTCAGTTTTTGGCTGCTTTTGCTGCCTTGTAGTTGACCTAGGACCTTAAGATTTTGCATGAACCGAACTCTGGCAGCCACATTACACGAGAAAAAGCGAGAAGTGGTAATTCGTAGTAAAAACCGCAGAAAACATAACGTTTTCATCATTTGTTTTCGAAATGACGTAACTGAAAATCTTCACATTGGACGCATTACTCTCAGAAACGTTTACATTTATCGTCTGACAACTAATGCCGCGTGATGACGTTTGCGGTCGCACCACTCTGTACGAAGTAGAAGCTTCTGCCAGGAAGTTTCATATCAGCGCACACTCCGCTGCAGAGTGGAAATCTCATTCTGGAAACATCCCCCAGGCTGTGGCTAAGCCATGTCTCCGCAATATCCTTTCTTTCAGGAGTGCTAGTTCTGCATGTCTCGCAGGAGAGCTTCTGTAAAGTTTGGAAGGTAGGAGACGAGGTACTGGTAGAAGTGAAGCTGTGAGTACCGGACGTGGGTCGTGCTTCGGTAGCTCAGTTGGTAGAGCACTTGCCCGCGAAAGGCAAAGGTCCCGAGTTCGAGTCTCGGTCGGGCACACAGTTTTAATCTGCCAGGAAGTTTCATATCAGCGCACACTCCGCTGCAGAGTGGAAATCTCATTCTGGAAACATCCCCCAGGCTGTGGCTAAGCCATGTCTCCGCAATATCCTTTCTTTCAGGAGTTCTAGTTCTGCATGTCTCGCAGGAGAGCTTCTGTAAAGTTTGGAAGGTAGGAGACGAGGTACTGGTAGAAGTGAAGCTGTGAGTACCGGACGTGGGTCGTGCTTCGGTAGCTCAGTTGGTAGAGCACTTGCCCGCGAAAGGCAAAGGTCCCGAGTTCGAGTCTCGGTCGGGCACACAGTTTTAATCTGCCAGGAAGTTTCATATCAGCGCACACTCCGCTGCAGAGTGGAAATCTCATTCTGGAAACATCCCCCAGGCTGTGGCTTAGCCATGTCTCCGCAATATCCTTTCTTTCAGGAGTGCTAGTTCTGCATGTCTCGCAGGAGAGCTTCTGTAAAGTTTGGAAGGTAGGAGACGAGGTACTGGTAGAAGTGAAGCTGTGAGTACCGGACGTGGGTCGTGCTTCGGTAGCTCAGTTGGTAGAGCACTTGCCCGCGAAAGGCAAAGGTCCCGAGTTCGAGTCTTGGTCGGGCACACAGTTTTAATCTGCCAGGAAGTTTCATATCAGCGCACACTCCGCTGCAGAGTGGAAATCTCATTCTGGAAACATCCCCCAGGCTGTGGCTAAGCCATGTCTCCGCAATATCCTTTCTTTCAGGAGTGCTAGTTCTGCATGTCTCGCAGGAGAGCTTCTGTAAAGTTTGGAAGGTAGGAGACGAGGTACTGGTAGAAGTGAAGCTGTGAGTACCGGACGTGGGTCGTGCTTCGGTAGCTCAGTTGGTAGAGCACTTGCCCGCGAAAGGCAAAGGTCCCGAGTTCGAGTCTCGGTCGGGCACACAGTTTTAATCTGCCAGGAAGTTTCATATCAGCGCACACTCCGCTGCAGAGTGGAAATCTCATTCTGGAAACATCCCCCAGGCTGTGGCTAAGCCATGTCTCCGCAATATCCTTTCTTTCAGGAGTGCTAGTTCTGCATGTCTCGCAGGAGAGCTTCTGTAAAGTTTGGAAGGTAGGAGACGAGGTACTGGTAGAAGTGAAGCTGTGAGTACCGGACGTGGGTCGTGCTTCGGTAGCTCAGTTGGTAGAGCACTTGCCCGCGAAAGGCAAAGGTCCCGAGTTCGAGTCTCGGTCGGGCACACAGTTTTAATCTGCCAGGAAGTTTCATATCAGCGCACACTCCGCTGCAGAGTGGAAATCTCATTCTGGAAACATCCCCCAGGCTGTGGCTAAGCCATGTCTCCGCAATATCCTTTCTTTCAGGAGTGCTAGTTCTGCATGTCTCGCAGGAGAGCTTCTGTAAAGTTTGGAAGGTAGGAGACGAGGTACTGGTAGAAGTGAAGCTGTGAGTACCGGACGTGGGTCGTGCTTCGGTAGCTCAGTTGGTAGAGCACTTGCCCGCGAAAGGCAAAGGTCCCGAGTTCGAGTCTCGGTCGGGCACACAGTTTTAATCTGCCAGGAAGTTTCATATCAGCGCACACTCCGCTGCAGAGTGGAAATCTCATTCTGGAAACATCCCCCAGGCTGTGGCTAAGCCATGTCTCCGCAATATCCTTTCTTTCAGGAGTGCTAGTTCTGCATGTCTCGCAGGAGAGCTTCTGTAAAGTTTGGAAGGTAGGAGACGAGGTACTGGTAGAAGTGAAGCTGTGAGTACCGGACGTGGGTCGTGCTTCGGTAGCTCAGTTGGTAGAGCACTTGCCCGCGAAAGGCAAAGGTCCCGAGTTCGAGTCTCGGTCGGGCACACAGTTTTAATCTGCCAGGAAGTTTCAGCTTCTAAGTTGTTGCAGTCACCAAGAAAAAGGCACAGAAATTCAAGTTTTAGTTTTTGAAAATTCAGTTTTTGGCTGCTTTTGCTGCCTTGTAGTTGACCTAGGACCTTAAGATTTTGCATGAACCGAACTCTGGCAGCCACATTACACGAGAAAAAGCGAGAAGTGGTAATTCGTAGTAAAAACCGCAGAAAACATAACGTTTTTATCATTTGTTTTCGAAATGACGTAACTGAAAGTCTTCACATTGGACGCATTACTCTCAGAAACGTTTACATTTATCGTCTGACAACTAATGCCACGTGATGACGTTTGCGGTCGCACCACTCTGTACGAAGTAGAAGCTTCTAAGTTGTTGCAGTCACCAAGAAAGAGGCACGGAAATTCAAGTTTTACTTTTTGAAAATTCAGTTTTTGGCTGCTTTTGCTGCCTTGTAGTTGACCTAGGACCTTAAGATTTTGCATGAACCGAACTCTGGCAGCCACATTACACGAGAAAAAGCGAGAAGTGGTAATTCGTAGTAAAAACCGCAGAAAACATAAAGATTTCTACATTGTTTTCGTATCGACGTAACTGAAAATCTGCACATTGGACGCATTACTCTCAGAAACGTTTATATTTATCGTCTGGCAACTAATGCCGCGTGATGACGTTTGCGGTCGCACCACTCTGTACGAAGTAGAAGCTTCTAAGTTGTTGCAGTCACCAAGAAAGAGGCACAGAAATTCAAGTTTTAGTTTTTGAAAATTCAGTTTTTGGCTGCTTTTGCTGCCTTGTAGTTGACCTAGGACCTTAAGATTTTGCATGAACCGAACTCTGGCAGCCACATTACACGAGAAAAAGCGAGAAGTGGTAATTCGTAGTAAAAACCGCAGAAAACATAACGTTTTCAACATTTGTTTTCGAAATGACGTAACTGAAAATCTTCACATTGGGCGCATTACTCTCAGAAACGTTTACATTTATCGTCTGGCAACTAATGCCGCGTGATGACGTTTGCGGTCGCACCACTCTGTACGAAGTAGAAGCTTCTAAGTTGTTGCACTCACCAAGAAAGAGGCACAGACATTCAAGTTTTAGTTTTTGAAAATTCAGTTTTTGGCTGCTTTTGCTGCCTTGTAGTTGACCTAGGACCTTAAGATTTTGCATGAACCGAACTCTGGCAGCCACATTACACGAGAAAAAGCGAGAAGTGGTAATTTGTAGTAAAAACCGCAGAAAACATAACGTTTTCTACATTGTTTTCGTATCGACGTAACTGAAAATCTTCACATTGGACGCATTACTCTCAGAAACGTTTACATTTATCGTCTGGCAACTAATGCCGCGTGATGACGTTTGCGGTCGCACCACTCTGTACGAAGTAGAAGCTTCTAAGTTGTTGCAGTCACCAAGAAAGAGGCACAGAAATTCAAGTTTTTGTTTTTGAAAATTCAGTTTTTGGCTGCTTTTGCTGCCATGTTGTTGACCTAGGACCTTAAGATTTTGCATGAACCGAACTCTGGCAGCCACATTACACGAGAAACAGCGAGAAGTGGTAATTCGTAGTAAAAACCGCAGAAAACATAACGTTTTCAACATTTGTTTTCGAAATGACGTAACTGAAAATCTACACATTGGACGCATTACTCTCAGAAACGTTTACATTTATCGTCTGGCAACTAATGCCGCGTGATGACATTTATGGTCGCACCACTCTGTACGAAGTAGAAGATTCTAAGTTGTTGCAGTCACCAAGAAAGAGCCACAGAAATTCAAGTTTTAGTTTTTGAAAATTCAGTTTTTGGCTGCTTTTGCTGCCTTGTAGTTGACCTAGGACCTTAAGATTTTGCATGAACCGAACTCTGGCAGCCACATTACACGAGAAAAAGCGAGTAGTGGTAATTCGTAGTAAAAACCGCAGAAAACATAACGTTTTCTACATTGTTTTCGTATCGACGTAAATGAAAATCATCACATTGGACGCATTACTCTCAGAAACGTTTACATTTATCGTCTGGCAACTAATGCCGCGTGATGACGTTTGCGGTCGCACCACTCTGTACGAAGTAGAAGCTTCTAAGTTGTTGCAGTCACCAAGAAAGAGGCACAGATAATTCAAGTTTTAGTTTTTGAAAATTCAGTTTTTGGCTGCTTTTGCTGCCTTGTAGTTGACCTAGGACCTTAAGATTTTGCATGAACCGAACTCTGGCAGCCACATTACACGAGAAAAAGCGAGAAGTGGTAATTCGTAGTAAAAACCGCAGAAAACATAACGTTTTCAACATTTGTTTTCGAAATGACGTAACTGAAAATCTTCACATTGGACGCATTACTCTCAGAAACGTTTACATTTATCGTCTGGCAACTAATGCCGCGTGATGACGTTTGCGGTCGCACCACTCTGTACGAAGTAGAAGCTTCTAAGTTGTTGCAGTCACCAAGAAAGAGGCACAGAAATTCAAGTTTTAGTTTTTGAAAATTCAGTTTTTGGCTGCTTTTGCTGCCTTGTAGTTGACCTAGAACCTTAAGATTTTGCATGAATCGAACTCTGGCAGCCACAGTACACGAGAAAAAGCGAGAAGTGGTAATTCGTAGTAAAAACCGCAGAAAACATAACGTTTTCTACATTGTTTTCGTATCGACGTAACTGAAAATCTTCACATTGGACGCATTACTCTCAGAAACGTTTACATTTATCATCTGGCAACTAATGCCGCGTGATGACGTTTGCGGTCGCTTCACTCTGTACGAAGTAGAAGCTTCTAAGTTGTTGCAGTCACCAAGAAAGAGGCACAGAAATTCAAGTTTTAGTTTTTGAAAATTCAGTTTTTGGCTGCTTTTGCTGCCTTGTAGTTGACCTAGGACCTTAAGATTTTGCATGAACCGAACTCTGGCAGCCACATTACACGAGAAAAAGCGAGAAGTGGTAATTCGTAGTAAAAACCGCAGAAAACATAACGTTTTCAACATTTGTTTTCGAAATGACGTAACTGAAAATCTTCACATTGGACGCATTACTCTCAGAAACGTTTACATTTATCGTCTGGCAACTAATGCTGCGTGATGACGTTTGCGGTCGCACCACTCTGTACGAAGTAGAAGCTTCTAAGTTGTTGCAGTCACCAAGAAAGAGGCACGGAAATTCAAGGTTTAGTTTTTGAAAATTCAGTTTTTGGCTGCTTTTGCTGCCTTGTAGTTGACCTAGGACCTTAACATTTTGCATGAACCGAACTCTGGCAGCCACATTACACGAGAAAAAGCGAGAAGTGGTAATTCGTAGTAAAAACCGCAGAAAACATAACGTTTTCTACATTGTTTTCGTATCGACGTAACTGAAAATCTTCACATTGGACGCATTACTCTCAGAAACGTTTACATTTATCGTCTGGCAACTAATGCCGCGTGATGACGTTTGCGGTCGCACCACTCTGTACGAAGTAGAAGCTTCTAAGTTGTTGCAGTCACCAAGAAAGAGGCACAGAAATTCAAGTTTTAGTTTTTGAAATTTCAGTTTTTGGCTGCTTTTGCTGCCTTGTAGTTGACCTAGGACCTTAAGATTTTGCATGAACCGAACTCTGGCAGCCACATTACACGAGAAAAAGCGAGAAGTGGTAATTCGTAGTAAAAACCGCAGAAAACATAACGTTTTCATCATTTGTTTTCGAAATGACGTAACTGAAAATCTTCACATTGGACGCATTACTCTCAGAAACGTTTACATTTATCGTCTGACAACTAATGCCGCGTGATGACGTTTGCGGTCGCACCACTCTGTACGAAGTAGAAGCTTCTGCCAGGAAGTTTCATATCAGCGCACACTCCGCTGCAGAGTGGAAATCTCATTCTGGAAACATCCCCCAGGCTGTGGCTAAGCCATGTCTCCGCAATATCCTTTCTTTCAGGAGTGCTAGTTCTGCATGTCTCGCAGGAGAGCTTCTGTAAAGTTTGGAAGGTAGGAGACGAGGTACTGGTAGAAGTGAAGCTGTGAGTACCGGACGTGGGTCGTGCTTCGGTAGCTCAGTTGGTAGAGCACTTGCCCGCGAAAGGCAAAGGTCCCGAGTTCGAGTCTCGGTCGGGCACACAGTTTTAATCTGCCAGGAAGTTTCATATCAGCGCACACTCCGCTGCAGAGTGGAAATCTCATTCTGGAAACATCCCCCAGGCTGTGGCTAAGCCATGTCTCCGCAATATCCTTTCTTTCAGGAGTGCTAGTTCTGCATGTCTCGCAGGAGAGCTTCTGTAAAGTTTGGAAGGTAGGAGACGAGGTACTGGTAGAAGTGAAGCTGTGAGTACCGGACGTGGGTCGTGCTTCGGTAGCTCAGTTGGTAGAGCACTTGCCCGCGAAAGGCAAAGGTCCCGAGTTCGAGTCTCGGTCGGGCACACAGTTTTAATCTGCCAGGAAGTTTCATATCAGCGCACACTCCGCTGCAGAGTGGAAATCTCATTCTGGAAACATCCCCCAGGCTGTGGCTAAGCCATGTCTCCGCAATATCCTTTCTTTCAGGAGTGCTAGTTCTGCATGTCTCGCAGGAGAGCTTCTGTAAAGTTTGGAAGGTAGGAGACGAGGTACTGGTAGAAGTGAAGCTGTGAGTACCGGACGTGGGTCGTGCTTCGGTAGCTCAGTTGGTAGAGCACTTGCCCGCGAAAGGCAAAGGTCCCGAGTTCGAGTCTCGGTCGGGCACACAGTTTTAATCTGCCAGGAAGTTTCATATCAGCGCACACTCCGCTGCAGAGTGGAAATCTCATTCTGGAAACATCCCCCAGGCTGTGGCTAAGCCATGTCTCCGCAATATCCTTTCTTTCAGGAGTGCTAGTTCTGCATGTCTCGCAGGAGAGCTTCTGTAAAGTTTGGAAGGTAGGAGACGAGGTACTGGTAGAAGTGAAGCTGTGAGTACCGGACGTGGGTCGTGCTTCGGTAGCTCAGTTGGTAGAGCACTTGCCCGCGAAAGGCAAAGGTCCCGAGTTCGAGTCTCGGTCGGGCACACAGTTTTAATCTGCCAGGAAGTTTCATATCAGCGCACACTCCGCTGCAGAGTGGAAATCTCATTCTGGAAACATCCCCCAGGCTGTGGCTAAGCCATGTCTCCGCAATATCCTTTCTTTCAGGAGTGCTAGTTCTGCATGTCTCGCAGGAGAGCTTCTGTAAAGTTTGGAAGGTAGGAGACGAGGTACTGGTAGAAGTGAAGCTGTGAGTACCGGACGTGGGTCGTGCTTCGGTAGCTCAGTTGGTAGAGCACTTGCCCGCGAAAGGCAAAGGTCCCGAGTTCGAGTCTCGGTCGGGCACACAGTTTTAATCTGCCAGGAAGTTTCATATCAGCGCACACTCCGCTGCAGAGTGGAAATCTCATTCTGGAAACATCCCCCAGGCTGTGGCTAAGCCATGTCTCCGCAATATCCTTTCTTTCAGGAGTGCTAGTTCTGCATGTCTCGCAGGAGAGCTTCTGTAAAGTTTGGAAGGTAGGAGACGAGGTACTGGTAGAAGTGAAGCTGTGAGTACCGGACGTGGGTCGTGCTTCGGTAGCTCAGTTGGTAGAGCACTTGCCCGCGAAAGGCAAAGGTCCCGAGTTCGAGTCTCGGTCGGGCACACAGTTTTAATCTACCAGGAAGTTTCATATCAGCGCACACTCCGCTGCAGAGTGGAAATCTCATTCTGGAAACATCCCCCAGGCTGTGGCTAAGCCATGTCTCCGCAATATCCTTTCTTTCAGGAGTGCTAGTTCTGCATGTCTCGCAGGAGAGCTTCTGTAAAGTTTGGAAGGTAGGAGACGAGGTACTGGTAGAAGTGAAGCTGTGAGTACCGGACGTGGGTCGTGCTTCGGTAGCTCAGTTGGTAGAGCACTTGCCCGCGAAAGGCAAAGGTCCCGAGTTCGAGTCTCGGTCGGGCACACAGTTTTAATCTGCCAGGAAGTTTCATATCAGCGCACACTCCGCTGCAGAGTGGAAATCTCATTCTGGAAACATCCCCCAGGCTGTGGCTAAGCCATGTCTCCGCAATATCCTTTCTTTCAGGAGTGCTAGTTCTGCATGTCTCGCAGGAGAGCTTCTGTAAAGTTTGGAAGGTAGGAGACGAGGTACTGGTAGAAGTGAAGCTGTGAGTAACGGACGTGGGTCGTGCTTCGGTAGCTCAGTTGGTAGAGCACTTGCCCGCGAAAGGCAAAGGTCCCGAGTTCGAGTCTCGGTCGGGCACACAGTTTTAATCTGCCAGGAAGTTTCAGCTTCTAAGTTGTTGCAGTCACCAAGAAAGAGGCACAGAAATTCAAGTTTTAGTTTTTGAAAATTCAGTTTTTGGCTGCTTTTGCTGCCTTGTAGTTGACCTAGGACCTTAAGATTTTGCATGAACCGAACTCTGGCAGCCACATTACACGAGAAAAAGCGAGAAGTGGTAATTCGTAGTAAAAACCGCAGAAAACATAACGTTTTCAACATTTGTTTTCGAAATGACGTAACTGAAAATCTTCACATTGGACGCATTACTCTCAGAAACGTTTACATTTATCGTCTGGCAACTAATGCCGCGTGATGACGTTTGCGGTCGCACCACTCTGTACGAAGTAGAAGCTTCTAAGTTGTTGCAGTCACCAAGAAAGAGGCACAGAAATTCAAGTTTTAGTTTTTGAAAATTCAGTTTTGGGCTGCTTTTGCTGCCTTGTAGTTGACCTAGAACCTTAAGACTTTGCATGAACCGAACTCTGGCAGCCACATTACACGAGAAAAAGCGAGAAGTGGTAATTCGTAGTAAAAACCGCAGAAAACATAACGTTTTCTACACTGTTTTCGTATCGACGTAACTGAAAATCTTCACATTGGACGCATTACTCTCAGAAACGTTTACATTTATCGTCTGGCAACTAATGCCGCGTGATGACGTTTGCGGTCGCACCACTCTGTACGAAGTAGAAGCTTCTAAGTTGTTGCAGTCACCAAGAAAGAGGCACAGAAATTCAAGTTTTAGTTGTTGAAAATTCAGTTTTTGGCTGCTTTTGCTGCCTTGTAGTTGACCTAGGACCTTAAGATTTTGCATGAACCGAACTCTGGCAGCCACATTACACGAGAAAAAGCGAGAAGTGGTAATTCGTAGTAAAAACCGCAGAAAACATAACGTTTTCAACATTTGTTTTCGAAATGACGTAACTGAAAATCTTCACATTGGGCGCATTACTCTCAGAAACGTTTACATTTATCGTCTGGCAACTAATGCCGCGTGATGACGTTTGCGGTCGCACCACTCTGTACGAAGTAGAAGCTTCTAAGTTGTTGCACTCACCAAGAAAGAGGCACAGACATTCAAGTTTTAGTTTTTGAAAATTCAGTTTTTGGCTGCTTTTGCTGCCTTGTAGTTGACCTAGGACCTTAAGATTTTGCATGAACCGAACTCTGGCAGCCACATTACACGAGAAAAAGCGAGAAGTGGTAATTCGTAGTAAAAACCGCAGAAAACATAACGTTTTCTACATTGTTTTCGTATCGACGTAACTGAAAATCTTCACATTGGACGCATTACTCTCAGAAACGTTTACATTTATCGTCTGGCAACTAATGCCGCGTGATGACGTTTGCGGTCACACCACTCTGTACGAAGTAGAAGCTTCTAAGTTGTTGCAGTCACCAAGAAAGAGGCACAGAAATTCAAGTTTTAGTTTTTGAAAATTCAGTTTTTGGCTGCTTTTGCTGCCTTGTAGTTGACCTAGGACCTTAAGATTTTGCATGAACCGAACTCTGGCAGCCACATTACACGAGAAAAAGCGAGAAGTGGTAATTCGTAGTAAAAACCGCAGAAAACATAACGTTTTCTACATTGTTTTCGTATCGACGTAACTGAAAATCTTCACATTGGACGCATTACTCTCAGAAACGTTTACATTTATCGTCTGACAACTAATGCCGCGTGATGACGTTTGCGGTCGCACCACTCTGTACGAAGTAGATGCTTCTAAGTTGTTGCAGTCACCAAGAAAGGGGCACAGAAAGTCAAGTTTTAGTTTTTGAAAATTCAGTTTTTGGCGGCTTTTGCTGCCTTGTAGTTGACCTAGGACCTTAAGATTTTGTATGAACCGAACTCTGGCAGCCACATTACACGAGAAAAAGCGAGAAGTGGTAATTCGTACTAAAAGCCGCAGAAAACATAACGTTTTCTACATTGTTTTCGTATCGACGTAACTGAAAATCTTCACAATGGACGCATTACTCCCAGAAACGTTTACATTTATCGTCTGGCAACTAATGCAGCGTGATGACGTTTGCGGTCGCCCCACTCGGTACGAAGTAGAAGCTTCTAAGTTGTTGCAGTCACCAAGAAAGAGGCACAGAAATTCAAGTTTTAGTTTTTGAAAATTCAGTTTTTGGCTGCTTTTGCCGCCTTGTAGTTGACCTAGGACCTTAAGATTTTGCATGAACCGAACTCTGGCAGCCACATTACACGAGAAAAAGCAAGAAGTGGTAATTCGTACTAAAAACCGCAGAAAACATAACGTTCTCTACATTGTTTTCGTATCGACGTAACTGAAAACCTTCACATTGGACGCATTACTCTCAGAAACGTTTACATTTATCATCTGGCAACTAATGCCGCGTGATGACATTTACGGTCGCACCACTCTGTACGAAGTAGAAGCTTCTAAGTTGTTGCAGTCACCAAGAAAGAGGCACAAAAATTCAAGTTTTTGTTTTTGAAAATTCAGTTTTTGGCTGCTTTTGCTGCCTTGCAGTTGACCTAGGACCTTAAGATTTTGCATGAACCGAACTCTGGCAGCCACATTACACGAGAAAGAGCGAGAAGTGGTAATTCGTAGTAAAAACCGCAGAAAACATAACGTTTTCTACATTGTTTTCGTATCGACGTAACTGAAAATCTTCACATTGGACGCATTACTCTCAGAAACGTTTACATTTATCGTCTGGCAACTAATGCCGCGTGATGACGTTTGCGGTCGCACCACTCTGTACGATGTAGAAGCTTCTAAGTTGTTGCAGTCACCAAGAAAGAGGCACAGAAATTCAAGTTTTTGTTTTTGAAAATTCAGTTTTTGGCTGCTTTTGCTGCCTTGTAGTTGACCTAGGACCTTAAGATTTTGCATGAACCGAACTCTGGCAGCCACATTACACGAGAAAAAGCGAGAAGTGGTAATTCCTAGTAAAAACCGCAGAAAACATAACGTTTTCAACATTTGCTTTCGAAATGACGTAACTGAAAATCTTCACATTGGACGCATTATTCTCAGAAAAGTTTACATTTATCGTCTCTCAACTAATGCCGCGTAATGACGTTTGCGGTCGCACCACTCTGTACGAAGTAGAAGCTTCTAAGTTGTTGCAGTCACCAAGAAAAAGGCACAGAAATTCAAGTTTTAGTTTTTGAAAATTCAGTTTTTGGCTGCTTTTGCTGCCTTGTAGTTTACCTAGGACCTTAAGATTTTGCAAGAACCGAACTCTGGCAGCCACATTACACGTGAAAAAGCGAGAAGTGGTAATTCGTAGTAAAAACCGCAGAAAACATAACGTTTTCAACATTTGTTTTCGAAATGACGTAACTGAAAATCTTCACATTTGACGCATTACTCTCAGAAACGTTTACATTTATCGTTTGGCAACTAATGCCGCGTGATGACGTTTGCGGTCGCACCACTCTGTACGAAGTAGAAGCTTCTAAGTTGTTGCAGTCACCAAGAAAGAGGCACAGAAATTCAAGTTTTTGTTTTTGAAAATTCAGTTTTTGGCTGCTTTTGCTGCCTTGTAGTTGACCTAGGACCTTAAGATTTTGCATGAACCGAACTCTGGCAGCCACATTACACGAGAAAAAGCGAGAAGTGGTAATTCGTAGTAAAAACCGCAGAAAACATAACGTTTTCTACATTGTTTTCGTATCGACGTAACTGAAAATCTTCACATTGGACTCATTACTCCCAGAAACGTTTACATTTATCGTCTGGCAACTAATGCCGCGTGATGACGTTTGCGGTCGCACCACTCTGTACGAAGTAGAAGCTTCTAAGTTGCTGCAGTCACCAAGAAAGAGGCACAGAAATTCAAGTTTTAGTTTTTGAAAATTCAGTTTTTGGCTGCTTTTGCTGCCTTGTAGTTGACCTAGGACCTTAAGATTTTGCATGAACCGAACTCTGGCAGCCACATTACACGAGAAAAAGCAAGAAGTGGTAATTCGTAGTAAAAACCGCAGAAAACATAACGTTCTCTACATTGTTTTCGTATCGACGTAACTGAAAACCTTCACATTGGACGCATTACTCTCAGAAAAGTTTACATTTATCGTCTGGCAACTCATGCCGCGTGATGACATTTACGGTCGCACCACTCTGTACGAAGTAGAAGCTTCTAAGTTGTTGCAGTCACCAAGAAAGAGGCACAGAAATTCAAGTTTTTGTTTTTGAAAATTCAGTTTTTGGCTGCTTTTGCTGCCTTGTAGTTTACCTAGGACCTTAAGATTTTGCATGAACCGAACTCTGGCAGCCACATTACACGTGAAAAAGCGAGAAGTGGTAATTCGTAGTAAAAACCGCAGAAAACATAACGTTTTCAACATTTGTTTTCGAAATGACGTAACTGAAAATCTTCACATTGGACGCATTACTCTCAGAAACGTTTACATTTATCGTCTGGCAACTAATGCCGCGTGATGACGTTTGCGGTCGCACCACTCTGTACGAAGTAGAAGCTGCTAAGTTGTTGCAGTCACCAAGAAAGAGGCACAGACATTCAAGTTTTAGTTTTTGAAAATTCAGTTTTTGGCTGCTTTTGCTGCCTTGTAGTTGACCTAGGACCTTAAGATTTTGCATGAACCGAACTCTGGCAGCCACATTACACGAGAAAAAGCGAGAAGTGGTAATTCGTAGTAAAAACCGCAGTAAACATAACGTTTTCATCATTTGTTTTCGAAATGACGTAACTGAAAATCTTCACATTGGACGCATTACTCTCAGAAACGTTTACATTTATCGTCTGGCAACTAATGCCGCGTGATGACGTTTGCGGTCGCACCACTCTGTACGAAGTAGAAGCTTCTAAGTTGTTGCAGTCACCAAGAAAGAGGCACAGAAATTCAAGTTTTTGTTTTTGAAAATTCGGTTTTTGGCTGCTTTTGCTGCCTTGTAGTTGACCAAGGACCTTAAGATTTTGCATGAACCGAACTCTGGCAGCCACATTACACGAGAAAAAGCGACAAGTGGTAATTCGTAGTAAAAACCGCAGAAAACATATCGTTTTCAACATTTGTTTTCGAAATGACGTAACTGAAAATCTTCACATTGGACGCATTACTCTCAGAAACGTTTACATTTATCGTCTCTCAACTAATGCCGCGTAATGACGTTTGCGGTCGCACCACTCTGTACGAAGTAGAAGCTTCTAAGTTGTTGCAGTCACCAAGAAAGAGGCACAGAAATTCAAGTTTTAGTTTTTGAAAATTCAGTTTTTGGCTGCTTTTGCTGCCTTGTAGTTTACCTAGGACCTTAAGATTTTGCATGAACCGAACTCTGGCAGCCACATTACACGTGAAAAAGCGAGAAGTGGTAATTCGTAGTAAAAACCGCAGAAAACATAACGTTTTCAACATTTGTTTTCGAAATGACGTAACTGAAAATCTTCACATTGGACGCATTACTCTCAGAAACGTTTACATTTATCGTCTGGCAACTAATGCCGCGTGATGACGTTTGCGGTCGCACCACTCTGTACGAAGTAGAAGCTTCTAAGTTGCTGCAGTCATCAAGAAAGAGGCACAGAAATTCAAGTTTTAGTTTTTGAAAATTCAGTTTTTGGCTGCTTTTGCTGCCTTGTAGTTGACCTAGGACCTTAAGATTTTGCATGAACCGAACTCTGGCAGCCACATTACACGAGAAAAAGCGAGAAGTGGTAATTCGTAGTAAAAACCGCAGAAAACATAACGTTTTCTACATTGTTTTCGTATCGACGTAACTGAAAATCTTCACATTGGACGCATTACTCTCAGAAACGTTTACATTTATCGTCTGGCAACTAATGCCGCGTGATGACGTTTGCGATCACACCACTCTGTACGAAGTAGAAGCTTCTAAGTTGTTGCAGTCACCAAGAAAGAGGCACAGAAATTCAAGTTTTAGTTTTTGAAAATTCAGTTTTTGGCTGCTTTTTCTGCCTTGTAGTTGACCTAGGACCTTAAGATTTTGCATGAACCGAACTCTGGCAGCCACATTACACGAGAAAAAGCGAGAAGTGGTAATTCGTAGTAAAAACCGCAGAAAACATAACGTTTTCAACATTTGTTTTCGAAATGACGTAACTGAAAATCTTCACATTGGACGCATTACTCTCAGAAAAGTTTACATTTATCGTTTCTCAACTAATGCCGCGTAATGACGTTTGCGGTCGCACCACTCTGTACGAAGTAGAAGCTTCTAAGTTGTTGCAGTCACCAAGAAAGAGGCACAGAAATTCAAGTTTTAGTTTTTGAAAATTCAGTTTTTGGCTGCTTTTGCTGCCTTGTGGTTTACCTAGGACCTTAAGATTTTGCATGAACCCAACTCTGGCAGCCACATTACACGTGAAAAAGCGAGAAGTGGTAATTCGTAGTAAAAACCGCAGAAAACATAACGTTTTCAACATTTGTTTTCGAAATGACGTAAGTGAAAATCTTCACATTGGACGCATTACTCTCAGGAACGTTTACATTTATCGTCTGGCAACTAATGCCGCGTGATGACGTTTGCGGTCGCACCACTCTGTACGAAGTAGAAGCTGCTAAGTTGTTGCAGTCACCAAGAAAGAGGCACAGACATTCAAGTTTTAGTTTTTGAAAATTCAGTTTTTGGCTGCTTTTGCTGCCTTGTAGTTGACCTAGGACCTTAAGATTTTGCATGAACCGAACTCTGGCAGCCACATTACACGAGAAAAAGCGAGAAGTGGTAATTCGTAGTAAAAACCGCAGAAAACATAACGTTTTCATCATTTGTTTTCGAAATGACGTAACTGAAAATCTTCACATTGGACGCATTACTCTCAGAAACGTTTACATTTATCGTCTGGCAACTAATGCCGCGTGATGACGTTTGCGGTCGCACCACTCTGTACGAAGTAGAAGCTTCTAAGTTGTTGCAGTCACCAAGAAAGAGGCACAGAAATTCAAGTTTTTGTTTTTGAAAATTCAGTTTTTGGCTGCTTTTGCTGCCTTGTAGTTGACCTAGGACCTTAAGATTTTGCATGAACCGAACTCTGGCAGCCACATTACACGAGAAAAAGCGAGAAGTGGTAATTCGTAGTAAACACCGCAGAAAACATAACGTTTTCTACATTGTTTTCGTATCGACGTAACTGAAAATCTTCACATTGGACGCATTACTCTCAGAAACGTTTACATTTATCGTCTGGCAACTAATGCCGCGTGATGACGTTTGCGGTCGCACCACTCTGTACGAAGTAGAAGCTTCTAAGTTGTTGCAGTCACCAAGAAAGAGGCACAGAAATTCAAGTTTTTGTTTTTGAAAATTCAGTTTTTGGCTGCTTTTGCTGCCTTGTAGTTGACCTAGGACCTTAAGATTTTGCATGAACCGAACTCTGGCAGCCACATTACACGAGAAAAAGCGAGAAGTGGTAATTCGTAGTAAAAACCGCAGAAAACATAACGTTTTCATCATTTGTTTTCGAAATGACGTAACTGAAAATCTTCACATTGGACGCATTACTCTCAGAAACGTTTACATTTATCGTCTGGCAACTAATGCCGCGTGATGACGTTTGCGGTCGCACCACTCTGTACGAAGTAGAAGCTTCTAAGCTGTTGCAGTCACCAAGAAAGAGGCACAGAAATTCAAGTTTTAGTTTTTGAAAATTCAGTTTTTGGCTGCTTTTGCTGCCTTGTAGTTGACCTAGGACCTTAAGATTTTTCATGAACCGAACTCTGGCAGCCACATTACACGAGAAAAAGCGAGAAGTGGTAATTCGTAGTAAAAACCGCAGAAAACATAACGTTTTCTACATTGTTTTCGTATCGACGTAACTGAAAATCTTCACATTGGACGCATTACTCTCAGAAACATTTACATTTATCGTCTGGCAACTAATGCCGCGTGATGACGTTTGCGGTCGCACCACTCGGTACGAAGTAGAAGCTTCTAAGTTGTTGCAGTCACCAAGAAAGAGGCACAGAAATTCAAGTTTTAGTTTTTAAAAATTCAGTTTTTGGCTGCTTTTGCTGCCTTGTAGTTCACCTAGGACCTTAAGATTTTGCATGAACCGAACTCTGGCAGCCACATTACACGAGAAAAAGCAAGAAGTGGTAATTCGTAGTAAAAACCGCAGAAAACATAACGTTCTCTACATTGTTTTCGTATCGACGTAACTGAAAACATTCACATTGCACGCATTACTCTCAGAAACGTTTACATGTATCGTCTGGCAACTAATGCCGCGTGATGACATTTACGGTCGCACCACTCTGTACGAAGTAGAAGCTTCTAAGTTGTTGCAGTCACCAAGAAAGAGGCACAGAAATCCAAGTTTTTGTTTTTGAAAATTCAGGTTTTGGCTGCTTTTGCTGCCTTGTAGTTGACCTAGGACCTTAAGATTTTGCTCGAACCGAACTCTGGCAGCCACATTACACGAGAAAAAGCGAGAAGTGGTAATTCGTAGTAAAAACCGCAGAAAACATAACGTTTTCTACATTGTTTTCGTATCGACGTAACTGAAAATCTTCACATTGGACGCATTACTCTCAGAAACGTTTACATTTATCGTCTGGCAACTAATGCCGCGTGATGACGTTTGCGGTCGCACCACTCTGTACGAAGTAGAAGCTTCTAAGTCGTTGCAGTCACCAAGAAAGAGGCACAGAAATTCAAGTTTTTGTTTATGAAAATTCAGTTTTTGGCTGCTTTTGCTGCCTTGTAGTTGACCTAGGACCTTAAGATTTTGCATGAACCGAACTCTGGCAGCCACATTACACGAGAAAAAGCGAGAAGTGGTAATTCGTAGTAAAAACCGCATAAAACATAACGTTTTCAACATTTGTTTTCGAAATGACGTAACTGAAAATCTTCACATTGGACGCATTACTCTCAGAAACGTTTACATTTATCGTCTGGCAACTAATGCCGCGTGATGACGTTTGCGGTCGCACCACTCTGTACGAAGTAGAAGCTGCTAAGTTGTTGCAGTCACCAAGAAAGAGGCACAGACATTCAAGTTTTAGTTTTTGAAAATTCAGTTTTTGGCTGCTTTTGCTGCCTTGTAGTTGACCTAGGACCTTAAGATTTTGCATGAACCGAACTCTGGCAGCCACATTACACGAGAAAAAGCGAGAAGTGGTAATTCGTAGTAAAAACCGCAGAAAACATAACGTTTTCTACATTGTTTTCGTATCGACGTAACTGAAAATCTTCACATTGGACTCATTACTCTCAGAAACGTTTACATTTATCGTCTGGCAACTAATGCCGCGTGATGACGTTTGCGGTCGCACCACTCTGTACGAAGTAGAAGCTTCTAAGTTGTTGCAGTCACCAAGAAAGAGGCACAGAAATTCAAGTTTTAGTTTTTGAAAATTCAGTTTTTGGCTGCTTTTGCTGCCTTGTAGTTGACTTAGGACCTTAACATTTTGCATGAACCGAACTCTGGCAGCCACATTACACGAGAAAAAGCAAGAAGTGGTATTTCGTAGTAAAAACCGCAGAAAACATAACGTTCTCTACATTGTTTTCGTATCGACGTAACTGAAAACCCTCACATTGGACGCATTACTCTCAGAAACGTTTACATTTATCGTCTGGCAACTAATGCCGCGTGATGACATTTACGGTCGCACCACTCTGTACGAAGTAGAAGCTTCTAAGTTGTTGCAGTCACCAAGAAAGAGGCACAGAAATTGAAGTTTTTGTTTTTGAAAATTCAGTTTTTGGCTGCTTTTGCTGCCTTGTAGTTGACCTAGGACCTTAAGATTTTGCATGAACCGAACTCTGGCAGCCACATTACACGAGAAAAAGCGAGAAGTGGTAATTCGTAGTAAAAACCGCAGAAAACATAACGTTTTCTACATTGTTTTCGTATCGACGAAACTGAAAATCTCCACATTGGACGCATTACTCTCAGAAACGCGTACATTTATCGTCTGGCAACTAATGCCGCGTGATGACGTTTGCGGTCGCACCACTCTGTACGAAGTAGAAGCTTCTAAGTTGTTGCAGTCACCAAGAAAGAGGCACAGAAATTCAAGTTTTAGTTTTTGAAAATTCAGTTTTTGGCTGCTTTTGCTGCCTTGTAGTTGACCTAGGACCTTAAGATTTTGCATGAACCGAACTCTGGCAGCCACATTACACGAGAAAAAGCGAGAAGTGGTAATTCGTAGTAAAAACGCAGAAAACATAACGTTTTCTACATTGTTTTCGTATCGACGTAACTGAAAATCTTCACATTGGACGCATTACTCTCAGAAACGTTTACATTTATCGTCTGGCAACTAATGCCGCGTGATGACGTTTGCGGTCGCACCACTCTGTACGAAGTAGAAGCTTCTAAGTTGTTGCAGTCACCAAGAAAGAGGCACAGACATTCAAGTTTTAGTTTTAGAAAATTCAGTTTTTGGGCGCTTTTGCTGCCTTGTAGTTGACCTAGGACCTTAAGATTTTGCATGAACCGAACTCTGGCAGCCACATTACACGAGAAAAAGCGAGAAGTGGTAATTCGTAGTAAAAACCGCAGAAAACATAACGTTTTCTACATTGTTTTCGTATCGACGTAACTGAAAATCTTCACATTGGACGCATTACTCTCAGAAACGTTTAAATTTATCGTCTGGCAACTAATGCCGCGTGATGACGTTTGCGGTCGCACCACTCTGTACGAAGTAGAAGCTTCTAAGTTGTTGCAGTCACCAAGAAAGAGGCACAGAAATTCAAGTTTTAGTTTTTCAAAATCCAGTTTTTGGCTGCTTTTGCTGCCTTGTAGTTGACCTAGGACCTTAAGATTTTGCATGAACCGAACTCTATCAGCCACATTACACGAGAAAAAGCGAGAAGTGGTAATTCGTAGTAAAAACCGCAGAAAACATAACGTTTTCTACATTGTTTTCGTATCGACGTAACTGAAAATCTTCACATTGGACGCATTACTCTCAGAAACGTTTACATTTATCGTCTGGCAACTAATTCCGCGTGATGACGTTTGCGGTCGCACCACTCTGTACGAAGTAGAAGCTTCTAAGTTGTTGCAGTCACCAAGAAAGAGGCACAGAAATTCAAGTTTTAGTTTTTGAAAATTCAGTTTTTGGCTGCTTTTGCTGCCTTGTAGTTGACCTAGGACCTTAAGATTTTGCATGAACCGAACTCTGGCAGCCACATTACACGAGAAAAAGCGAGAAGTGGTAATTCGTAGTAAAAACCGCAGAAAAACATAACGTTTTCAACATTTGTTTTCGAAATGACGTAACTGAAAATCTTCACATTGGACGCATTACTCTCAGAAACGTTTACATTTATCGTCTGGCAACTAATGCCGCGTGATGACGTTTGCGGTCGCACCACTCTGTACGAAGTAGAAGCTTCTAAGTTGTTGCAGTCACCAAGAAAGAGGCACAGAAATTCAAGTTTTAGTTTTTGAAAATTCAGTTTTTGGCTGCTTTTGCTGCCTTGTAGTTGACCTAGGACCTTAAGATTTTGCATGAACCGAACTCTGGCAGCCACATTACACGAGAAAAAGCGAGAAGTGGTAATTCGTAGTAAAAACGCAGAAAACATAACGTTTTCTACATTGTTTTCGTATCGACGTAACTGAAAATCTTCACATTGGACGCATTACTCTCAGAAACGTTTACATTTATCGTCTGGCAACTAATGCCGCGTGATGACGTTTGCGGTCGCACCACTCTGTACGAAGTAGAAGCTTCTAAGTTGTTGCAGTCACCAAGAAAGAGGCACAGAAATTCAAGTTTTAGTTTTTCAAAATTCAGTTTTTGGCTGCTTTTGCTGCCTTGTAGTTGACCTAGGACCTTAAGATTTTGCATGAACCGAACTCTATCAGCCACATTACACGAGAAAAAGCGAGAAGTGGTAATTCGTAGTAAAAACCGCAGAAAACATAACGTTTTCTACATTGTTTTCGTATCGACGTAACTGAAAATCTTCACATTGGACGCATTACTCTCAGAAACGTTTACATTTATCGTCTGGCAACTAATTCCGCGTGATGACGTTTGCGGTCGCACCACTCTGTACGAAGTAGAAGCTTCTAAGTTGTTGCAGTCACCAAGAAAGAGGCACAGAAATTCAAGTTTTAGTTTTTGAAAATTCAGTTTTTGGCTGCTTTTGCTGCCTTGTAGTTGACCTAGGACCTTAAGATTTTGCATGAACCGAACTCTGGCAGCCACATTACACGAGAAAAAGCGAGAAGTGGTAATTCGTAGTAAAAACCGCAGAAAACATAACGTTTTCTACATTGTTTTCGTATCGACGTAACTGAAAATCTTCACATTGGACGCATTACTCTCAGAAACGTTTACATTTATCGTCTGGCAACTAACGCCGCGTGATGACGTTTGCGGTCGCACCACTCTGTACGAAGTAGAAGCTTCTAAGTTGTTGCAGTCACCAAGAAAGAGGCACAGAAATTCAAGTTTTTGTTTTTGAAAATTCAGTTTTTGGCTGCTTTTGCTGCCTTGTAGTTGACCTAGGACCTTAAGATTTTGCATGAACCGAACTCTGGCAGCCACATTACACGAGAAAAAGCGAGAAGTGGTAATTCGTAGTAAAAACCGCAGAAAACATAACGTTTTCTACATTGTTTTCGTATCGACGCAACTGAAAATCTTCACATTGGACGCATTACTCTCAGAAACGTTTACATTTATCGTCAGGCAACTAATGCCGCGTGATGACGTTTGCGGTCGCACCACTCTGTACGAAGTAGAAGCTTCTAAGTTGTTGCAGTCACCAAGAAAGAGGCACAGAAATTCAAGTTTTAGTTTTTGAAAATTCAGTTTTTGGCTGCTTTTGCTGCCTTGTAGTTGACCTAGGACCTTAAGATTTTGCATGAACCAAACTCTGGCAGCCACATTACACGAGAAAAAGCGAGAAGTGGTAATTCGTAGTAAAAACCGCAGAAAACATAACGTTTTCTACATTGTTTTCGTATCGACGTAACTGAAAATCTCCACATTGGACGCATTACTCTCAGAAACGTTTACATTTATCGTCTGGCAACTAATGCCGCGTGATGACGTTTGCGGTCGCACCACTCTGTACGAAGTAGAAGCTTCTAAGTTGTTGCAGTCACCAAGAAAGAGGCACAGAAATTCAAGTTTTACTTTATGAAAATTCAGTTTTTGGCTGCTTTTGCTGCCTTGTAGTTGACCTAGGACCTTAAGATTTTGCATGAACCGAACTCTGGCAGCCACATTACACGAGAAAAAGCGAGAAGTGGTAATTCGTAGTAAAAACCGCAGAAAACATAACGTTTTCTACATTGTTTTCGTATCGACGTACTGAAAATCTTCACATTGGACGCATTACTCTCAGAAACGTTTACATTTATCGTCTGGCAACTAATGCCGCGTGATGACGTTTGCGGTCGCACCATTCTGTACGAAGTAGAAGCTTCTAAGTTGTTGCAGTCACCAAGAAAGAGGCACAGAAATTCAAGTTTTAGTTTTTGAAAATTCAGTTTTTGGCTGCTTTTGCTGCCTTGTAGTTGACCTAGGACCTTAAGATTTTGCATGAACCGAACTCTGGCAGCCACATTACACGAGAAAAAGCGAGAAGTGGTAATTCGTAGTAAAAACCGCAGAAAACATAACGTTTTCTACATTGTTTTCGTATCGACGTAACTGAAAATCTTCACATTGGACGCATTACTCTCAGAAACGTTTACATTTATCGTCTGGCAACTAATGCCGCGTGATGACGTTTGCGGTCGCACCACTCTGTACGAAGTAGAAGCTTCTAAGTTGTTGCAGTCACCAAGAAAGAGGCACAGAAATTCAAGTTTTTGTTTTTGAAAATTCAGTTTTTGGCTGCTTTTGCTGCCTTGTAGTTGACCTAGGACCTTAAGATTTTGCATGAACCGAACTCTGGCAGCCACATTACACGAGAAAAAGCGAGAAGTGGTAATTCGTAGTAAAAACCGCAGAAAACATAACGTTTTCATCACTTGTTTTCGTAATGACGTAACTGAAAATCTTCACTTTGGACGCATTACTCTCAGAAACGTTTACATTTATCGTCTGGCAACTAATGCCGCGTGATGACGTTTGCGGTCGCACCACTCTGTACGAAGTAGAAGCTTCTAAGTTGTTGCAGTCACCAAGAAAGAGGCACAGAAATTCAAGTTTTTGTTTTTGAAAATTCAGTTTTTGGCTGCTTTTGCTGCCTTGTAGTTGACCTAGGACCTTAAGATTTTGCATGAACCGAACTCTGGCAGCCACATTACACGAGAAAAAGCGAGAAGTGGTAATTCGTAATAAAAACCGCAGAAAACATAACGTTTTTAACATTTGTTTTCGAAATGACGTAACTGAAAATCTTCACATTGGACGCATTACTCTCAGAAACGTTTACATTTATCGTCTGGCAACTAATGCCGCGTGATGACGTTTGCGGTCGCACCACTCTGTACGAAGTAGAAGCTTCTAAGTTGTTGCAGTCACCAAGAAAGAGGCACAGAAATTCAAGTTTTTGTTTTTGAAAATTCAGTTTTTGGCTGCTTTTGCTGCCTTGTAGTTGACCTAGGACCTTAAGATTTTGCATGAACCGAACTCTGGCAGCCACATTACACGAGAGAAAGCGAGAAGTGGTAATTCGTAGTAAAAACCGCAGAAAACATAACGTTTTCAACATTTGTTTTCGAAATGACGTAAGTGAAAATCTCCACATTGGACGCATTACTCTCAGAAACGTTTACATTTATCGTCTGGCAACTAATGCCGCGTGATGACGTTTGCGGTCGCACCACTCTGTACGAAGTAGAGGCTTCTAAGTTGTTGGAGTCACCAAGAAAGAGGCACAGAAATTCAAGTTTTAGTTTTTGAAAATTCAGTTTTTGGCTGCTTTTGCTGCCTTGTAGTTGACCTAGGACCTTAAGATTTTGCATGAACCGAACTCTGGCAGCCACATTACACGAGAAAAAGCGAGAAGTGGTAATTCGTAGTAAAAACCGCAGAAAACATAACGTTTTCAACATTTGTTTTCGAAATGACGTAACTGAAAATCTTCACATTGGACGCATTACTCTCAGAAACGTTTACATTTATCGTCTGGCAACTAATGCCGCGTGATGACGTTTGCGGTCGCACCACTCTGTACGAAGTAGAAGCATCTAATTTGTTGCAGTCACCAAGAAAGAGGCACAGAAATTCAAGTTTTAGTTTTTGAAAATTCGGTTTTTGGCTGCTTTTGCTGCCTTGTAGTTGACCTAGGACCTTACGATTTTGCATGAACCGAACTCTGGTAGCCACATTACACGAGAAAAAGCGAGAAGTGGTAATTCGTAGTAAAAACCGCAGAAAACATAACGTTTTCAACATTTGTTTTCGGAATGACGTAACTGAAAATCTTCACATTGGACGCATTACTCTCAGAAACGTTTACATTTATCGTCTGGCAACTAATGCCGCGTGATGACGTTTGCGGTCGCACCACTCTGTACGAAGTAGAAGCTTCTAAGTTGTTGCAGTCACCAAGAAAGAGGCACAGAAATTCAAGTTTTAGTTTTTGAAAATTCAGTTTTTGGCTGCTTTTGCTGCCTTGTAGTTGACCTAGGACCTTAAGATTTTGCATGAACCGAACTCTGGCAGCAACATTACACGACAAAAAGCGAGAAGTGGTAATTCGTAGTAAAAACCGCAGAAAACATAACGTTTTCTACATTGGTTTCGTATCGACGTAACTGAAAATCTTCACATTGGACGCATTACTCTCAGAAACGTTTACATTCATCGTCTGGCAACTAATGCCGCGTGATGACGTTTGCGGTCGCACCACTCTGTACGAAGTAGAAGCTTCTAAGTTGTTGCAGTCACCAAGAAAGAGGCACAGAAATTCAAGTTTTAGTTTTTGAAAATTCAGTTTTTGGCTGCTTTTGCTGCCTTGTAGTTGACCTAGGACCTTAAGATTTTGCATGAACCGAACTCTGGCAGCCACATTACACGAGAAAAAGCGAGAAGTGGTAATTCGTAGTAAAAACCGCAGAAAACATAACGTTTTCTACATTGTTTTCGTATCGGCGTAACTGAAAATCTTCACATTGGACGCATTACTCTCAGAAACGTTTAAATTTATCGTCTGGCAACTAATGCCGCGTGATAACGTTTGCGGTCGCACCACTCTGTACGAAGTAGAAGCTTCTAAGTTGTTGCAGTCACCAAGAAAGAGGCACAGAAATTCAAGTTTTTGTTTTTGAAAATTCAGTTTTTGGCTGCTTTTGCTGCCTTGTAGTTGACCTAGGACCTTAAGATTTTGCATGAACCGAACTCTGGCAGCCACATTACACGAGAAAAAGCGAGAAGTGGTAATTCGTAGTAAAAACCGCAGAAAACATAACGTTTTCAACATTTGTTTTCGAAATGACGTAACTGAAAATCTTCACATTGGACGCATTACTCTCAGAAAAATTTACATTTATCGTCTCTCAACTAATGCCGCGTGATGACGTTTGCGGTCGCACCACTCTGTACGAAGTAGAAGCTTCTAAGTTGTT
The DNA here is from genome assembly GCF_023864345.2 of Schistocerca serialis cubense. Taxonomy (NCBI): domain Eukaryota; kingdom Metazoa; phylum Arthropoda; class Insecta; order Orthoptera; family Acrididae; genus Schistocerca; species Schistocerca serialis. Next base: position 7,743,894 of record NW_026047571.1, read on the forward strand.
GCAGTCACCAAGAAAGAGGCACAGAAATTCAAGTTTTTGTTTTTGAAAATTCAGTTTTTGGCTGCTTTTGCTGCCTTGTAGTTGACCTAGGACCTTAAGATTTTGCATGAACCGAACTCTGGCAGCCACATTACACGAGAAAAAGCGAGAAGTGGTAATTCGTAGTAAAAACCGCAGAAAACATAACGTTTTCAACATTTGTTTTCGAAATGACGTAACTGAAAATCTTCACATTGGACGCATTACTCTCAGAAACGTTTACATTTATCGTCTGGCAACTAATGCCGCGTGATGACGGTTGCGGTCGCACCACTCTGTACGAAGTAGAAGCTTCTAAGTTGTTGCAGTCACCAAGAAAGAGGCACAGAAATTCACGTTTTAGTTTTTGAAAATTCAGTTTTTGGCTGCTTTTGCTGCCTTGTAGTTGACCTAGGACCTTAAGATTTAGCATGAACCGAACTCTGGCAGCCACATTGCACGACAAAAAGCGAGAAGTGGTAATTCGTAGTAAAAACGGCAGAAAACATAACGTTTTCTACAGTGTTTTCGTATCGACGTAACTGAAAATCTTCACATTGGACGCATTAGTCTCAGAAACTTTTACATTTATCGTCTGGCAACTAATGCCGCGTGATGACGTTTGCGGTCGCACCACTCTGTACGAAGTAGAAGCTTCTAAGTTGTTGCAGTCACCAAGAAAGAGGCACAGAAATTCAAGTTTTTGTTTTTGAAAATTCAGTTTTTGGCTGCTTTTGCTGTCTCGTAGTTGTCCTAGGACCTTAAGATTTTGCATGAACCGAACTTTGGCCGTCACATTACACGAGAAAAAGCGAGAAGTGGTAATTCGTAGTAAAAACCGCAGAAAACATAACGTTTTCTACATTGTTTTCGTATAGACGTAACTGAAAATCTTCACATTGGACGCATTACTCTCAGAAACGTTTACATTTATCGTCTGGCAACTAATGCCGCGTGATGACGTTTGCGGTCGCACCACTCTGTACGAAGTAGAAGCTTCTAAGTTGTTGCAGTCACCAAGAAAGAGGCACAGAAATTCAAGTTTTTGTTTTTGAAAATTCAGTTTTTGGCTGCTTTGGCTGCCTTGTAGTTGACCTAGGACCTTAAGATTTTGCATGAACCGAATTCTGGCAGCCACATTACACGAGAAAAAGCGAGAAGTGGTAATTCGTAGTAAAAACCGCAGAAAACATAACGTTTTCTACATTGTTTTCGTATCGACGTAACTGAAAATCTTCACATTGGACGCATTACTCACAGAAACGTTTACATTTATCGTCGGGCAACTAATGCCGCGTGATGACGTTTGCGGTCGCACCACTCTGTACGAAGTAGAAGCTTCTAAGTTGTTGCAGTCACCAAGAAAGAGGCACAGAAATTCAAGTTTTAGTTTTTGAAAATTCAGGTTTGGGATGCTTTTGCTGCCTTGTAGTTGACCTAGGACCTTAAGATTATGCATGAACCGAACTCTGGCAGCCACATTACACGAGAAAAAGAGAGAAGTGGTAATTCATTGTAAAAACCACAGAAAACATAACGTTTTCAACATTTGTTTTCGAAATGACGTAACTGAAAATCTTCACATTGGACGCATTACTCTCAGAAAAGTTTACATTTATCGTCTCTCAACTAATGCCGCGTGATGACGTTTGCGGTCGCACCACTCTGTACGAAGTAGAAGCTTCTAAGTTGTTGCAGTCACCAAGAAAGAGGCACAGAAATTCAAGTTTTAGTTTTTGAAAATTCAGTTTTTGGCTGCTTTTGCTGCCTTGTAGTTGACCTAGGACCTTACGATTTTGCATGAACCGAACTCTGGCAGCCACATTACACGAGAAAAAGCGAGAAGTGGTAATTCGTAGTAAAAACCGCAGAAAACATAACGTTTTCAACATTTCTTTTCGAAATGACGTAACTGAAAATCTTCACATTGGACGCATTACTCTCAGAAACGTTTACATTTATCGTCTGGCAACTAATGCCGCGTGATGACGTTTGCGGTCGAACCACTCTGTACGAAGTAGAAGATTCTAAGTTGTTGCAGTCACCAAGAAAGAGGCACAGAAATTCAAGTTTTAGTTTTTGAAAATTCAGTTTTTGTCTGCTTTTGCTGCCTTGTGGTTGACCTAAGACCTTAAGATTTTGCATGAACCGAACTCTGGCAGCCCCATTACACGAGAAAAAGCGAGAAGTGGTAATTCGTAGTAAAAACCGCAGAAAACATAACGTTTTCTACATTGTTTTCGTATCGACGTAACTGAAAATCTTCACATTGGACGCATTACTCTCAGAAACGTTTACATTTATCGTCTGGCAACTAATGCCGCGTGATGACGTTTGCGGTCGCACCACTCTGTACGAAGTAGAAGCTTCTAAGTTGTTGCAGTCACCAAGAAAGAGGCACAGAAATCCAAGTTTTAGTTTTTGAAAATTCAGCTTTTGGCTGCTTTTGCTGCCTTGTAGTTGACCTAGGACCTTAAGATTTTGCATGAACCGAATTCTGGCAGCCACATTACACGAGAAAAAGCCAGAAGTGGTAATTCGTAGTAAAAACCGCAGAAAACATAACGTTTTGTACATTGTTTTCGTATCGACGTAACTGAAAATCTTCACATTGGTCGCATTACTCTCAGAAACGTTTACATTTATCGTCTGGCAACTAATGCCGCGTGATGACGTTTGCGGTCGCACCACTCTGTACGAAGTAGATGCTTCTAAGTTGTTGCAGTCACCAAGAAAGAGGCACAGAAATTCAAGTTTTAGTTTTTGAAAATTCAGTTTTTGGCTGCTTTTGCTGGCTTGTAGTTGACCTAGGACCTTAAGATTTTGCATGAACCGAACTCTGGCAGCCACATTACACGAGAAAAAGCGAGAAGTGGTAATTCGTAGTAAAAACCGCAGAAAACATAACGTTTTCATTATTTGTTTTCGGAATGACGTAACTGAAAATCTTCACATTGGACGCATTACTCTCAGAAACGTTTACATTTATCGTATGGCAACTAATGCCGCGTGATGACGTTTGCGGTCGCACCACTCTGTACGATGTAGAACCTTCTAAGTTGTTGCAGTCACCAAGAAAGAGGCACAGAAATTCAAGTTTTTGTTTTTGAAAATTCAGTTTTTGGCTGCTTTGGCTGCCTTGTAGTTGACCTAGGACCTTAAGATTTTGCATGAACCGAATTCTGGCAGCCACATTACACGAGAAAAAGCGAGAAGTGGTAATTCGTAGTAAAAACCGCAGAAAACATAACGTTTTCTACATTGTTTTCGTATCGACGTAACTGAAAATCTTCACATTGGACGCATTACTCACAGAGACGTTTACATTTATCGTCTGGCAACTAATGCCGCGTGATGCGTTTGTGGTCGCACCACTCTGTACGAAGTAGAAGCTTCTAAGTTGTTGCAGTCACCAAGAAAAAGGCACAGAAATTCAAGTTTTTGTTTTTGAAAATTCAGATTTGGCTGCTTTTGCAGCCTTGTAGTTGACCTAGGACCTTAAGATTTTGCATGAACCGAACTCCGGCAGCCACATTACACGAGAAAAAGCGAGAAGTGGTAATTTGTAGTAAAAACCGCAGAAAACATAACGTTTTCAACATTTGTTTTCGGAATGACGTAACTGAAAATCTTCACATTGGACGCATTACTCTCAGAAACGTTTACATTTATCGTCTGGCAACTAATGCCGCGTGATGACGTTTGCGGTCGCACCACTCTGTACGAAGTAGAAGCTTCTAAGTTGTTGCAGTCACCAAGAAAGAGGCACAGAAATTCAAGTTTTAGTTTTTGAAAATTCAGTTTTTGGCTGCTTTTGCTGCCTTGTAGTTGACCTAGGACCTTAAGATTTTGCATGAACCGAACTCTGGCAGCCACATTACACGAGAAAAAGCGAGAAGTGGTAATTAGTAGTAAAAACCGCAGAAAACATAACGTTTTCTACATTGTTTTCGTATCGACGTAACTGAAAATCTTCACATTGGACGCATTACTCTCAGAAACGTTTACATTTATCGTCTGGCAACTAATGCCGCGTGATGACGTTTGCGGTCGCACCACTCTGTACGAAGTAGAAGCTTCTAAGTTGTTGCAGTCACCAAGAAAGAGGCACAGAAATTCGAGTTTTAGTTTTTGAAAATTCAGTTTTTGGCTGCTTTAGCTGCCTTGTAGTTTACCTAGGACCTTAAGATTTTGCATGAACCGAACTCTGGCAGCCACATTACACGAGAAAAAGCGAGAAGTGGTAATTCGTAGTAAAAACCGCAGAAAACATAACGTTTTCAACATTTGTTTTCGAAATGACGTAACTGAAAATCTTCACATTGGACGCATTACTCTCAGAAACGATTACATTTATCGTCTGGCAACTAATGCCGTGTGATGACGTTTGCGGTCGCACCACTCTGTACGAAGTAGAAGCTTCTAAGTTGTTGCAGTCACCAAGAAAGAGGCACAGAAATTCAAGTATTAGTTTATGAAAATTCAGTTTTTGGCTGCTTTTGCTGCCTTGTATTTGACCTAGGACCTTAAGATTTTGCATGAACCGAACTGTGGCAGCCACATTACACGAGAAAAAGCGAGAAGTGGTAATTCGTAGTAAAAACCGCAGAAAACATGACGTTTTCTACATTGTTTTCGTATCGACGTAACTGAAAATCTTCACATTGGACGCATTACTCTCAGAAACGTTTACATTTATCGTCTGGCAACTAATGCCGCGTGATGACGTTTGCGGTCGCACCACTCTGTACGAAGTAGAAGCTTCTAAGTTGTTGCAGTCACCAAGAAAGAGGCACAGAAATTCAAGTTTTAGTTTTTGAAAATTCAGTTTTTGGCTGCTTTTGCTGCCTTGTAGTTGACCTAGGACCTTAAGATTTTGCATGAACCGAACTCTGGCAGCCACATTACACGAGAAAAAGCGAGAAGTGGTAATTCGTAGTAAAAACCGCAGAAAACATAACGTTTTCTACATTGTTTTCATATCGACGTAACCGAAAATCTTCACATTGGACGCATTACTCTCAGAAACGTTTACATTTATCGTCTGGCAACTAATGCCGCGTGATGACGTTTGCGGTCGCACCACTCTGTACGAAGTAGAAGCTTCTAAGTTGTTGCAGTCACCAAGAAAGAAGCACAGAAATTCAAGTTTTAGTTTTTGAAAATTCAGTTTTTGGCTGCTTTTGCTGGCTTGTAGTTGACCTAGGACCTTAAGATTTTGCATGAACCGAACTCTGGCAGCCACATTACACGAGAAAAAGCGAGAAGTGGTAATTCGTAGTAAAAACCGCAGAAAACATAACGTTTTCTACATTGTTTTCGTATCGACGTAACTGAAAATCTTCACATTGGACGCATTACTCTCAGAAACGTTTACATTTATCGTCTGGCAACTAATGCGGCGTGATGACGTTTGCGGTCGCACCACTCTGTACGAAGTAGAAGCTTCTAAGTTGTTGCAGTTACCAAGAAAGGGGCACAGAAATTCAAGTTTTGGTTTTTGAAAATTCAGTTTTTGGCTGCTTTTGCTGCCTTGTAGTTGACCTAGGACCTTAAGATTTTGCATGAACCGAACTCTGGCAGCCACATTACACGAGAAAAAGCGAGAAGTGGTAATTCGTAGTAAAAACCGCAGAAAACATAACGTTTTCTACATTGTTTTCGTATCGACGTAACTGAAAATCTTCACATTGGACGCATTACTCTCAGAAACGTTTACATTTATCGTCTGGCAACTAATGCCGCGTGACGACGTTTGCGGTCGCACAAGTCTGTACGAAGTAGAAGCTTCCAAGTTGTTGCAGTCACCAAGAAAGAGGCACAGAAATTCAAGTTTTAGTTTTTGAAAATTCAGTTTTTGGCTGCTTTTGCTGCCTTGTAGTTGACCTAGGACCTTAAGATTATGCATGAACCGAACTCTGGCAGCCACATTACACGAGAAAAAGCGAGAAGTGGTAATTCGTAGTAAAAACCGCAGAAAACATAACGTTTTCTACATTGTTTTGGTATCGACGTAACTGAAAATCTTCACATTGGACGCATTACTCTCAGAAACGATTACCTTTATCGTCTGGCAACTAATGCCGCGTGATGACGTTTGCGGTCGCACCACTCTGTAGGAAGTAGAAGCTTCTAAGTTGTTGCAGTCACCAAGAAAGAAGCACAGAAATTCAAGTTTTAGTTTTTGAAAATTCAGTTTTTGGCTGCTTTTGCTGCCTTGTAGTTGACCTAGGACCTTAAGATTTTGCATGAACCGAACTCTGGCAGCCACATTACACGAGAAAAAGTGAGAAGTGGTAATTCGTAGTAAAAACCACAGAAAACATAACGTTTTCTACATTGTTTTCGAATCGACGTAACTGAAAATCTTCACATTGGACGCATTACTCTCAGAAACGTTTACATTTATCGTCTGGCAACTAATGCCGCGTGATGACGTTTGCGGTCGCACCACTCTGTACGAAGTAGAAGCTTCTAAGTTGTTGCAGTCACCAAGAAAGAGGCACAGAAATTCAAGTTTTAGTTTTTGAAAATTCAGTTTTTGGCTGCTTTTGCTGCCTTGTAGTTGACCTAGGACCTTAAGATTTTGCATGAACCGAATTCTGGCAGCCACATTACACGAGAAAAAGCGAGAAGTGGTAATTCGTGGTAAAAACCGCAGAAAACATAACGTTTTCTACATTGTTTTCGTATCGACGTAACTGAAAATCTTCACATTGGACGCATTACTCTCAGAAACGTTTACATTTATCGTCTGGCAACTAATGCCGCGTGATGACGTTTGTGGTCGCACCACTCTGTACGATGTAGAAGCTTCTAAGTTGTTGCAGTCGGCAAGAGAGAGGCACAGAAATTCAAGTTTTAGTTTTTGAAAATTCAGTTTTTGGCTGCTTTTGCTGCCTTGTAGTTGACCTAGGACCTTAAGATTTTGCATGAACCGAACTCTGGCAGCCACATTACACGAGAAAAAGCGAGAAGTGGTAATTCGTAGTAAAAACCGCAGAAAACATATCGTTTTCTACATTGTTTCGTATCGACGTAACTGAAAATCTTCACATTGGACGCATTACTCTCAGAAACGTTTACATTTATCGTCTGGCAACTAATGCCGCGTGATGACGTTTGCGGTCGCACCACTCTGTACGAAGTAGAAGCATCTAAGTTGTTGCAGTCACCAAGAAAGAGGCACAGAAATTCAAGTTTTACTTTATGAAAATTCAGTTTTTGGCTGCTTTTGCTGCCTTGTAGTTGACCTAGGACCTTAAGATTTTGCATGAACCGAACTCTGGCAGCCACATTACACGAGAAAAAGCGAGAAGTGGTAATTCGTAGCAAAAACCGCAGAAAACATAACGTTTTCTACATTGTTTTCGTATCGACGTAACTGAAAATCTTCACATTGGACGCATTACTCTCAGAAACGTTTACATTTATCGTCTGGCAACTAATGCCGCGTGATGACGTTTGCGATCGCAGCACTCTATACGAAGTAGAAGCTTCTAAGTTGTTGCGGTCACCGAGAAAGAGGCACAGAAATTCAAGTTTCAGTTTTCGAAAATTCAGTTTTTGGCTGCTTTTGCTGCCTTGTAGTTGACCTAGGACCTCAAGATTTTGCATGAACCGAACTCTGGCAGCCACATTACACGAGAAAAAGCGAGAAGTGGTAATTCGTAGTAAAAACCGCAGAAAACATAACGTTTTCTACATTGTTTTGGTATCGACGTAACTGAAAATCTTCACATTGGACGCATTACTCTCAGAAACGTTTACATTTATCGTCAGGCAACTAATGCCACGTGATGACGTTTGCGGTCGCACCACTCTGTACGAAGTAGAAGCTTTTAAGTTGTTGCAGTCACCAAGAAAGAGGCACAGAAATTCAAGTTTTAGTTTTTGAAAATTCAGTTTTTGGCTGCTTTTGCTGCCTTGTAGTTGACCTAGGACCTTAAGATTTTGCATGAACCGAACTCTGGCAGCCACATTACACGAGAAAAAGCGAGAAGTGGTAATTCGTAGTAAAAACCGCAGAAAACATAACGTTTTCTACATTGTTTTCGTATCGACGTAACTGAAAATCTTCACATTGGACGCATTACTCTCAGAAACGTTTACATTTATCGTCTGGCAACTAATGCCGCGTGATGACGTTTGCGGTCGCACCACTCTGTACGAAGTAGAAGCTTCTACGTTGTTGCAGTCACCAAGAAAGAGGCACAGAAATTCAAGTTTTAGTTTTTAAAAATTCAGTTTTAGGCTGCTTTTGCTGCCTTGTAGTTGCCCTAGGACCTTAAGATTTTGCATGAACCGAACTCTGGCAGCCACATTACACGAGAAAAAGCGAGAAGTGGTAATTCGCAGTAAACACCGCAGAAAACATAACGTTTTATACATTGTTTTCGTATCGACGTAACTGAAAATCTTCACATTGGACGCATTACTCTCAGAAACGTTTACATTTATCGTCTGGCAACTAATGCCGCGTGAGGAGGTTTGCGGTCGCAGCACTCTGTACGAAGTAGAAGCTTCTAAGTTGTTGCAGTCACCAAGAAAGAGGCACTGAAATTCAAGTTTTAGTTTTTGAAAATTCAGTTTTTGGCTGCTTTTGCTGCCTTGTAGTTGACCTAGGACCTTAAGATTTTGCACGAACCGAACTCTGGCAGCCACATTACACGAGAAAAAGTGAGAAGTGGTAATTCGTAGTAAAAACCACAGAAAACATAACGTTTTCTACATTGTTTTCGTATCGACGTAACAGAAAATCTTCACATTGGACGCATTACTCTCAGAAACGTTTACATTTATCGTCTGGCAACTAATGCCGCGTGATGACGTTTGCGGTCGCACCACTCTGTACGAAGTAGAAGCTTCTAAGTTGTTGCAGTCACCAAGAAAGAGGCACAGAAATTCAAGTTTTAGTTTTTGAAAATTCAGTTTTTGGCTGCTTTTGCTGCCTTGTAGTTGACCTAGGACCTTAAGATTTTGCATGAACCGAATTCTGGCAGCCACATTACACGAGAAAAAGCGAGAAGTGGTAATTCGTAGTAAAAACCGCAGAAATCATAACGTTTTCTACATTGTTTTCGTATCGACGTAACTGAAAATCTTCACATTGGACGCATTACTCTCAGAAACGTTTACATTTATCGTCTGGCAACTAATGCCGCGTGATGACGTTTGTGGTCGCACCACTCTGTACGATGTAGAAGCTTCTAAGTTGTTGCAGTCGGCAAGAGAGAGGCACAGAAATTCAAGTTTTAGTTTTTGAAAATTCAGTTTTTGGCTGCTTTTGCTGCCTTGTAGTTGACCTAGGACCTTAAGATTTTGCATGAACCGAACTCTGGCAGCCACATTACACGAGAAAAAGCGAGAATTTGTAATTCGTAGTAAAAACCGCAGAAAACATATCGTTTTCTACATTGTTTTCGTATCGACGTAACTGAAAATCTTCACATTGACGCATTACTCTCAGAAACGTTTACATTTATCGTTTGGCAACTAATGCCGCGTGATGACGTTTGCGGTCGCACCACTCTGTACGAAGTAGAAGCATCTAAGTTGTTGCAGTCACCAAGAAAGAGGCACAGAAATTCAAGTTTTACTTTATGAAAATTCAGTTTTTGGCTGCTTTTGCTGCCTTGTAGTTGACCTAGGACCTTAAGATTTTGCTTGAACCGAACTCTGGCAGCCACATTACACGAGAAAAAGCGAGAAGTGGTAATTCGTAGTAAAAACCGCAGAAAACATAACGTTATCTACATTGTTTTCGTATCGACGTAACTGAAAATCTTCACATTGGACGCATTACTCTCAGAAACGTTTACATTTATCGTCTGGCAACTAATGCCGCGTGATGACGTTTGCGATCGCAGCACTCTATACGAAGTAGAAGCTTCTAAGTTGTTGCGGTCACCGAGAAAGAGGCACAGAAATTCAAGTTTTAGTTTTCGAAAATTCAGTTTTTGGCTGCTTTTGCTGCCTTGTAGTTGACCTAGGACCTCAAGATTTTGCATGAACCGAACTCTGGCAGCCACATTACACGAGAAAAAGCGAGAAGTGGTAATTCGTAGTAAAAACCGCAGAAAACATAACGTTTTCTACATTGTTTTGGTATCGACGTAACTGAAAATCTTCACATTGGACGCATTACTCTCAGAAACGTTTACATTTATCGTCTGGCAACTAATGCCGCGTGATGACGTTTGCGGTCGCACCACTCTGTACGAAGTAGAAGCTTCTAAGTTGTTGCAGTCACCAAGAAAGAGGCACAGAAATTCAAGTTTTAGTTTTTGAAAATTCAGTTTTTGGCTGCTTTTGCTGCCTTGTAGTTGCCCTAGGACCTTAAGATTTTGCATGAACCGAACTCTGGCAGCCACATTACACGAGAAAAAGCGAGAAGTGGTAATTCGCAGTAAGCACCGCAGAAAACATAACGTTTTCTGCATTGTTTTCGTATCGACGTAACTGAAAATCTTCACATTGGACGCATTACTCTCAGAAACGTTTACATTTATCGTCTGGCAACTAATGCCGCGTGATGACGTTTGCGGTCGCACCACTCTGTACGAAGTAGAAGCTTCTAAGTTGTTGCAGTCACCAAGAAAGAGGCACTGAAATTCAAGTTTTAGTTTTTGAAAATTCAGTTTTTGGCTGCTTTTGCTGCCTTGTAGTTGACCTAGGACCTTAAGATTTTGCATGAACCGAACTCTGGCAGCCACATTACACGAGAAAAAGTGAGAAGTGGTAATTCGTAGTAAAAACCACAGAAAACATAACGTTTTCTACATTGTTTTCGTATCGACGTAACAGAAAATCTTCACATTGGACGCATTACTCTCAGAAACGTTTACATTTATCGTCTGGCAACTAATGCCGCGTGATGACGTTTGCAGTCGCACCACTCTGTACGAAGTAGAAGCTTCTAAGTTGTTGCAGTCACCAAGAAAGAGGCACAGAAATTCAAGTTTTAGTTTTTGAAAATTCAGTTTTTGGCTGCTTTTGCTGCCTTGTAGTTGACCTAGGACCTTAAGATTTTGCATGAACCGAATTCTGGCAGCCACATTACACGAGAAAAAGCGAGAAGTGGTAATTCGTAGTAAAAACCGCAGAAATCATAACGTTTTCTACATTGTTTTCGTATCGACGTAACTGAAAATCTTCACATTGGACGCATTACTCTCAGAAACGTTTACATTTATCGTCTGGCAACTAATGCCGCGTGATGACGTTTGTGGTCGCACCACTCTGTACGATGTAGAAGCTTCTAAGTTGTTGCAGTCGGCAAGAGAGAGGCACAGAAATTCAAGTTTTAGTTTTTGAAAATTCAGTTTTTGGCTGCTTTTGCTGCCTTGTAGTTGACCTAGGACCTTAAGATTTTGCATGAACCGAACTCTGGCAGCCACATTACACGAGAAAAAGCGAGAATTTGTAATTCGTAGTAAAAACCGCAGAAAACATATCGTTTTCTACATTGTTTTCGTATCGACGTAACTGAAAATCTTCACATTGGACGCATTACTCTCAGAAACGTTTACATTTATCGTTTGGCAACTAATGCCGCGTGATGACGTTTGCGGTCGCACCACTCTGTACGAAGTAGAAGCATCTAAGTTGTTGCAGTCACCAAGAAAGAGGCACAGAAATTCAAGTTTTACTTTATGAAAATTCAGTTTTTGGCTGCTTTTGCTGCCTTGTAGTTGACCTAGGACCTTAAGATTTTGCATGAACCGAACTCTGGCAGCCACATTACACGAGAAAAAGCGAGAAGTGGTAATTCGTAGTAAAAACCGCAGAAAACATAACGTTATCTACATTGTTTTCGTATCGACGTAACTGAAAATCTTCACATTGGACGCATTACTCTCAGAAACGTTTACATTTATCGTCTGGCAACTAATGCCGCGTGATGACGTTTGCGGTCGCACCACTCTGTACGAAGTAGAAGCTTCTAAGTTGTTGCAGTCACCAAGAAAGAAGCACAGAAATTCAAGTTTTAGTTTTTGAAAATTCAGTTTTTGGCTGCTTTTGCTGCCTTGTAGTTGACCTAGGACCTTAAGATTTTGCATGAACCGAACTCTGGCAGCCACATTACACGAGAAAAAGCGATAAGTGGTAATTCGTTGTAAAAACCGCAGAAAACATAACGTTTTCTACATTGTTTTCGTATCGACGTAACTGAAAATCTTCACATTGGACGCATTACTCTCAGAAACGTTTACATTAATCGTCTGGCAACTAATGCCGCGTGATGACGTTTGCGGTCGCACCACTCTGTACGAAGTAGAAGCTTCTAAGTTGTTGCAGTTACCAAGAAAGGGGCACAGAAATTCAAGTTTTAGTTTTTGAAAATTCAGTTTTTGGCTGCTTTTGCTGCCTTGTAGTTGACCTAGGACCTTAAGATTTTGCATGAACCGAACTCTGGCAGCCACATTACACGAGAAAAAGCGAGAAGTGTTAATTCGTAGTAAAAACCGCAGAAAACATAACGTTTTCTACATTGTTTTCGTATCGACGTAACTGAAAATCTTCACATTGGACGCATTACTCTCAGAAACGTTTACATTTATCGTCTGGCAACTAATGCCGCGTGATGACGTTTGCGGTCGCACCACTCTGTACGAAGTAGAAGCTTCTAAGTTGTTGCAGTCACCAAGAAAGAGGCACAGAAATTCAAGTTTTAGTTTTTGAAAATTCAGTTTTTGGCTGCTTTGGCTGCCTTGTAGTTGACCTAGGACCTTAAGATTTTGCACGAACCGAACTCTGGCAGCCACATTACACGAGAAAAAGCGAGAAGTGGTAATTCGTAGTAAAAACCGCAGAAAACATAAAGTTTTCTACATTGTTTTCGTATCGACGTAACTGAAAATCTTCACATTGGACGCATTACTCTCAGAAACGTTTACATTTATCGTCTGGCAACTAATGCCGCGTGATGACGTTTGCGGTCGCACCACTCTGTACGAAGTAGAAGCTTCTAAGTTGTTGCAGTCACCAAGAAAGAAGCACAGAAATTCAAGTTTTAGTTTTTGAAAATTCAGTTTTTGGCTGCTTTTGCTGCCTTGTAGTTGACCTAGGACCTTAAGATTTTGCATGAACCGAACTCTGGCAGCCACATTACACGAGAAAAAGCGATAAGTGGTAATTCGTTGTAAAAACCGCAGAAAACATAACGTTTTCTACATTGTTTTCGTATCGACGTAACTGAAAATCTTCACATTGGACGCATTACTCTCAGAAACGTTTACATTAATCGTCTGGCAACTAATGCCGCGTGATGACGTTTGCGGTCGCACCACTCTGTCAGAAGTAGAAGCTTCTAAGTTGTTGCAGTTACCAAGAAAGGGGCACAGAAATTCAAGTTTTAGTTTTTGAAAATTCAGTTTTTGGCTGCTTTTGCTGCCTTGTAGTTGACCTAGGACCTTAAGATTTTGCATGAACCGAACTCTGGCAGCCACATTACACGAGAAAAAGCGAGAAGTGTTAATTCGTAGTAAAAACCGCAGAAAACATAACGTTTTCTACATTGTTTTCGTATCGACGTAACTGAAAATCTTCACATTGGACGCATTACTCTCAGAAACGTTTACATTTATCGTCTGGCAACTAATGCCGCGTGATGACGTCTGCGGTCGCACAAGTCTGTACGAAGTAGAAGCTTCTAAGTTGTTGCAGTCACCAAGAAAGAGGCACAGAAATTCAAGTTTTAGTTTTTGAAAATTCAGTTTTTGGCTGCTTTTGCTGCCTTGTAGTTGACCTAGGACCTTAAGATTATGCATGAACCGAACTCTGGCAGCCACATTACACGAGAAAAAGCGAGAAGTGGTAATTCGTAGTAAAAACCACAGAAAACATAACGTTTTCTACATTGTTTTCGTATCGACGTAACTGAAAATCTTCACATTGGCCGCATTACTCTCAGAAACGTTTACATTTATCGTCTGGCAACTAGTGTTGCGTGATGACGTTTGTGGTCGCACCACTCTGTACGATGTAGAAGCTTCTAAGTTGTTGCAGTCGGCAGGAGAGAGGCACAGAAATTCAAGTTTTAGTTTTTGAAAATTCAGTTTTTGGCTCCTTTTGCTGCCTTGTAGTTGACCTAGGACCTTAAGATTTTGCATGAACCGAACTCTGGCAGCCAAATTACACGAGAAAAAGCGAGAAGTGGTAATTCGTAGTAAAAACCGCAGAAAACATAACGTTTTCTACATTGTTTTCGTATCGACGTAACTGAAAATCTTCACATTGGACGCATTACTCTCAGAAACGTTTACATTTATCGTCTGGCAACTAATGCCGCGTGATGACGTTTGCGGTCGCACCACTCTGTACGAAGTAGAAGCTTCTAAGTTGTTGCAGTCACCAAGAAAGAGGCACAGAAATTCAAGTTTTACTTTATGAAAATTCAGTTTTTGGCTGCTTTTGCTGCCTTGTAGTTGACCTAGGACCTTAAGATTTTGCATGAATCGAACTCTGGCAGCCACATTACACGAGAAAAAGCGAGATGTGGTAGTTCGTAGTAAAAACCGCAGAAAATATAACGTTTTCTACATTGTTTTCGTATCGACGTAACTGAAAATCTTCACATTGGACGCATTACTCTCAGAAACGTTTACATTTATCGTCTGGCAACTAATGCCGCGTGATGACGTTTGCGGTCGCACCACTCTGTACGAAGTAGAAGCTTCTAAGTTGATGCAGTCACCAAGAAAGAAGCACAGAAATTCAAGTTTTAGTTTTTGAAAATTCAGTTTTTGGCTGCTTTTGCTGCCTTGTAGTTGACCTAGGACCTTAAGATTTTGCATGAACCGAACTCTGGCAGCCACATTACACGAGAAAAAGCGAGAAGTGGTAATTCGTAGTAAAAACCGCAGAAAACATAACGTTTTCTACATTGTTTTCGTATCGACGTAACTCAAAATCTTCACATTGGACGCATTACTCTCAGAAACGTTTACATTTATCGTCTGGCAACTAATGCCGCGTGATGACGTTTGCGATCGCACCACTCTGTACGAAGTAGAAGCTTCTAAGTTGTTGCAGTCACCAAGAAAGAGGCACAGAAATTCAAGTTTTAGTTTATGAAAATTCAGTTTTTGGCAGCTTTTGCTGCCTTGTGGTTGACCTAAGACCTTAAGATTTTGCATGAACCGAACTCTGGCAGCCACATTACACGAGAAAAAGCGAGAAGTGGTAATTCGTAGTAAAAACCGCAGAAAACATAACGTTTTCTACATTGTTTTCGTATCGACGTAACTGAAAATCTTCACATTGGACGCATTACTCTCAGAAACGTTTACATTTATCGTCTGGCAACTAATGCCGCGTGAGGAGGTTTGCGGTCGCAGCACTCTGTACGAAGTAGATGCTTCTAAGTCGTTGCAGTCACCAAGAAAGAGGCACTGAAATTCAAGTTTTAGTTTTTGAAAATTCAGTTTTTGGCTGCTTTTGCTGCCTTGTAGTTGACCTAGGACCTTAAGATTTTGCATGAACCGAACTCTGGCAGCCACATTACACGAGAAAAAGTGAGAAGTGGTAATTCGTAGTAAAAACCACAGAAAACATAACGTTTTCTACATTGTTTTCGTATCGACGTAACTGAAAATCTTCACATTGGACGCATTACTCTCAGAAACGTTTACATTTATCGTCTGGCAACTAATGCCGCGTGATGACGTTTGCGGTCGCACCACTCTGTACGAAGTAGAAGCTTCTAAGTTGTTGCAGTCACCAAGAAAGAGGCACAGAAATTCAAGTTTTAGTTTTTGAAAATTCAGTTTTTGGCTGCTTTTGCTGCCTTGTAGTTGACCTAGGACCTTAAGATTTTGCATGAACCGAATTCTGGCAGCCACATTACACGAGAAAAAGCGAGAAGTGGTAATTCGTGGTAAAAACCGCAGAAAACATAACGTTTTCTACATTGTTTTCGTATCGACGTAACTGAAAATCTTCACATTGGACGCATTACTCTCAGAAACGTTTACATTTATCGTCTGGCAACTAATGCCGCGTGATGACGTTTGTGGTCGCACCACTCTGTACGATGTAGAAGCTTCTAAGTTGTTGCAGTCGGCAAGAGAGAGGCACAGAAATTCAAGTTTTAGTTTTTGAAAATTCAGTTTTTGGCTGCTTTTGCTGCCTTGTAGTTGACCTAGGACCTTAAGATTTTGCATGAACCGAACTCTGACAGCCACATTACACGAGAAAAAGCGAGAAGTGGTAATTCGTAGTAAAAACCGCAGAAAACATATCGTTTTCTACATTGTTTCGTATCGACGTAACTGAAAATCTTCACATTGGACGCATTACTCTCAGAAACGTTTACATTTATCGTCTGGCAACTAATGCCGCGTGATGACGTTTGCGGTCGCACCACTCTGTACGAAGTAGAAGCATCTAAGTTGTTGCAGTCACCAAGAAAGAGGCACAGAAATTCAAGTTTTACTTTATGAAAATTCAGTTTTTGGCTGCTTTTGCTGCCTTGTAGTTGACCTAGGACCTTAAGATTTTGCATGAACCGAACTCTGGCAGCCACATTACACGAGAAAAAGCGAGAAGTGGTAATTCGTAGCAAAAACCGCAGAAACATAACGTTTTCTACATTGTTTTCGTATCGACGTAACTGAAAATCTTCACATTGGACGCATTACTCTCAGAAACGTTTACATTTATCGTCTGGCAACTAATGCCGCGTGATGACGTTTGCGATCGCAGCACTCTATACGAAGTAGAAGCTTCTAAGTTGTTGCGGTCACCGAGAAAGAGGCACAGAAATTCAAGTTTTAGTTTTCGAAAATTCAGTTTTTGGCTGCTTTTGCTGCCTTGTAGTTGACCTAGGACCTCAAGATTTTGCATGAACCGAACTCTGGCAGCCACATTACACGAGAAAAAGCGAGAAGTGGTAATTCGTAGTAAAAACCGCAGAAAACATAACGTTTTCTACATTGTTTTGGTATCGACGTAACTGAAAATCTTCACATTGGACGCATTACTCTCAGAAACGTTTACATTTATCGTCAGGCAACTAATGCCGCGTGATGACGTTTGCGGTCGCACCACTCTGTACGAAGTAGAAGCTTTTAAGTTGTTGCAGTCACCAAGAAAGAGGCACAGAAATTCAAGTTTTAGTTTTTGAAAATTCAGTTTTTGGCTGCTTTTGCTGCCTTGTAGTTGACCTAGGACCTTAAGATTTTGCATGAACCGAACTCTGGCAGCCACATTACACGAGAAAAAGCGAGAAGTGGTAATTCGTAGTAAAAACCGCAGAAAACATAACGTTTTCTACATTGTTTTCGTATCGACGTAACTGAAAATCTTCACATTGGACGCATTACTCTCAGAAACGTTTACATTTATCGTCTGGCAACTAATGCCGCGTGATGACGTTTGCGGTCGCACCACTCTGTACGAAGTAGAAGCTTCTAAGTTGTTGCAGTCACCAAGAAAGAGGCACAGAAATTCAAGTTTTAGTTTTTAAAAATTCAGTTTTTGGCTGCTTTTGCTGCCTTGTAGTTGCCCAAGGACCTTAAGATTTTGCATGAACCGAACTCTGGCAGCCACATTACACGAGAAAAAGCGAGAAGTGGTAATTCGCAGTAAACACCGCAGAAAACATAACGTTTTATACATTGTTTTCGTATCGACGTAACTGAAAATCTTCACATTGGACGCATTACTCTCAGAAACGTTTACATTTATCGTCTGGCAACTAATGCCGCGTGAGGAGGTTTGCGGTCGCAGCACTCTGTACGAAGTAGAAGCTTCTAAGTTGTTGCAGTCACCAAGAAAGAGGCACTGAAATTCAAGTTTTAGTTTTTGAAAATTCAGTTTTTGGCTGCTTTTGCTGCCTTGTAGTTGACCTAGGACCTTAAGATTTTGCACGAACCGAACTCTGGCAGCCACATTACACGAGAAAAAGTGAGAAGTGGTAATTCGTAGTAAAAACCACAGAAAACATAAGGTTTTCTACATTGTTTTCGTATCGACGTAACTGAAAATCTTCACATTGGACGCATTACTCTCAGAAACGTTTACATTTATCGTCTGGCAACTAATGCCGCGTGATGACGTTTGCGGTCGCACCACTCTGTACGAAGTAGAAGCTTCTAAGTTGTTGCAGTCACCAAGAAAGAGGCACAGAAATTCAAGTTTTAGTTTTTGAAAATTCAGTTTTTGGCTGCTTTTGCTGCCTTGTAGTTGACCTAGGACCTTAAGATTTTGCATGAACCGAATTCTGGCAGCCACATTACACGAGAAAAAGCGAGAAGTGGTAATTCGTAGTAAAAACCGCAGAAATCATAACGTTTTCTACATTGTTTTCGTATCGACGTAACTGAAAATCTTCACATTGGACGCATTACTCTCAGAAACGTTTACATTTATCGTCTGGCAACTAATGCCGCGTGATGACGTTTGCGGTCGCACCACTCTGTACGAAGTAGAAGCTTCTAAGTTGTTGCAGTCACCAAGAAAGAGGCACAGAAATTCAAGTTTTAGTTTTTAAAAATTCAGTTTTTGGCTGCTTTTGCTGCCTTGTAGTTGCCCTAGGACCTTAAGATTTTGCATGAACCGAACTCTGGCAGCCACATTACACGAGAAAAAGCGAGAAGTGGTAATTCGCAGTAAGCACCGCAGAAAACTTAACGTTTTCTGCATTGTTTTCGTATCGACGTAACTGAAAATCTTCACATTGGACGCATTACTCTCAGAAACGTTTACATTTATCGTCTGGCAACTAATGCCGCGTGATGACGTTTGCGGTCGCACCACTCTGTACGAAGTAGAAGCTTCTAAGTTGTTGCAGTCACCAAGAAAGAGGCACAGAAATTCAAGTTTTAGTTTTTGAAAATTCAGTTTTTGGCTGCTTTGGCTGCCTTGTAGTTGACCTAGGACCTTAAGATTTTGCATGAACCGAACTCTGGCAGCCACATTACACGAGAAAAAGCGAGAAGTGGTAATTCGTAGTAAAAACCGCAGAAAACATAAAGTTTTCTACATTGTTTTCGTATCGACGTAACTGAAAATCTTCACATTGGACGCATTACTCTCAGAAACGTTTACATTTATCGTCTGGCAACTAATGCCGCGTGATGACGTTTGCGGTCGCACCACTCTGTACGAAGTAGAAGCTTCTAAGTTGTTGCAGTCACCAAGAAAGAAGCACAGAAATTCAAGTTTTAGTTTTTGAAAATTCAGTTTTTGGCTGCTTTTGCTGCCTTGTAGTTGACCTAGGACCTTAAGATTTTGCATGAACCGAACTCTGGCAGCCACATTACACGAGAAAAAGCGATAAGTGGTAATTCGTTGTAAAAACCGCAGAAAACATAACGTTTTCTACATTGTTTTCGTATCGACGTAACTGAAAATCTTCACATTGGACGCATTACTCTCAGAAACGTTTACATTTATCGTCTGGCAACTAATGCCGCGTGATGACGTTTGCGGTCGCACCACTCTGTACGAAGTAGAAGCTTCTAAGTTGTTGCAGTCACCAAGAAAGAGGCACAGAAATTCAAGTTTTAGTTTTTGAAAATTCAGTTTTTGGCTGCTTTTGCTGCCTTGTAGTTGACCTAGGACCTTAAGATTTTGCATGAACCGAACTCTGGCAGCCACATTACACGAGAAAAAGCGAGAAGTGGTAATTCGTAGTAAAAACCGCAGAAAACATAACGTTTTCTACATTGTTTTCGTATCGACGTATCTGAAAATCTTCACATTGGACGCATTACTCTCAGAAACGTTTACATTTATCGTCTGGCAACTAATGCCGCGTGATGACGTCTGCGGTCGCACAAGTCTGTACGAAGTAGAAGCTTCTAAGTTGTTGCAGTCACCAAGAAAGAGGCACAGAAATTCAAGTTTTAGTTTTTGAAAATTCAGTTTTTGGCTGCTTTTGCTGCCTTGTAGTTGACCTAGGACCTTAAGATTATGCATGAACCGAACTCTGGCAGCCACATTACACGAGAAAAAGCGAGAAGTGGTAATTCGTAGTAAAAACCGCAGAAAACATAACGTTTTCTACATTGTTTTCGTATCGACGTAACTGAAAATCTTCACATTGGACGCATTACTCTCAGAAACGTTTACATTTATCGTCTGGCAACTAATGCCGTGTGAGGAGGTTTGCGGTCGCAGCACTCTGTACGAAGTAGAAGCTTCTAAGTTGTTGCAGTCACCAAGAAAGAGGCACTGAAATTCAAGTTTTAGTTTTTGAAAATTCAGTTTTTGGCTGCTTTTGCTGCCTTGTAGTTGACCTAGGACCTTAAGATTTTGCATGAACCGAAGTCTGGCAGCCACATTACACGAGAAAAAGTGAGAAGTGGTAATTCGTAGTAAAAACCACAGAAAACATAACGTTTTCTACATTGTTTTCGTATCGACGTAACTGAAAATCTTCACATTGGACGCATTACTCTCAGAAACGTTTACATTTATCGTCTGGCAACTAATGCCGCGTGATGACGTTTGCGGTCGCACCACTCTGTACGAAGTAGAAGCTTCTAAGTTGTTGCAGTCACCAAGAAAGAGGCACAGAAATTCAAGTTTTAGTTTTTGAAAATTCAGTTTTTGGCTGCTTTTGCTGCCTTGTAGTTGACCTAGGACCTTAAGATTTTGCATGAACCGAATTCTGGCCGCCACATTACACGAGAAAAAGCGAGAAGTGGTAATTCGTAGTAAAAACCGCAGAAAACATAACGTTTTCTACATTGTTTTCGTATCGACGTAACTGATAATCTTCACATTGGCCGCATTACTCTCAGAAACGTTTACATTTATCGTCTGGCACCTAGTGTTGCGTGATGACGTTTGTGGTCGCACCACTCTGTACGATGTAGAAGCTTCTAAGTTGTTGCAGTCGGCAGGAGAGAGGCACAGAAATTCAAGTTGTAGTTTTTGAAAATTCAGTTTTTTGCTCCTTTTGCTGCCTTGTAGTTGACCTAGGACCTTAAGATTTTGCATGAACCGAACTCTGGCAGCCACATTACACGAGAAAAAGCGAGAAGTGGTAATTCGTAGTAAAAACCGCAGAAAACATAACGTTTTCTACATTGTTTTCGTATCGACGTAACTGAAAATCTTCACATTGGACGCATTACTCTCAGAAACGTTTACATTTATCGTCTGGCAACTAATGCCGCGTGATGACGTTTGCGGTCGCACCACTCTGTACGAAGTAGAAGCTTCTAAGTTGTTGCAGTCACCAAGAAAGAGGCACAGAAATTCAAGTTTTACTTTATGAAAATTCAGTTTTTGGCTGCTTTTGCTGCCTTGTAGTTGACCTAGGACCTTAAGATTTTGCATGAACCGAACTCTGGCAGCCACATTACACGAGAAAAAGCGAGAAGTGGTAGTTCGTAGTAAAAACCGCAGAAAACATAACGTTTTCTACATTGTTTTCGTATCGACGTAACTGAAAATCTTCACATTGGACGCATTACTCTCAGAAACGTTTACATTTATCGTCTGGCAACTAATGCCGCGTGATGACGTTTGCGGTCGCACCACTCTGTACGAAGTAGAAGCTTCTACGTTGTTGCAGTCACCAAGAAAGAAGCACAGAAATTCAAGTTTTAGTTTTTGAAAATTCAGATTTTGGCTGCTTTTGCTGCCTTGTAGTTGACCTAGGACCTTAAGATTTTGCATGAACCGAACTCTGGCATCCACATTACACGAGAAAAAGCGAGAAGTGGTAATTCGTAGTAAAAACCGCAGAAAACATAACGTTTTCTACATTGTTTTCGTATCGACGTAACTGAAAATCTTCACATTGGACGCATTACTCTCAGAAACGTTTACATTTATCGTCTGGCAACTAATGCCGCGTGATGACGTTTGCGATCGCACCACTCTGTACGAAGTAGAAGCTTCTAAGTTGTTGCAGTCACCAAGAAAGAGGCACAGAAATTCAAGTTTTAGTTTATGAAAATTCAGTTTTTGGCTGCTTTTGCAGCCTTGTGGTTGACCTAAGACCTTAAGATTTTGCATGAACCGAACTCTGGCAGCCACATTACACGAGAAAAAGCGAGAAGTGGTAATTCGTAGTAAAAACCGCAGAAAACATAACGTTTTCTACATTGTTTTCGTATCGACGTAACTGAAAATCTTCACATTGGACGCATTACTCTCAGAAACGTTTACATTTATCGTCTGGCAACTAATGCCGCGTGAGGAGGTTTGCGGTCGCAGCACTCTGTACGAAGTAGATGCTTCTAAGTTGTTGCAGTCACCAAGAAAGAGGCACTGAAATTCAAGTTTTAGTTTTTGAAAATTCAGTTTTTGGCTGCTTTTGCTGCCTTGTAGTTGACCTAGGACCTTAAGATTTTGCATGAACCGAACTCTGGCAGCCACATTACACGAGAAAAAGTGAGAAGTGGTAATTCGTAGTAAAAACCACAGAAAACATAACGTTTTCTACATTGTTTTCGTATCGACGTAACTGAAAATCTTCACATTGGACGCATTACTCTCAGAAACGTTTACATTTATCGTCTGGCAACTAATGCCGCGTGATGACGTTTGCGGTCGCACCACTCTGTACGAAGTAGAAGCTTCTAAGTTGTTGCAGTCACCAAGAAAGAGGCACAGAAATTCAAGTTTTAGTTTTTGAAAATTCAGTTTTTGGCTGCTTTTGCTGCCTTGTAGTTGACCTAGGACCTTAAGATTTTGCATGAACCGAATTCTGGCAGCCACATTACACGAAAAAAAGCGAGAAGTGGTAATTCGTAGTAAAAACCGCAGAAAACATAACGTTTTCTACATTGTTTTCGTATCGACGTAACTGAAAATCTTCACATTGGCCGCATTACTCTCAGAAACGTTTACATTTATCGTCTGGCAACTAATGTTGCGTGATGACGTTTGTGGTCGCACCACTCTGTACGATGTAGAAGCTTCTAAGTTGTTGCAGTCGGCAGGAGAGAGGCACAGAAATTCAAGTTTTAGTTTTTGAAAATTCAGTTTTTGGCTGCTTTTGCTGCCTTGTAGTTGACCTAGGACCTTAAGATTTTGCATGAACCGAACTCTGGCAGCCACATTACACGAGAAAAAGCGAGAAGTGGTAATTCGTAGTAAAAACCGCAGAAAACATAACGTTTTCTACATTGTTTCCGTATCGACGTAACTGAAAATCTTCACATTGGACGCATTACTCTCAGAAACGTTTACATTTATCGTCTGGCAACTAATGCCGCGTGATGACGTTTGCGGTCGCACCACTCTGTACGAAGTAGAAGCTTCTAAGTTGTTGCAGTCACCAAGAAAGAGGCACAGAAATTCAAGTTTTACTTTATGAAAATTCAGTTTTTGGCTGCTTTTGCTGCCTTGTAGTTGACCTAGGACCTTAAGATTTTGCATGAACCGAACTCTGGCAGCCACATTACACGAGAAAAAGCGAGAAGTGGTAGTTCGTAGTAAAAACCACAGAAAACATAACGTTTTCTACATTGTTTTCGTATCGACGTAACTGAAAATCTTCACATTGGACGCATTACTCTCAGAAACGTTTACATTTATCGTCTGGCAACTAATGCCGCGTGATGACGTTTGCGATCGCAGCACTCTATACGAAGTAGAAGCTTCTAAGTTGTTGTGGTCACCAAGAAAGAGGCACAGAAATTCAAGTTTTAGTTTTCGGAAATTCAGTTTTTGGCAGCTTTTGCTGCCTTGTAGTTGACCTAGGACCTCAAGATTTTGCATGAACCGAACTCTGGCAGCCACATTACACGAGAAAAAGCGAGAAGTGGTAATTCGTAGTAAAAACCGCAGAAAACATAACGTTTTCTACATTGTTTTCGTATCGACGTAACTGAAAATCTTCACATTGGACGCATTACTCTCAGAAACGTTTACATTTATCGTCAGGCAACTAATGCCGCGTGATGACGTTTGCGGTCGCACCACTCTGTACGAAGTAGAAGCTTCTAAGTTGTTGCAGCCACCACGAAAGAGGCACAGAAATTCAAGTTTTAGTTTTTGAAAATTCAGTTTTTGGCTGCTTTTGCTGCCTTGTAGTTGACCTAGGACCTTAAGATTTTGCATGAACCGAACTCTGGCAGCCACATTACACGAGAAAAAGCGAGAAGTGGTAATTCGTAGTAAAATCCGCAGAAAACATAACGTTTTCTACATTGTTTTCGTATCGACGTAACTGAAAATCTTCACATTGGACGCATTACTCTCAGAAACGTTTACATTTATCGTCTGGCAACTAATGCCGCGTGATGACGTTTGCGGTCGCACCACTCTGTACGAAGTAGAAGCATCTAAGTTGTTGCAGTCACCAAGAAGGAGGCACAGAAATTCAAGTTTTTGTTTTTGAAAATTCAGTTTTTGGCTGCTTTTACTGCCTTGTAGTTGACCTAGGACCTTAAGATTTTGCATGAACCGAACTCTGGCAGCCACATTACACGAGAAAAAGCGAGAAGTGGTAATTCGTAGTAAAAACCGCAGAAAACATAACGTTTTCTACATTGTTTTCGTATCGACGTAACTGAAAATCTTCACATTGGACGCATTACTCTCAGAAACGTTTACATTTATCGTCTGGCAACTAATGCCGCGTGATGACGTTTGCGGTCGCACCACTCTGTACGAAGTAGAAGCTTCTAAGTTGTTGCAGTCACCAAGAAAGAGGCACAGAAATTCAAGTTTTACTTTATGAAAATTCAGTTTTTGGCTGCTTTTGCTGCCTTGTAGTTGACCTAGGACCTTAAGATTTTGCATGAACCGAACTCTGGCAGCCACATTACACGAGAAAAAGCGAGAAGTGGTAGTTCGTAGTAAAAACCGCAGAAAACATAACGTTTTCTACATTGTTTTCGTATCGACGTAACTGAAAATCTTCACATTGGACGCATTACTCTCAGAAACGTTTACATTTATCGTCTGGCAACTAATGCCGCGTGATGACGTTTGCGGTCGCACCACTCTGTACGAAGTAGAAGCTTCTACGTTGTTGCAGTCACCAAGAAAGAAGCACAGAAATTCAAGTTTTAGTTTTTGAAAATTCAGATTTTGGCTGCTTTTGCTGCCTTGTAGTTGACCTAGGACCTTAAGATTTTGCATGAACCGAACTCTGGCATCCACATTACACGAGAAAAAGCGAGAAGTGGTAATTCGTAGTAAAAACCGCAGAAAACATAACGTTTTCTACATTGTTTTCGTATCGACGTAACTGAAAATCTTCACATTGGACGCATTACTCTCAGAAACGTTTACATTTATCGTCTGGCAACTAATGCCGCGTGATGACGTTTGCGATCGCACCACTCTGTACGAAGTAGAAGCTTCTAAGTTGTTGCAGTCACCAAGAAAGAGGCACAGAAATTCAAGTTTTAGTTTATGAAAATTCAGTTTTTGGCTGCTTTTGCAGCCTTGTGGTTGACCTAAGACCTTAAGATTTTGCATGAACCGAACTCTGGCAGCCACATTACACGAGAAAAAGCGAGAAGTGGTAATTCGTAGTAAAAACCGCAGAAAACATAACGTTTTCTACATTGTTTTCGTATCGACGTAACTGAAAATCTTCACATTGGACGCATTACTCTCAGAAACGTTTACATTTATCGTCTGGCAACTAATGCCGCGTGAGGAGGTTTGCGGTCGCAGCACTCTGTACGAAGTAGATGCTTCTAAGTTGTTGCAGTCACCAAGAAAGAGGCACTGAAATTCAAGTTTTAGTTTTTGAAAATTCAGTTTTTGGCTGCTTTTGCTGCCTTGTAGTTGACCTAGGACCTTAAGATTTTGCATGAACCGAACTCTGGCAGCCACATTACACGAGAAAAAGTGAGAAGTGGTAATTCGTAGTAAAAACCACAGAAAACATAACGTTTTCTACATTGTTTTCGTATCGACGTAACTGAAAATCTTCACATTGGACGCATTACTCTCAGAAACGTTTACATTTATCGTCTGGCAACTAATGCCGCGTGATGACGTTTGCGGTCGCACCACTCTGTACGAAGTAGAAGCTTCTAAGTTGTTGCAGTCACCAAGAAAGAGGCACAGAAATTCAAGTTTTAGTTTTTGAAAATTCAGTTTTTGGCTGCTTTTGCTGCCTTGTAGTTGACCTAGGACCTTAAGATTTTGCATGAACCGAATTCTGGCAGCCACATTACACGAAAAAAAGCGAGAAGTGGTAATTCGTAGTAAAAACCGCAGAAAACATAACGTTTTCTACATTGTTTTCGTATCGACGTAACTGAAAATCTTCACATTGGCCGCATTACTCTCAGAAACGTTTACATTTATCGTCTGGCAACTAATGTTGCGTGATGACGTTTGTGGTCGCACCACTCTGTACGATGTAGAAGCTTCTAAGTTGTTGCAGTCGGCAGGAGAGAGGCACAGAAATTCAAGTTTTAGTTTTTGAAAATTCAGTTTTTGGCTGCTTTTGCTGCCTTGTAGTTGACCTAGGACCTTAAGATTTTGCATGAACCGAACTCTGGCAGCCACATTACACGAGAAAAAGCGAGAAGTGGTAATTCGTAGTAAAAACCGCAGAAAACATAACGTTTTCTACATTGTTTCCGTATCGACGTAACTGAAAATCTTCACATTGGACGCATTACTCTCAGAAACGTTTACATTTATCGTCTGGCAACTAATGCCGCGTGATGACGTTTGCGGTCGCACCACTCTGTACGAAGTAGAAGCTTCTAAGTTGTTGCAGTCACCAAGAAAGAGGCACAGAAATTCAAGTTTTACTTTATGAAAATTCAGTTTTTGGCTGCTTTTGCTGCCTTGTAGTTGACCTAGGACCTTAAGATTTTGCATGAACCGAACTCTGGCAGCCACATTACACGAGAAAAAGCGAGAAGTGGTAGTTCGTAGTAAAAACCACAGAAAACATAACGTTTTCTACATTGTTTTCGTATCGACGTAACTGAAAATCTTCACATTGGACGCATTACTCTCAGAAACGTTTACATTTATCGTCTGGCAACTAATGCCGCGTGATGACGTTTGCGATCGCAGCACTCTATACGAAGTAGAAGCTTCTAAGTTGTTGTGGTCACCAAGAAAGAGGCACAGAAATTCAAGTTTTAGTTTTCGGAAATTCAGTTTTTGGCTGCTTTTGCTGCCTTGTAGTTGACCTAGGACCTCAAGATTTTGCATGAACCGAACTCTGGCAGCCACATTACACGAGAAAAAGCGAGAAGTGGTAATTCGTAGTAAAAACCGCAGAAAACATAACGTTTTCTACATTGTTTTCGTATCGACGTAACTGAAAATCTTCACATTGGACGCATTACTCTCAGAAACGTTTACATTTATCGTCAGGCAACTAATGCCGCGTGATGACGTTTGCGGTCGCACCACTCTGTACGAAGTAGAAGCTTCTAAGTTGTTGCAGCCACCACGAAAGAGGCACAGAAATTCAAGTTTTAGTTTTTGAAAATTCAGTTTTTGGCTGCTTTTGCTGCCTTGTAGTTGACCTAGGACCTTAAGATTTTGCATGAACCGAACTCTGGCAGCCACATTACACGAGAAAAAGCGAGAAGTGGTAATTCGTAGTAAAATCCGCAGAAAACATAACGTTTTCTACATTGTTTTCGTATCGACGTAACTGAAAATCTTCACATTGGACGCATTACTCTCAGAAACGTTTACATTTATCGTCTGGCAACTAATGCCGCGTGATGACGTTTGCGGTCGCACCACTCTGTACGAAGTAGAAGCATCTAAGTTGTTGCAGTCACCAAGAAGGAGGCACAGAAATTCAAGTTTTTGTTTTTGAAAATTCAGTTTTTGGCTGCTTTTACTGCCTTGTAGTTGACCTAGGACCTTAAGATTTTGCATGAACCGAACTCTGGCAGCCACATTACACGAGAAAAAGCGAGACGTGGTAATTCGTAGTAAAAACCGCAGAAAACATAACGTTTTCTACATTGTTTTCGTATCGACGTAACTGAAAATCTTCACATTGGACGCATTACTCTCAGAAACGTTTACATTTATCGTCTGGCGACTAATGCCGCGTGATGACGTTTGCGGTCGCACCACTCTGTACGAAGTAGAAGTTCTAAGTTGTTGCAGTCACCAAGAAAGAGGCACAGAAATTCAAGTTTCAGTTTTTGAAAATTCAGTTTTTGGCTGCTTTTGCTGCCTTGTAGTTGACCTAGGACCTTAAGATTTTGCATGAACCGAACTCTGGCAGCCACATTACACGAGAAAAAGCGAGAAGTGGTAATTCGTAGTAAAAACCGCAGAAAACATAACGTTTTCTACATTGTTTTGGTATCGAGGTAACTGAAAATCTTCACATTGGACGCATTACTCTCAGAAACGTTTACATTTACCGTCTGGCAACTAATGCCGCGTGATTACGTTTGCGGTCGCACCACTCTGTACGAAGTAGAAGCTTCTAAGTTGTTGCAGTCACCAAGAAAGAGGCACAGAAATTCAAGTTTTAGTTTTTGAAAATTCAGTTTTTGATTGCTTTTGCTGCCTTGTAGTTGACCTAGGACCTTAAGATTCTGCATGAACCGAACTCTGGCAGCCACATTACACGAGAAAAAGCGAGAAGTGGTAATTCGTAGTAAAAACGGCAGAAAACATAACGTTTTCTACATTGTTTTCGTATCGACGTAACTGAAAATCTTCACATTGGACGCATTACTCTCAGAAACGTTTACATTTATCGTCTGGCAACTAATGCCGCGTGATGACGTTTGCGGTCGCACCACTCAGTACGAAGTAGAAGCTTCTAAGTTGTTGCAGTCACCAAGAAAGAGGCACAGAAATTCAAGTTTTAGTTTTTGAAAATTCAGTTTTTGGCTGCTTTTGCTGCCTTGTAGTTGACCTAGGACCTTAAGATTTTGCATGAACCGAACTCTGGCAGCCACATTACACGAGAAAAAGCGGGAAGTGGTAATTCGTAGTAAAAACCGCAGAAAACATAACGTTTTCTACATTGTTTTCGTATCGACGTAACTGAAAATCTTCACATTGGACGCATTACTCTCAGAAACGTTTACATTTATCGTCTGGCAACTAATGCCGCGTGATGACGTTTGCGGTCGCACCACTCTGTACGAAGTAGAAGCTTCTAAGTTGTTGCAGTCACCACGAAAGAGGCACAGAAATTCAAGTTTTAGTTTTTGAAAATTCAGTGTTTGGCTGCTTTTGCTGCCTTGTAGTTGACCTAGGACCTTAAGATTTTGCATGAACCGAACTCTGGCAGCCACATTACACGAGAAAGAGCGAGAAGTGGTAATTCGTAGTAAAATCCGCAGAAAACATAACGTTTTCTACATTGTTTTCGTATCGACGTAACTGAAAATCTTCACATTGGACGCATTACTCTCAGAAACGTTTACATTTATCGTCTGGCAACTAATGCCGCGTGATGACGTTTGCGGTCGCACCACTCTGTACGAAGTAGAAGCATCTAAGTTGTTGCAGTCACCAAGAAAGAGGCACAGAAATTCGAGTTTTAGTTTATGAAAATTCAGTTTTTGGCTGCTTTTGCTGCCTTGTGGTTGACCTAAGACCTTAAGATTTTGCATGAACCGAACTCTGGCAGCCACATTACACGAGAAAAAGCGAGAAGTGGTAATTCGTAGTAAAAACCGCAGAAAACATAACGTTTTCTACATTGTTTTCGTATCGACGTAACTGAAAATTTTCACATTGGACGCATTACTCTCAGAAACGTTTACATTTATCGTCTGGCAACTAATGCCGTGTGAGGAGGTTTGCGGTCGCAGCACTCTGTACGAAGTAGAAGCTTCTAAGTTGTTGCAGTCACCAAGAAAGAGGCACTGAAATTTAAGTTTTAGTTTTTGAAAATTCAGTTTTTGGCTGCTTTTGCTGCCTTGCAGTTGACCTAGGACCTTAAGATTTTGCATGAACCGAACTCTGGCAGCCACATTACACGAGAAAAAGTGAGAAGTGGTAATTCGTAGTAAAAACCACAGAAAACATAACGTTTTCTACATTGTTTTCGTATCGACGTAACTGAAAATCTTCACATTGGACGCATTACTCTCAGAAACGTTTACATTTATCGTCTGGCAACTAATGCCGCGTGATGACGTTTGCGGTCGCACCACTCTGTTCGAAGTAGAAGCATCTAAGTTGTTGCAGTCACCAAGAAAGAGGCACAGAAATTCAAGTTTTTGTTTTTGAAAATTCAGTTTTTGCCTGCTTTTGCTGCCTTGTAGTTGACCTAGGACCTTAAGCTTTTGCATGAACCGAACTCTGGCAGCCACATTACACGAGAAAAAGCGAGACGTGGTAATTCGTAGTAAAAACCGCAGAAAACATAACGTTTTCTACATTGTTTTCGTATCGTCGTAACTGAAAATCTTCACATTGGACGCATTACTCTCAGAAACGTTTACATTTATCGTCTGGCGACTAATGCCACGTGATGACGTTTGCGGTCGCACCACTCTGTACGAAGTAGAAGCTTCTAAGTTGTTGCAGTCACCAAGAAAGAGGCACAGAAATTCAAGTTTCAGTTTTCGAAAATTCAGTTTTTGGCTGCTTTTGCTGCCTTGTAGTTGACCTAGGACCTTAAGATTTTGCATGAACCGAACTCTGGCAGCCACATTACACGAGAGAAAGCGAAAAGTGGTAATTCGTAGTAAAAACCGCAGAAAACATAACGTTTTCTACATTGTTTTGGTATCGAGGTAACTGAAAATCTTCACATTGGACGCATTACTCTCAGAAACGTTTACATTTACCGTCTGGCAACTAATGCCGCGTGATGACGTTTGCGGTCGCACCACTCTGTACGAAGTAGAAGCTTCTAAGTTGTTGCAGTCACCAAGAAAGAGGCACAGAAATTCAAGTTTTTGTTTTTGAAAATTCAGTTTTTGATTACTTTTGCTGCCTTGTAGTTGACCTAGGACCTTAAGATTCTGCATGAACCGAACTCTGGCAGCCACATTACACGAGAAAAAGCGAGAAGTGGTAATTCGTAGTAAATGCGGCAGAAAACATAACGTTTTCTACATTGTTTTCGTATCGACGTAACTGAAAATCTTCACATTTGAAGCATTACTCTCAGAAACGTTTACATTTATCGTCTGGCAACTAATGCCGCGTGATGACGTTTGCGGTCGCACCACTCTGCACGAAGTAGAAGCTTCTAAGTTGTTGCAGTCACCAAGAAAGAGGCACAGAAATTCAAGTTTTAGTTTTTGAAAATTCAGTTTTTGGCTGCTTTTGCTGCCTTGTAGTTGACCTAGGACTTTAAGATTTTGCATGAACCGAACTCTGGCAGCCACATTACACGAGAAAAAGCGAGAAGTGGTAATTCGTAGTAAAAACCGCAGAAAACATAACGTTTTCTACATTGTTTTCGTATCGACGTAACTGAAAATCTTCACATTGGACGCATTACTCTCAGAAACGTTAACATTTATCGTCTGGCAACTAATGCCGCGTGATGACGTTTGCGGTCGCACCACTCAGTACGAAGTAGAAGCTTCTAAGTTGTTGCAGTCACCAAGAAAGAGGCACAGAAATTCAAGTTTTAGTTTTTGAAAATTCAGTTTTTGGCTGCTTTTGCTGCCTTGTAGTTGACCTAGGACTTTAAGATTTTGCATGAACCGAACTCTGGCAGCCACATTACACGAGAAAAAGCGAGAAGTGGTAATTCGTAGTAAAAACCGCAGAAAACATAACGTTTTCTACATTGTTTTCGTATCGACGTAACTGAAAATCTTTCATATTGGACGCATTACTCTCAGAAACGTTAACATTTATCGTCTGGCAACTAATGCCGCGTGATGACGTTTGCGGTCGCACCACTCTGTACGAAGTAGAAGCTTCTAAGTTGTTGCAGTCACCAAGAAAGAGGCACAGAAATTCAAGTTTTACTTTATGAAAATTCAGTTTTTGGCTGCTTTTGCTGCCTTGTAGTTGACCTAGGACCTTAAGATTTTGCATGAACCGAACTCTGGCAGCCACATTACACGAGAAAAAGCGAGAAGTGGTAATTCGTAGTAAAATCCGCAGAAAACATAACGTTTTCTACATTGTTTTCGTATCGACGTAACTGAAAATCTTCACATTGGACGTATTACTCTCAGAAACGTTAACATTTATCGTCTGGCAACTAATGCCGCGTGATGACGTTTGCGGTCGCACCACTCTGTACGAAGTAGAAGCATCTAAGTTGTTGCAGTCACCAAGAAAGAGGCACAGAAATTCAAGTTTTAGTTTTTGAAAATTCAGTTTTTGGCTGCTTTTGCTGCCTTGTAGTTGACCTAGGACCTTAAGATTTTGCATGAACCGAACTCTGGCAGCCACATTACACGAGAAAAAGCGAGACGTGGTAATTCGTAGTAAAAACCGCAGAAAACATAACGTTTTCTACATTGTTTTGGTATCGAGGTAACTGAAAATCTTCACATTGGACGCATTACTCTCAGAAACGTTTACATTTACCGTCTGGCAACTAATGCCGCGTGATGACGTTTGCGGTCGCACCACTCTGTACGAAGTAGAAGCTTCTAAGTTGTTGCAGTCACCAAGAAAGAGGCACAGAAATTCAAGTTTTAGTTTTTGAAAATTCAGTTTTTGATTGCTTTTGCTGCCTTGTAGTTGACCTAGGACCTTAAGATTCTGCATGAACCGAACTCTGGCAGCCACATTACACGAGAAAAAGCGAGAAGTGGTAATTCGTAGTAAAAACGGCAGAAAACATAACGTTTTCTACATTGTTTTCGTATCGACGTAACTGAAAATCTTCACATTGGACGCATTACTCTCAGAAACGTTTACATTTATCGTCTGGCAACTAATGCCGCGTGATGACGTTTGCGGTCGCACCACTCTGTACGAAGTAGAAGCTTCTAAGTTGTTGCAGTCACCAAGAAAGAGGCACAGAAATTCAAGTTTTACTTTATGAAAATTCAGTTTTTGGCTGCTTTTGCTGCCTTGTAGTTGACCTAGGACCTTAAGATTTTGCATGAACCGAACTCTGGCAGCCGCATTACACGAGAAAAAGCGAGAAGTGGTAATTCGTAGTAAAAACCGCAGAAAACATAACGTTTTCTACATTGTTTTCGTATCGACGTAACTGAAAATCTTCACATTGAACGCATTACTCTCAGAAACGTTTACATTTATCGTCTGGCAACTAATGCCGCGTGATGACGTTTGCGGTCGCACCACTCTGTACGAAGTAGAAGCATCTAAGTTGTTGCAGTCACCAAGAAAGAGGCACAGAAATTCAAGTTTTTGTTTTTGAAAATTCAGTTTTTGGCTGCTTTTGCTGCCTTGTAGTTGACCTAGGACCTTAAGATTTTGCATGAATCGAACTCCGGCAGCCACATTACACGAGAAAAAGCGAGACGTGGTAATTCGTAGTAAAAACCGCAGAAAACATAACGTTTTCTACATTGTTTTCGTATCGACGTAACTCAAAATCTTCACATTGGACGCATTACTCTCAGAAACGTTTACATTTATCGTCAGGCAACTAATGCCGCGTGATGACGTTTGCGGTCGCACCACTCTGTACGAAGTAGAAGCTTCTAAGTTGTTGCAGTCACCAAGAAAGAGGCACAGAAATTCAAGTTTTACTTTATGAAAATTCAGTTTTTGGCTGCTTTTGCTGCCTTGTAGTTGACCTAGGACCTTAAGATTTTGCATGAACCGAACTCTGGCAGCCACATTACACGAGAAAAAGCGAGAAGTGGTAATTCGTAGTAAAAACCGCAGAAAACATAACGTTTTCTACATTGTTTTGGTATCGAGGTAACTGAAAATCTTCACATTGGACGCATTACTCTCAGAAACGTTTACATTTACCGTCTGGCAACTAATGCCGCGTGATGACGTTTGCGGTCGCACCACTCTGTACGAAGTAGAAGCTTCTAAGTTGTTGCAGTCACCAAGAAAGAGGCACAGAAATTCAAGTTTTAGTTTTTGAAAATTCAGTTTTTGATTGCTTTTGCTGCCTTGTAGTTGACCTAGGACCTTAAGATTCTGCATGAACCGAACTCTGGCAGCCACATTACACGAGAAAAAGCGAGAAGTGGTAATTCGTAGTAAAAACGGCAGAAAACATAACGTTTTCTACATTGTTTTCGTATCGACGTAACTGAAAATCTTCACATTGGACGCATTACTCTCAGAAACGTTTACATTTATCGTCTGGCAACTAATGCCACGTGATGACGTTTGCGGTCGCACCACTCAGTACGAAGTAGAAGCTTCTAAGTTGTTGCAACCACCAAGAAAGAGGCACAGAAATTCAAGTTTTAGTTTTTGAAAATTCAGTTTTTGGCTGCTTTTGCTGCCTTGTAGTTGACCTAGGACCTTAAGATTTTGCATGAACCGAACTCTGGCAGCCACATTACACGAGAAAAAGCGAGAAGTGGTAATTCGTAGTAAAAACCGCAGAAAACATAACGTTTTCTACATTGTTTTCGCATCGACGTAACTGAAAATCTTCACATTGGACGCATTACTCTCAGAAACGTTTACATTTATCGTCTGGCAACTAATGCCGCGTGATGACGTTTGCGGTCGCACCACTCTGTACGAAGTAGAAGCTTCTAAGTTGTTGCAGTCACCAAGAAAGAGGCACAGAAATTCAAGTTTTACTTTATGAAAATTCAGTTTTTGGCTGCTTTTGCTGCCTTGTAGTTGACCTAGGACCTTAAGATTTTGCATGAACCGAACTCTGGCAGCCGCATTACACGAGAAAAAGCGAGAAGTGGTAATTCGTAGTAAAAACCGCAGAAAACATAACGTTTTCTACATTGTTTTCGTATCGACGTAACTGAAAATCTTCACATTGAACGCATTACTCTCAGAAACGTTTACATTTATCGTCTGGCAACTAATGCCGCGTGATGACGTTTGCGGTCGCACCACTCTGTACGAAGTAGAAGCATCTAAGTTGTTGCAGTCACCAAGAAAGAGGCACAGAAATTCAAGTTTTTGTTTTTGAAAATTCAGTTTTTGGCTGCTTTTGCTGCCTTGTAGTTGACCTAGGACCTTAAGATTTTGCATGAATCGAACTCCGGCAGCCACATTACACGAGAAAAAGCGAGACGTGGTAATTCGTAGTAAAAACCGCAGAAAACATAACGTTTTCTACATTGTTTTCGTATCGACGTAACTCAAAATCTTCACATTGGACGCATTACTCTCAGAAACGTTTACATTTATCGTCAGGCAACTAATGCCGCGTGATGACGTTTGCGGTCGCACCACTCTGTACGAAGTAGAAGCTTCTAAGTTGTTGCAGTCACCAAGAAAGAGGCACAGAAATTCAAGTTTTACTTTATGAAAATTCAGTTTTTGGCTGCTTTTGCTGCCTTGTAGTTGACCTAGGACCTTAAGATTTTGCATGAACCGAACTCTGGCAGCCGCATTACACGAGAAAAAGCGAGAAGTGGTAATTCGTAGTAAAAACCGCAGAAAACATAACGTTTTCTACATTGTTTTCGTATCGACGTAACTGAAAATCTTCACATTGGACGCATTACTCTCAGAAACGTTTACATTTATCGTCTGGCAACTAATGCCGCGTGATGACGTTTGCGGTCGCACCACTCTGTACGAAGTAGAAGCATCTAAGTTGTTGCAGTCACCAAGAAAGAGGCACAGAAATTCAAGTTTTTGTTTTTGAAAATTCAGTTTTTGGCTGCTTTTGCTGCCTTGTAGTTGACCTAGGACCTTAAGATTTTGCATGAATCGAACTCCGGCAGCCACATTACACGAGAAAAAGCGAGACGTGGTAATTCGTAGTAAAAACCGCAGAAAACATAACGTTTTCTACATTGTTTTCCTATCGACGTAACTGAAAATCTTCACATTGGGCGCATTACTCTCAGAAACGTTTACATTTATCGTCTGGCGACTAATGCCACGTGATGACGTTTACGGTCGCACCACTCTGTACGAAATAGAAGCTTCTAAGTTGTTGCAGTCACCAAGAAAGAGGCACAGAAATTCAAGTTTCAGTTTTCGAAAATTCAGTTTTTGGCTGCTTTTGCTGCCCTGTAGTTGACCTAGGACCTTAAGATTTTGCATGAACCGAACTCTGGCAGCCACATTACACGAGAAAAAGCGAGAAGTGGTAATTCGTAGTAAAAACCGCAGAAAACATAACGTTTTCTACATTGTTTTGGTATCGAGGTAACTGAAAATCTTCACATTGGACGCATTACTCTCAGAAACGTTTACATTTACCGTCTGGCAACTAATGCCGCGTGATGACGTTTGCGGTCGCACCACTCTGTACGAAGTAGAAGCTTCTAAGTTGTTGCAGTCACCAAGAAAGAGGCACAGAAATTCAAGTTTTTGTTTTTGAAAATTCAGTTTTTGATTACTTTTGCTGCCTTGTAGTTGACCTAGGACCTTAAGATTCTGCATGAACCGAACTCTGGCAGCCACATTACACGAGAAAAAGCGAGAAGTGGTAATTCGTAGTAAAAACGGCAGAAAACATAACGTTTTCTACATTGTTTTCGTATCGACGTAACTGAAAATCTTCACATTGGACGCATTACTCTCAGAAACGTTTACATTTATCGTCTGGCAACTAATGCCACGTGATGACGTTTGCGGTCGCACCACTCAGTACGAAGTAGAAGCTTCTAAGTTGTTGCAGTCACCAAGAAAGAGGCACAGAAATTCAAGTTTTAGTTTTTGAAAATTCAGTTTTTGGCTGCTTTTGCTGCCTTGTAGTTGACCTAGGACCTTAAGATTTTGCATGAACCGAACTCTGGCAGCCACATTACACGAGAAAAAGCGAGAAGTGGTAATTCGTAGTAAAAACCGCAGAAAACATAACGTTTTCTACATTGTTTTCGTATCGACGTAACTGAAAATCTTCACATTGGACGCATTACTCTCAGAAACGTTTACATTTATCGTCTGGCAACTAATGACGCGTGATGACGTTTGCGGTCGCACCAATCTGTACGAAGTAGAAGCTTCTAAGTTGTTGCAGTCACCAAGAAAGAGGCACAGAAATTCAAGTTTTACTTTATGAAAATTCAGTTTTTGGCTGCTTTTGCTGCCTTGTAGTTGACCTAGGACCTTAAGATTTTGCATGAACCGAACTCTGGCAGCCGCATTACACGAGAAAAAGCGAGAAGTGGTAATTCGTAGTAAAAACCGCAGAAAACATAACGTTTTCTACATTGTTTTCGTATCGACGTAACTGAAAATCTTCACATTGGACGCATTCCTCTCAGAAACGTTTACATTTATCGTCTGGCAACTAATGCCGCGTGATGACGTTTGCGATCGCAGCACTCTATACGAAGTAGAAGCTTCTAAGTTGTTGCGGTCACCAAGAAAGAGGCACAGAAATTCAAGTTTTAGTTTTCGAAAATTCAGTTTTTGGCTGCTTTTGCTGCCTTGTAGTTGACCTAGGACCTCAAGATTTTGCATGAACCGAACTCTGGCCGCCACATTACACGAGAAAAAGCGAGAAGTGGTAATTCGTAGTAAAAACCGCAGAAAATATAACGTTTTCTACATTGTTTTCGTATCGACGTAACTCAAAATCTTCACATTGGACGCATTACTCTCAGAAACGTTTACATTTATCGTCAGGCAACTAATGCCGCGTGATGACGTTTGCGGTCGCACCACTCTGTACGAAGTAGAAGCTTCTAAGTTGTTGCAGTCACCACGAAAGAGGCACAGAAATTCAAGTTTTTGTTTTTGAAAATTCAGTTTTTGGCTGCTTTTGCTGCCTTGTAGTTGACCTAGGACCTTAAGATTTTGCATGAACCGAACTCCGGCAGCCACATTACACGAGAAAAAGCGAGACGTGGTAATTCGTAGTAAAAACCGCAGAAAACATAACGTTTTCTACATTGTTTTCGTATCGACGTAACTGAAAATCTTCACATTGGACGCATTACTCTCAGAAACGTTTACATTTATCGTCTGGCGACTAATGCCACGTGATGACGTTTGCGGTCGCACCACTCTGTACGAAGTAGAAGCTTCTAAGTTGTTGCAGTCACCAAGAAAGAGGCACAGAAATTCAAGTTTCAGTTTTCGAAAATTCAGTTTTTGGCTGCTTTTGCTGCCTTGTAGTTGACCTAGGACCTTAAGATTTTGCATGAACCGAACTCTGGCAGCCACATTACACGAGAAAAAGGGAGAAGTGGTAATTCGTAGTAAAAACCGCAGAAAACATAACGTTTTCTACATTGTTTTGGTATCGAGGTAACTGAAAATCTTCACATTGGACGCATTACTCTCAGAAACGTTTACATTTACCGTCTGGCAACTAATGCCGCGTGATGACGTTTGCGGTCGCACCACTCTGTACGAAGTAGAAGCTTCTAAGTTGTTGCAGTCACCAAGAAAGAGGCACAGAAATTCAAGTTTTTGTTTTTGAAAATTCAGTTTTTGATTACTTTTGCTGCCTTGTAGTTGACCTAGGACCTTAAGATTCTGCATGAACCGAACTCTGGCAGCCACATTACACGAGAAAAAGCGAGAAGTGGTAATTCGTAGTAAAAACGGCAGAAAACATAACGTTTTCTACATTGTTTTCGTATCGACGTAACTGAAAATCTTCACATTGGACGCATTACTCTCAGAAACGTTTACATTTATCGTCTGGCAACTAATGCCGCGTGATGACGTTTGCGGTCGCACCACTCAGTACGAAGTAGAAGCTTCTAAGTTGTTGCAGTCACCAAGAAAGAGGCACAGAAATTCAAGTGTTTGTTTTTGAAAATTCAGTTTTTGCCTGCTTTTGCTGCCTTGTAGTTGACCTAGGACTTTAAGATTTTGCATGAACCGAACTCTGGCAGCCACATTACACGAGAAAAAGCGAGAAGTGGTAATTCGTAGTAAAAACCGCAGAAAACATAACGTTTTCTACATTGTTTTCGTATCGACGTAACTGAAAATCTTCACATTGGACGCATTACTCTCAGAAACGTTTACATTTATCGTCTGGCAACTAATGCCGCGTGATGACGTTTGCGGTCGCACCACTCTGTACGAAGTAGAGGCTTCTAAGTTGTTGCAGTCACCAAGAAAGAGGCACAGAAATTCAAGTTTCAGTTTTTGAAAATTCAGTTTTTGGCTGCTTTTGCTGCCTTGTAGTTGACCTAGGACCTTAAGATTTTGCATGAACCGAACTCTGGCAGCCACATTACACGAGAAAAAGCGAGAAGTGGTAATTCGTAGTAAAAACCGCAGAAAACATAACGTTTTCTACATTGTTTTCGTATCGACGTAACTGAAAATCTTCACATTGGACGCATTACTCTCAGAAACATTTAAATTTATCGTCTGGCAACTAATGCCGCGTGATGACGTTTGCGGTCGCACCACTCAGTACGAAGTAGAAGCTTCTAAGTTGTTGCAGTCACCAAGAAAGAGGCACAGAAATTCAAGTGTTTGTTTTTGAAAATTCAGTTTTTGGCTGCTTTTGCTGCCTTGTAGTTGACCTAGGACCTTAAGATTTTGCATGAACCGAACTCTGGCAGCCACATTACACGAGAAAAAGTTAGAAGTGGTAAATCGTAATAAAAACCGCAGAAAACATAGCGTTTTCTACATTGATTTCGTATCGACGTAACTGAAAATCTTCACATTGGACGCATTACTCTCAGAAACGTTTACATTTATCGTCTGGCAACTAATGCCGCGTGATGACGTTTGCGGTCGCACCACTCTGTACGAAGTAGAAGCTTCTAAGTTGTTGCAGTCACCAAGAAAGAGGCACAGAAATTCAAGTTTTAGTTTTCGATAATTCAGTTTTTGGCTGCTTTTGCTGCCTTGTAGTTGACCTAGGACCTCAAGATTTTGCATGAACCGAACTCTGGCAGCCACATTACACGAGAAAAAGCGAGAAGTGGTAATTCGTAGTAAAATCCGCAGAAAACATAACGTTTTCTACATTGTTTTCGTATCGACGTAACTGAAAATCTTCACATTGGACGCATTACTCTCAGAAACGTTTACATTTATCGTCTGGCAACTAATGCCGCGTGATGACGTTTGCGGTCGCACCACTCTGTACGAAGTAGAAGCTTCTAAGTTTTTGCTTTCACCAAGAAAGAGGCACAGAAATTCAAGTTTTACTTTTTGAAAATTCAGTTTTTGATTGCCTTTGCTGCCTTGTAGTTGACCTAGGACTTTAAGATTCTGCATGAACCGAACTCTGGCAGCCACATTACACGAGAAAAAGCGAGAAGTGAAAATTCGTAGTAAAAACCGCAGAAAACATAACGTTTTCTACATTGTTTTCGTATCGACGTAACTGAAAATCTTCACATTGGACGCATTACTCTCAGAAACGTTTACATTTATCTTCTGGCAACTAATGCCGCGTGATGACGTTTGCGGTCGCACCACTCAGTACGAAGTAGGAGCTTCTAAGTTGTTGCAGTCACTAAGAAAGAGGCACAGAAATTCAACTTTTAGTTTTTGAAAATTCAGTTTTTGGCTGCTTTTGCTGTCTTGTAGTTGACCTAGGACCTTACGATTTTGCATGAACCGAACTCTGGCAGCCACATTACACGAGAAAAAGCGAGAAGTGGTAATTCGTAGTAAAAACCGCAAAAAACATAACGTTTTCTACATTGTTTTCGTATCGACGTAACTGAAAATCTTCACATTGGACGCATTACTCTCAGAAACGTTTACATTTATCGTCTGGCAACTAATGCCGCGTGATGACGTTTGCGGTCGCACCACTCTGTACGAAGTAGAAGCTTCTAAGTTGTTGCAGTCACCAAGAAAGAGGCACAGAAGTTCAAGTTTTAGTTTTTGAAAATTCGGTTTTTGGCTGCTTTTGCTGCCTTGTAGTTGACCTAGGACCTTAAGATTTTGCATGAACCGAACTCTGGCAGCCACATTACACGAGAAAAAGCGAGAAGTGGTAATTCGTAGTAAAAACCGCAGAAAACATAACGCATTCTACATTGTTTTCGTATCGACGTAACTGAAAATCTTCACATTCGACGCATTACTCTCAGAAACGTTTGCATTTATCGTCTGGCAACTAATGCCGCGTGATGACGTTTGCGGTCGCACCACTCTGTACGAAGTAGAAGCTTCTAAGTTGTTGCAGTCACCAAGAAAGAGGCACAGAATTTAAAGTTTTAGTTTTTGAAAATTCAGTTTTTGGCTGCTTTTGCTGCCTTGTAGTTGACCTAGGACCTTAAGATTTTGCATGAACCGAACTCTGGCAGCCACATTACACGAGAAAAAGCGAGAAGTGGTAATTCGTAGTAAAAACCGCAGAAAACATAACGTTTTCTACATTGTTTTGGTATCGAGGTAACTGAAAATCTTCACATTGGACGCATTACTCTCAGAAACGTTTACAGTTACCGTCTGGCAACTAATGCCGCGTGATGACGTTTGCGGTCGCACCACTCTGTACGAAGTAGAAGCTTCTAAGTTGTTGCAGTCACCAAGAAAGAGGCACAGAAATTCAAGTTTTAGTTTTTGAAAATTCAGTTTTTGATTGCTTTTGCTGCCTTGTAGTTGACCTAGGACCTTAAGATTCTGCCTGAACCGAACTCTGGCAGCCACATTACACGAGAAAAAGCGAGAAGTGGTAATTCGTAGTAAAAATGGCAGAAAACATAAAGTTTTCTACATTGCTCTCGTATCGACGTAACTGAAAATCTTCACATTGGACGCATTACTCTCAGAAACGTTTACATTTATCGTCTGGCAACTAATGCCGCGTGATGACGTTTGCGGTCGCACCACTCAGTACGAAGTAGAAGCTTCTAAGTTGTTGCAGTCACCAAGAACGAGGCACAGAAATTCAAGTTTTAGTTTTTGAAAATTCAGTTTTTGGCTGCTTTTGCTGCCTTGTAGTTGACCTAGGACCTTAAGATTTTGCTTGAACCGAACTCTGGCAGCCACATTACACGAGAAAAAGCGAGAAGTGGTAATTCGTAGTAAAAACCGCAGAAAACATAACGTTTTCTACATTGTTTTCGTATCGACGTAACTGAAAATCTTCACATTGGACGCATTACTCTCAGAAACGTTTACATTTATCGTCTGGCAACTAATGCCGCGTGATGACGTTTGCGGTCGCACCACTCTGTACGAAGTAGAGGCTTCTAAGTTGTTGCAGTCACCAAGAAAGAGGCACAGAAATTCAAGTTTTAGTTTTTGAAAATTCAGTTTTTGGCTGCTTTTGCTGCCTTGTAGTTGACCTAGGACCTTAAGATTTTGCATGAACCGAACTCTGGCAGCCACATTACACGAGAAAAAGCGAGAAGTGGTAATTCGTAGTAAAAACCACAGAAAACATCACGTTTTCTACATTGTTTTCGTATCGACGTAACTGAAAATCTTCACATTGGACGCATTACTCTCAGAAACGTTTAAATTTATCGTCTGGCAACTAATGCCGCGTGATGACGTTTGCGGTCGCACCACTCTGTACGAAGTAGAAGCTTCTAAGTTGTTGCAGTCACCAAGAAAGAATCACAGAAATTCAAGTTTTAGTTTTCGAAAATTCAGTTTTTGGCTGCTTTTGCTGCCTTGTAGTTGACATAGGACCTCAAGATTTTGCATGAACCGAACTCTGGCAGCCACATTACACGAGAAGAAGCTAGAAGTGGTAATTCGTAGTATAAACCGCAGAAAACATAACGTTTTCTACATTGTTTTGGTATCGACGTAACTGAAAATCTTCACATTGGACGCATTACTCTCAGAAACGTTTACATTTATCGTCTGGCAACTAATGCCGCGTGATGACGTTTGCGGTCGCACCACTCTGTACGAAGTAGAAGCTTCTAAGTTGTTGCAGTCACCAAGAAAGAGGCACAGAAATTCAAGTTTTAGTTTTTGAAAATTCAGTTTTTGGATGCTTTTGCTGCCTTGTAGTTGACCTAGGACCTTAAGATTTTGCATGAACCGAACTCTGGCAGCCACATTACACGAGAAAAAGTGAGAAGTGGTAAATCGTAATAAAAACCGCAGAAAACATAGCGTTTTCTACATTGTTTTCGTATCGACGTAACTGAAAATCTTCACATTGGACGCATTACTCTCAGAAACGTTTACATTTATCGTCTGGCAACTAATGCCGCGTGATGACGTTTGCGGTCGCACAACTCTGTACGAAGTAGAAGCGTCTAAGTTGTTGCAGTCGGCAAGAAAGAGGCACAGAAATTCAAGTTTTAGTTTTTGAAAATTCAGTTTTAGGCTGCTTTTGCTGCCTTGTAGTTGACCTAGGACCTTAAGATTTTGCATGTACCGAACTCTGGCAGCCACATTACACGAGAAAAAGCGAGAAGTGGTAATTCGTAGTAAAAACCGCAGAAAACATAACGTTTTCTACATTGTTTTCGTATCGACGTAACTGAAAATCTTCACATTGGACGCATTACTCTCAGAAACGTTTACATTTATCGTCTGGCAACTAACGCCGCGTGATGACGTTTGCGGTCGCACCACTCTGTACGAAGTAGAAGCTTCTAAGTTGTGGCAGTCATCGAGAAAGAGGCACAGAAATTCAAGTTTTAGTTTTTGAAAATTCAGTTTTTGGCTGCTTTTGCTGCCTTGTAGTTGACCTAGGACCTTAAGATTTTGCATGAACCGAACTCTGGCAGCCACATTACACGAGAAAAAGCGAGTAGTGGTAATTCGTAGTAAAAACCGCAGAAAACATAACGTTTTCTACATTGTTTTTGTATCGACGTAACTGAAAATCTTCACATTGGACGCATTACTCTCAGAAACATTTACATTTATCGTCTGGCAACTAATGCCGCATGATGACGTTTGCGGTCGCACCACTCTGTACGAAGTAGAAGCTTCTAAGTTGTTGCAGTCACCAAGAAAGAGGCACAGAAATTCAAGTTTTAGTTTTCGATAATTCAGTTTTTGGCTGCTTTTGCTGCCTTGTAGTTGACCTAGGACCTCAAGATTTTGCATGAACCGAACTCTGGCAGCCACATTACACGAGAAAAAGCGAGAAGTGGTAATTCGTAGTAAAAACCGCAGAAAACATAACGTTTTCTACATTGTTTTCGTATCGACGTAACTGAAAATCTTCACATTGGACGCATTACTCTCAGAAACGTTTACATTTATCGTCTGGCAACTAATGCAGCGTGATGACGTTTGCGGTCGCACCACTCTGTACGAAGTAGAAGCTTCTAAGTTGTTGCAGTCACCAAGAAAGAGGCACAGAAATTCAAGTTTTAGTTTTTGAAAATTCAGTTTTTGGCTGCTTTTGCTGCCTTGTAGTTGACCTAGGACCTTAAGATTCTGCATGAACCGAACTCTGGCAGCCACATTACACGAGAAAAAGCGAGAAGTGGTAATTCGTAGTAAAAACCGCAGAAAACATAACGTTTTCTACATTGTTTTCGTATCGACGTAACTGAAAATCTTCACATTGGACGCATTACTCTCAGAAACGTTAACATTTATCGTCTGGCGACTAATGCCGCGTGATGACGTTTGCGGTCGCACCACTCTGTACGAAGTAGAAGCCTCTAAGATGTTGCAGTCACCAAGAAAGAGGCACAGAAATTCAAGTTTCAGTTTTTGAAAATTCAGTTTTTGGCTGCTTTT
Source organism: Schistocerca serialis cubense (assembly GCF_023864345.2). NCBI lineage: Eukaryota > Metazoa > Arthropoda > Insecta > Orthoptera > Acrididae > Schistocerca > Schistocerca serialis. The sequence goes on from NW_026047571.1 coordinate 7,788,423, forward strand.
GCTGCCTTGTAGTTGACCTAGGACCTTAAGATTTTGCATGAACCGAACTCTGGCAGCCACATTACACGAGTAAAAGCGAGAAGTGGTAATTCGTAGTAAAAACCGCAGAAACATAACGTTTTCTACATTGTTTTGGTATCGACGTAACTGAAAATCTTCACATTGGACGCATTACTCTCAGAAACGTTTACACTTGTCGTCTGGCAACTAATGCCGCGTGATGACGTTTGCGGTCGCACCACTCTGTACGAAGTAGAAGCTTCTAAGTTGTTGCAGTCACCAAGAAAGAGGCACAGAAATTCAAGTTTTAGTTTTTGAAAATTCAGTTTTTGATTGCTTTTGCTGCCTTGTAGTTGACCTAGGACCTTAAGATTCAGCATGAACCGAACTCTGGCAGCCACATTACACGAGAAAAAGCGAGAAGTGGTAATTCGTAGTAAAAACCGCAGAAAACATAACGTTTTCTACATTGTTTTCGTATCGACGTAACTGAAAATCTTCACATTGGACGCATTACTCTCAGAAACGTTTACATTTATCTTCTGGCAACTAATGCCGCGTGATGACGTTTGCGGTCGCACCACTCAGTACGAAGTAGGAGCTTCTAAGTTGTTGCAGTCACCAAGAAAGAGGCACAGAAATTCAAGTTTTAGTTTTTGAAAATTCAGTTTTTGGCTGCTTTTGCTGCCTTGTAGTTGACCTAGGACCTTACGATTTTGCATGAACCGAACTCTGGCAGCCACATTACACGAGAAAAAGCGAGAAGTGGTAATTCGTAGTAAAAACCGCAGAAAACATAACGCATTCTACATTGTTTTCGTATCGACGTAACTGAAAATCTTCACATTCGACGCATTACTCTCAGAAACGTTTACATTTATCGTCTGGCAACTAATGCCGCGTGATGACGTTTGCGGTCGCACAACTCTGTACGAAGTAGAAGCTTCTAAGTTGTTGCAGTCACCAAGAAAGAGGCACAGAATTTAAAGTTTTAGTTTTTGAAAATTCAGTTTTTGGCTGCTTTTGCTGCCTTGTAGTTGACCTAGGACCTTAAGATTTTGCATGAACCGAACTCTGGCAGCCACATTACACGAGAAAAAGCGATAAGTGGTAATTCGTAGTAAAAACCGCAGAAAACATAACGTTTTCTACATTGTTTTCGTATCGACGTAACTGAAAATCTTCACATTGGACGCATTACTCTCAGAAACGTTTACATTTATCGTCTGGCAACTAACGCCGCGTGATGACGTTTGCGGTCGCACCACTCTGTACGAAGTAGAAGCTTCTAAGTTGTTGCAGTCATCAAGAAAGAGGCACAGAAATTCAAGTTTTAGTTTTTGAATATTCAGTATTTGGCTGCTTTTGCTGCCTTGTTGTTGACCTAGGACCTTAAGATTTTGCATGAACCGAACTCTGGCAGCCACATTACACGAGAAAAAACGAGTAGTGGTAATTCGTAGTAAAAACCGCAGAAAACATAACGTTTTCTACATTGCTTTTGTATCGACGTAACTGAAAATCTTCACATTGGACGCATTACTCTCAGAAACGTTTACATTTATCGTCTGGCAACTAATGCCGTGTGATGACGTTTGCGGTCGCACCACTCTGTACGATGTAGAAGCTTCTAAGTTATTGCAGTCACCAAGAAAGAGGCACAGAAATTCAAGTTTTAGTTTTTGAAAATTCAGTTTTTGGCTGCTTTTGCTGCCTTGTAGTTGACCTAGGACCTCAAGATTTTGCATGAACCGAACTCTGGCAGCCACATTACACGAGAAAAAGCGAGAAGTGGTAATTCGTAGTAAAAACCGCAGAAAACATAACGTTTTCTACATTGTTTTCGTATCGACGTAACTGAAAATCTTCACATTGTACGCAATACTCTCAGAAACGTTTACATTTATCGTCTGGCAACTAATGCAGCGTGATGACGTTTGCGGTCGCACCACTCTGTACGAAGTAGAAGCTTCTAAGTTGTTGCAGTCACCAAGAAAGAGGCACAGAAATTAAAGTTTTAGTTTTTGAAAATTCAGTTTTTGGCTGCTTTTGCTGCCTTGTAGTTGACCTAGGACCTTAAGATTTTGCATGAACCGAACTCTGGCAGCCACATTACACGAGAAAAAGCGAGAAGTGGTAATTCGTAGTAAAAACCGCAGAAAACATAACGTTTTCTACATTGTTTTCGTATCGACGTAACCGAAAATCTTCACATTGGACGCATTACTCTCAGAAACGTTTACATTTATCGTCTGGCGACTAATGCCGCGTGATGACGTTTGCGGACGCACCACTCTGTACGAAGTAGAAGCTTCTAAGATGTTGCAGTCACCAAGAAAGAGGCACAGAAATTCAAGTTTCAGTTTTTGAAAATTCAGTTTTTGGCTGCTTTTGCTGCCTTGTAATTGACCTAGGACCTTCAGATTTTGCATGAACCGAACTCTGGCAGCCACATTACACGAGAAAAAGCGAGAAGTGGTAATTCGTAGTAAAAACCGCAGAAAACATAACGTTTTCTACATTGTTTTGGTATCGACGTAACTGAAAATCTTCACATTGGACGCATTACTCTCAGAAACGTTTACATTTGTCGTCTGGCAACTAATGCCGCGTGATGACGTTTGCGTTCGCACCACTCTGTACGAAGTAGAAGCTTCTAAGTTGTTGCAGTCACCAAGAAAGAGGCACAGAAATTCAAGTTTTAGTTTTTGAAAATTCAGTTTTTGATTGCTTTTGCTGCCTTGTAGTTGACCTAGGACCTTAAGATTCTGCATAAACCGAACTCTGGCAACCACATTACACGAGAAAAAGCGAGAAGTGGTAATTCGTAGTAAAAACCGCAGAAAACATAACGTTTTCTGCAATGTTTTCGTATCGACGTAACTGAAAATCTTCACATTGGACGCATTACTCTCAGAAACGTTTTAATTTATCTTCTGGCAACTAACGCCGCGTGATGACGTTTGCGGTCGCACCACTCAGTACGAAGTAGAAGCTTCTAAGTTGTTGCAGTCACCAAGAAAGAGGCACAGAAATTCAAGTTTTAGTTTTTGAAAATTCAGTTTTTGGCTGCTTTTGCTGCCTTGTAGTTGACCTACGACCTTACGATTTTGCATGAACCGAACTCTGGCAGCCACATTACACGAGAAAAAGCGAGAAGTGGTAATTCGTAGTAAAAACCGCAGAAAACATAACGTTTTCTACATTGTTTTCGTATCGACGTAACTGAAAATCTTCACATTGGACGCATTACTCTCAGAAACGTTTACATTTATCGTCTGGCAACTAACGCCGCGTGATGACGTTTGCGGTCGCACCACTCTGTACGAAGTAGAAGCTTCTAAGTTGTTGCAGGCATCAAGAAAGAGGCACAGAAATTCGAGTTTTAGTTTTTGAAAATTCAGTTTTTGGATGCTTTTGCTGCCTTGTAGTTGACCTAGGACCTTAAGATTTTGCATGAACCGAACTCTGGCAGCCACATTACACGAGAAAAAGCGAGAAGTGGTAATTCGTAGTAAAAACCGCAGAAAACATTACGTTTTCTTCATTGTTTTCGTATCGACGTAACTGAAAATCTTCACATTGGACGCATTACTCTCAGAAACGTTTACATTTATCGTCTGGCAACTAATGCCGCGTGATGACGTTTGCAGTCGCACCACTCTGTACGAAGTAGATGCTTCTAAGTTGTTGCCGTCACCAAGAAAGAGGCACAGAAATTCAAGTTTTAGTTTTTGAAAATTCAGTTTTTGGCTGCCTTTGCTGCCTTGTAGTTGACCTAGGACCTTAAGATTTTGCATGAACCGAACTCTGGCAGCCACATTACACGAGAAAAAGCGAGAAGTGGTAATTCGTAGTAAAAACCGCAGAAAACATAACGTTTTCTACATTGTTTTCGTATCGACGTAACTGAAAATCTTCACATTGGACGCATTACTCTCAGAAACGTTTACATTTATCGTCTGGCAACTAATGCCGCGTCATGACGTTTACGGTCGCACCACTCTGTACGAAGTAGAAGCTTCTAAGTTGTTGCAGTCACCAAGAAAGAGGCACAGAAATTCAAGTTTTTGTTTTTGAAAATTCACTTTTTGGCTGCTTTTGCTGCCTTGTATTTGACCTAGGACGTTAAGATTTTGCATGAACCGAACTCTGGCAGCCACATTACACGAGAAAAAGCGAGAAGTGGTAATTCGTAGTAAAAACCGCAGAAAACATAACGTTTTCTACATTGTTTTCGTATCGACGTAACTGAAAATCTTCACATTGGACGCATTACTCTCAGAAACGTTTAAATTTATCGTCTGGCAATTAATGCCGCGTGATGACGTTTGCGGTCAAACCACTCTGTACGAAGTAGAAGCTTCTAAGTTGTTGCAGTCACCAAGAAAGAGGCACTGAAATTCAAGTTTCAGTTTTTGAAAATTCAGTTTTTGGCTGCTTTTGCTGCCTTGTAGTTGACCTAGGACGTTAAGATTCTGCATGAACCGAACTCTGGCAGCCACATTACACGAGAAAAAGCGAGAAGTGGTAATTCGTAGTAAAAACCGCAGAAAACATAACGTTTTCTACATTGTTTTCGTATCGACGTAACTGAAAATCTTCACATTGGACGCATTACTCTCAGAAACGTTTACATTTATCGTCTGGCAACTAATGCCGCGTGATGACGTTTGCGGTCGCATCACTCTGTACGAAGTAGAAGCTTCTAAGTTGTTGCAGTCACCAAGAAAGAGGCACAGAAATTCAAGTTTTAGTTTTTGAAAATTCAGTTTTTGGCTGCTTTTGCCGCCTTGTAGTTGACCTAGGACCTCAAGATTCTGCATGAACCGAACTCTGGCAGCCACATTACACGAGAAAAAGCGAGAAGTGGTAATTCGTAGTAAAAACCGCAGAAAACATAACGTTTTCTACATTGTTTTCGTATCGACGTAACTGAAAATCTTCACATTGGACGCATTACTCTCAGAAACGTTTACATTTATCGTCTGGCAACTAATGCCGCGTGATGACGTTTGCGGTCGCACCACTCAGTACGAAGTAGAAGCTTCTAAGTTGTTGCAGTCACCAAGAAAGAGGCACAGAAATTCAAGTTTTAGTTTTTGAAAATTCAGTTTTTGGCTGCTTTTGCTGCCTTGTAGTTGACCTAGGACCTTAAGATTTTGCATGAACCGAACTCTGGCAGCCACATTACACGAGAAAAAGCGAGAAGTGGTAATTCGTAGTAAAAACCGCAGAAAACATAACGTTTTCTACATTGTTTTCGTATCGACGTAACTGAAAATCTTCACATTGGACGCATTACTCTCAGAAACGTTTACATTTATCGTCTGGCAACTAATGCCGCGTGATGACGTTTGCGGTCGCACCACTCTGTACGAAGTAGAAGCTTCTAAGTTGTTGCAGTCACCAAGAAAGAGGCACAGAAATTCAAGTTTCAGTTTTTGAAAATTCAGTTTTTGGCTGCTTTTGCTGCCTTGTAGTTGACCTAGGACCTTAAGATTTTGCATGAACCGAACTCTGGCAGCCACATTACACGAGAAAAAGCGAGAAGTGGTAATTCGTAGTAAAAACCGCAGAATACATAACGTTTTCTACATTGTTTTGGTATCGACGTAACTGAAAATCTTCACATTGGACGCATTACTCTCAGAAACGTTTACATTTATCGTCTGGCAACTAATGCCACGTAATGGCGTTTGCGGTCGCACCACTCCGTACGAAGTAGAAGCTTCTAAGTTGTTGCAGTCACCAAGAAAGAGGCACAGAAATTCAAGTTTTAGTTTTTGAAAATTCAGTTTTTGGCTGCTTTTGCTGCCTTGTAGTTGACCTAAGACCTTACGATTCTGCATGAATTGAACTCTGGCAGCCACATTACATGAGAAAAAGCGAGAAGTGGTAATTCGTAGTAAAAACCGCAGAAAACATAACGTTTTCTACATTGTTTTCGTATCGACGTAACTGAAAATCTTCACATTGGACGCATTACTCTCAGAAACGTTTACATTTATCGTCTGGCAACTAATGCCGCGTGACGACGTTTGCGGTCGCACCACTCTGTACGAAGTAGAAGCTTCTAAGTTGTTGCAGTCACCAAGAAAGAGGCACAGAAGTTCAAGTTTTAGTTTTTGAAAATTCAGTTCTTGGCTGCTTTTGCTGCCTTGTAGTTGACCTAGGACCTTAAGATTTTGCATGAACCGAACTCTGGCAGCCACATTACACGAGAAAAAGCGAGAAGTGGTAATTCGTAGTAAAAACCGCAGAAAACATAACGTTTTCTACATTGTTTTCGTATCGACGTAACCGAAAATCTTCACATTGGACGCATTAGTCTCAGAAACGTTTACATTTATCGTCTGCCAACTAATGACGCGTGATGACGTTTGCGGTCGCACCACTCTGTACGAAGTATAAGCTTCTAAGTTGTTGCAGTCACCAAGAAAGAGGCACAGAAATTCAAGTTTTAGTTTTTGAAAATTCAGTTTTTGGCTGCTTTTAATGCCTTGTAGTTGACCTAGGACCTTAAGATTTTGCATGAACCGAACTCTGGCAGCCACATTACACGAGAAAAAGCGAGAAGTGGTAATTCGTAGTAAAAACCGCAGAAAACATAACGTTTTCTACATTGTTTTGGTATCGACGTAACTGAAAATCTTCACATTGGACGCATTACTCTCAGAAACGTTTACATTTATCGTCTGGCAACTAACGCCGCGTGATGACGTTTGCGGTCGCACCACTCTGTACGAAGTAGAAGCTTCTAAGTTGTTGCAGTCATCAAGAAAGAGGCACAGAAATTCAAGTTTTAGTTTTTGAAAATTCAGTTTTTGGATGCTTTTGCTGCCTTGTAGTTGACCTAGGACCTTAAGATTTTGCATGAACCGAACTCTGGCAGCCACATTACACGAGAAAAAGCGAGAAGTGGTAATTCGTAGTAAAAACCGCAGAAAACATTACGTTTTCTTCATTGTTTTCGTATCGACGTAACTGAAAATCTTCACATTGGACGCATTACTCTCAGAAACGTTTACATTTATCGTCTGGCAACTAATGCCGCGTGATGACGTTTGCGGTCGCACCACTCTGTACGAAGTAGATGCTTCTAAGTTGTTGCCGTCACCAAGAAAGAGGCACAGAAATTCAAGTTTTAGTTTTTGAAAATTCAGTTTTTGGCTGCCTTTGCTGCCTTGTAGTTGACCTAGGACCTTAAGATTTTGCATGAACCGAACTCTGGCAGCCACATTACACGAGAAAAAGCGAGAAGTGGTAATTCGTAGTAAAAACCGCAGAAAACATAACGTTTTCTACATTGTTTTCGTATCGACGTAACTGAAAATCTTCACATTGGACGCATTACTCTCAGAAACGTTTACATTTATCGTCTGGCAACTAATGCGGCGTCATGACGTTTACGGTCGCACCACTCTGTACGAAGTAGAAGCTTCTAAGTTGTTGCAGTCACCAAGAAAGAGGCACAGAAATTCAAGTTTTTGTTTTTGAAAATTCAGTTTTTGGCTGCTTTTGCTGCCTTGTATTTGACCTAGGACGTTAAGATTTTGCATGAACCGAACTCTGGCAGCCACATTACACGAGAAAAAGCGAGAAGTGGTAATTCGTAGTAAAAACCGCAGAAAACATAACGTTTTCTACATTGTTTTCGTATCGACGTAACTGAAAATCTTCACATTGGACGCATTACTCTCAGAAACGTTTAAATTTATCGTCTGGCAACTAATGCCGCGTGATGACGTTTGCGGTCGCACCACTCTGTACGAAGTAGAAGCTTCTAAGTTGTTGCAGTCACCAAGAAAGAGGCACTGAAATTCAAGTTTCAGTTTTTGAAAATTCAGTTTTTGGCTGCTTTTGCTGCCTTGTAGTTGACCTAGGACGTTAAGATTCTGCATGAACCGAACTCTGGCAGCCACATTACACGAGAAAAAGCGAGAAGTGGTAATTCGTAGTAAAAACCGCAGAAAACATAACGTTTTCTACATTGTTTTCGTATCGACGTAACTGAAAATCTTCACATTGGACGCATTACTCTCAGAAACGTTTACATTTATCGTCTGGCAACTAATGCCGCGTGATGACGTTTGCGGCCGCATCACTCTGTACGAAGTAGAAGCTTCTAAGTTGTTGCAGTCACCAAGAAAGAGGCACAGAAATTCAAGTTTTAGTTTTTGAAAATTCAGTTTTTGGCTGCTTTTGCCGCCTTGTAGTTGACCTAGGACCTCAAGATTCTGCATGAACCGAACTCTGGCAGCCACATTACACGAGAAAAAGCGAGAAGTGGTAATTCGTAGTAAAAACCGCAGAAAACATAACGTTTTCTACATTGTTTTCGTATCGACGTAACTGAAAATCTTCACATTGGACGCATTACTCTCAGAAACGTTTACATTTATCGTCTGGCAACTAATGCCGCGTGATGACGTTTGCGGTCGCACCACTCAGTACGAAGTAGAAGCTTCTAAGTTGTTGCAGTCACCAAGAAAGAGGCACAGAAATTCAAGTTTTAGTTTTTGAAAATTCAGTTTTTGGCTGCTTTTGCTGCCTTGTAGTTGTCCTAGGACCTTAAGATTTTGCATGAACCGAACTCTGGCAGCCACATTACACGAGAAAAAGCGAGAAGTGGTAATTCGTAGTAAAAACCGCAGAAAACATAACGTTTTCTACATTGTTTTGGTATCGACGTAACTGAAAATCTTCACATTGGACGCATTACTCTCAGAAACGTTTACATTTATCGTCTGGCAACTAATGCCGCGTGATGACGTTTGCGGTCGCACCACTCTGTACGAAGTAGAAGCTTCTAAGTTGTTGCAGTCACCAAGAAAGAGGCACAGAAATTCAAGTTTCAGTTTTTGAAAATTCAGTTTTTGGCTGCTTTTGCTGCCTTGTAGTTGACCTAGGACCTTAAGATTTTGCATGAACCGAACTCTGGCAGCCACATTACACGAGAAAAAGCGAGAAGTGGTAATTCGTAGTAAAAACCGCAGAATACATAACGTTTTCTACATTGTTTTGGTATCGACGTAACTGAAAATCTTCACATTGGACGCATTACTCTCAGAAACGTTTACATTTATCGTCTGGCAACTAATGCCACGTAATGGCGTTTGCGGTCGCACCACTCCGTACGAAGTAGAAGCTTCTAAGTTGTTGCAGTCACCAAGAAAGAGGCACAGAAATTCAAGTTTTAGTTTTTGAAAATTCAGTTTTTGGCTGCTTTTGCTGCCTTGTAGTTGACCTAAGACCTTACGATTCTGCATGAATTGAACTCTGGCAGCCACATTACATGAGAAAAAGCGAGAAGTGGTAATTCGTAGTAAAAACCGCAGAAAACATAACGTTTTCTACATTGTTTTCGTATCGACGTAACTGAAAATCTTCACATTGGACGCATTACTCTCAGAAACGTTTACATTTATCGTCTGGCAACTAATGCCGCGTGACGACGTTTGCGGTCGCACCACTCTGTACGAAGTAGAAGCTTCTAAGTTGTTGCAGTCACCAAGAAAGAGGCACAGAAGTTCAAGTTTTAGTTTTTGAAAATTCAGTTTTTGGCTGCTTTTGCTGCCTTGTAGTTGACCTAGGACCTTAAGATTTTGCATGAACCGAACTCTGGCAGCCACATTACACGAGAAAAAGCGAGAAGTGGTAATTCGTAGTAAAAACCGCAGAAAACATAACGTTTTCTACATTGTTTTCGTATCGACGTAACCGAAAATCTTCACATTGGACGCATTAGTCTCAGAAACGTTTACATTTATCGTCTGCCAACTAATGACGCGTGATGACGTTTGCGGTCGCACCACTCTGTACGAAGTATAAGCTTCTAAGTTGTTGCAGTCACCAAGAAAGAGGCACAGAAATTCAAGTTTTAGTTTTTGAAAATTCAGTTTTTGGCTGCTTTTAATGCCTTGTAGTTGACCTAGGACCTTAAGATTTTGCATGAACCGAACTCTGGCAGCCACATTACACGAGAAAAAGCGAGAAGTGGTAATTCGTAGTAAAAACCGCAGAAAACATAACGTTTTCTACATTGTTTTGGTATCGACGTAACTGAAAATCTTCACATTGGACGCATTACTCTCAGAAACGTTTACATTTATCGTCTGGCAACTAACGCCGCGTGATGACGTTTGCGGTCGCACCACTCTGTACGAAGTAGAAGCTTCTAAGTTGTTGCAGTCACCAAGAAAGAGGCACAGAAATTCAAGTTTCAGTTTTTGAAAATTCAGTTTTTGGCTGCTTTTGCTGCCTTGTAGTTGACCTAGGACGTTAAGATTCTGCATGAACCGAACTCTGGCAGCCACATTACACGAGAAAAAGCGAGAAGTGGTAATTCGTAGTAAAAACCGCAGAAAACATAACGTTTTCTACATTGTTTTCGTATCGACGTAACTGAAAATCTTCACATTGGACGCATTACTCTCAGAAACGTTTACATTTATCGTCTGGCAACTAATGCCGCGTAATGACGTTTGCGGTCGCACCACTCTGTACGAAGTAGAAGCTTCTAAGTTGTTGCAGTCACCAAGAAAGAGGCACAGAAATTCAAGTTTTAGTTTTTGAAAATTCAGTTTTTGGCTGCTTTTGCCGCCTTGTAATTGACCTAGGACCTCAAGATTCTGCATGAACCGAACTCTGGCAGCCACATTACACGAGAAAAAGCGAGAAGTGGTAATTCGTAGTAAAAACCGCAGAAAACATAACGTTTTCTACATTGTTTTCGTATCGACGTAACTGAAAATCTTCACATTGGACGCATTACTCTCAGAAACGTTTACATTTATCGTCTGGCAACTAATGCCGCGTGATGACGTTTGCGGTCGCACCACTCAGTACGAAGTAGAAGCTTCTAAGTTGTTGCAGTCACCAAGAAAGAGGCACAGAAATTCAAGTTTTAGTTTTTGAAAATTCAGTTTTTGGCTGCTTTTGCTGCCTTGTAGTTGACCTAGGACCTTAAGATTTTGCATGAACCGAACTCTGCCAGCCACATTACACGAGAAAAAGCGAGAAGTGGTAATTCGTAGTAAAAACCGCAGAAAACATAACGTTTTCTACATTGTTTTGGTATCGACGTAACTGAAAATCTTCACATTGGACGCATTACTCTCAGAAACGTTTACATTTATCGTCTGGCAACTAATGCCGCGTGATGACGATTGCGGTCGCACCACTCTGTACGAAGTAGAAGCTTCTAAGTTGTTGCAGTCACCAAGAAAGAGGCACAGAAGTTCAAGTTTTAGTTTTTGAAAATTCAGTTTTTGGCTGCTTTTGCTGCCTTGTAGTTGACCTAGGACCTTAAGATTCTGCATGAACCGAACTCTGGCAGCCACATTACATGAGAAAAAGCGAGAAGTGGTAATTCGTAGTAAAAACCGCAGAAAACATAACGTTTTCTACATTGTTTTCGTATCGACGTAACTGAAAATCTTCACATTCGACGCATTACTCTCAGAAACGTTTACATTTATCGTCTGGCAACTAATGCCGCGTGATGACGTTTGCGGTCGCACCACTCTGTACGAAGTAGAAGCTTCTAAGTTGTTGCAGTCACCAAGAAAGAGGCACAGAAGTTCAAGTTTTAGTTTTTGAAAATTCAGTTTTTGGCTGCTTTTGCTGCCTTGTAGTTGACCTAGGACCTTAAGATTTTGCATGAACCGAACTCTGGCAGCCACATTACACGAGAAAAAGCGAGAAGTGGTAATTCGTAGTAAAAACCGCAGAAAACATAACGTTTTCTACATTGTTTTCGTATCGACGTAACCGAAAATCTTCACATTGGACGCATTAGTCTCAGAAACGTTTACATTTATCGTCTGCCAACTAATGCCGCGTGATGACGTTTGCGGTCGCACCACTCTGTACGAAGTAGAAGACTCTAAGTTGTTGCAGTCACCAAGAAAGAGGCACAGAAATTCAAGTTTTAGTTTTTGAAAATTCAGTTTTTGGCTGCTTTTGCTGCCTTGTAGTTGACCTAGGACCTTAAGATTTTGCATGAACCGAACTCTGGCAGCCACATTACACGAGAAAAAGCGAGAAGTGGTAATTCGTAGTAAAAACCGCAGAAAACATAACGTTTTCTACATTGTTTTCGTATCGACGTAACTGAAAATCTTCACATTGGACGCATTACTCTCAGAAACGTTTACATTTATCGTCTGGCAACTAATGCCGCGTGACGACGTTTGCGGTCGCACCACTCTGTACGAAGTAGAAGCTTCTAAGTTGTTGCAGTCACCAAGAAAGAGGCACAGAAGTTCAAGTTTTAGTTTTTGAAAATTCAGTTCTTGGCTGCTTTTGCTGCCTTGTAGTTGACCTAGGACCTTAAGATTTTGCATGAACCGAACTCTGGCAGCCACATTACACGAGAAAAAGCGAGAAGTGGTAATTCGTAGTAAAAACCGCAGAAAACATAACGTTTTCTACATTGTTTTCGTATCGACGTAACCGAAAATCTTCACATTGGACGCATTAGTCTCAGAAACGTTTACATTTATCGTCTGCCAACTAATGCCGCGTGATGACGTTTGCGGTCGCACCACTCTGTACGAAGTAGAAGCTTCTAAGTTGTTGCAGTCACCAAGAAAGAGGCACAGAAATTTAAGTTTCAGTTTTTGAAAATTCAGTTTTTGGCTGCTTTTGCTGCCTTGTAGTTGACCTAGGACGTTAAGATTCTGCATGAACCGAACTCTGGCAGCCACATTACACGAGAAAAAGCGAGAAGTGGTAATTCGTAGTAAAAACCGCAGAAAACATAACGTTTTCTACATTGTTTTCGTATCGACGTAACTGAAAATCTTCACATTGGACGCATTACTCTCAGAAACGTTTACATTTATCGTCTGGCAACTAATGCCGCGTAATGACGTTTGCGGTCGCACCACTCTGTACGAAGTAGAAGCTTCTAAGTTGTTGCAGTCACCAAGAAAGAGGCACAGAAATTCAAGTTTTAGTTTTTGAAAATTCAGTTTTTGATTGCTTTTGCTGCCTTGTAGTTGACCTAGGACCTTAAGATTCTGCATGAACCGAACTCTGGCAGCCACATTACACGAGAAAAAGCGAGAAGTGGTAATTCGTAGTAAAAACCGCAGAAAACATAACGTTTTCTACATTGTTTTCGTATCGACGTAACTGAAAATCTTCACATTGGACGCATTACTCTCAGAAACGTTTACATTTATCGTCTGGCAACTAATGCCGCATGATGACGTTTGCGGTCGCACCACTCTGTACGAACTAGAAGCTTCTAAGTTGTTGCAGTCACCAAGAAAGAGGCACAGAAATTCAAGTTTTAGTTTTTGAAAATTCAGTTTTTGGCTGCTTATGCTGCCTTGCAGTTGACCTAGGACCTTAAGATTCTGCATGAACCGAACTCTGGCAGCCACATTACACGAGAAAAAGCGAGAAGTGGTAATTCGTAGTAAAAACCGCAAAAACATAACGTTTTCTACATTGTTTTCGTATCGACGTAACTGAAAATCTTCACATTGGACGCATTACTCTCAGAAACGTTTACATTTATCGTCTGGCAACTAATGCCGCGTGATGACGTTTGCGGTCGCACCACTCTGTACGAAGTAGAAGCTTCTAAGTTGTTGCAGTCACCAAGAAAGAGGCACAGAAATTCAAGTTTTTGTTTTTGAAAATTCACTTTTTGGCTGCTTTTGCTGCCTTGTAGTTGACCTAGGACCTTAAGATTTTGCATGAACCGAACTCTGGCAGCCACATTACACGAGAAAAAGCGAGATGTGGTAATTCGTAGTAAAAACCGCAGAAAACATAACGTTTTCTACATTGTTTTCGTATCGACGTAACTGAAAATCATCACATTGGACGCATTACTCTCAGAAACGTTTACATTTATCGTCTGGCAACTAATGCCGCGTGATGACGTTTGCGGTCGCACCACTCTGTACGAAGTAGAAGCTTCTAAGTTGTTGCAGTCACCAAGAAAGAGGCACAGAAATTCAAGTTTTAGTTTTTGAAAATTCAGTTTTTGGCTGCTTTTGCTGCCTTGTAGTTGACCTAGGACCTTGAGATTCTGCATGAACCGAACTCTGGCAGTCACATTACACGAGAAAAAGCGAGAAGTGGTAATTCGTAGTAAAAACCGCAGAAAACATAACGTTTTCTACATTGTTTTCGTATCGACGTAACTGAAAATCTTCACATTGGACGCATTACTCTCAGGAACGTTTACATTTATCGTCTGGCAACTAATGCCGCGTGATGACATTTGCGGTCGCACCACTCTGTACGAAGTAGAAGCTTCTAAGTTGTGGCAGTCACCAAGAAAGAGGCACAGAAATTCAAGTTTTAGTTTTTGAAAATTCAGTTTTTGGCTGCTTTTGCTGCCTTGTAGTTGACCTAGGACCTTAAGATATTGCATGAACCGAATTCTGGCAGCCACATTACACGAGAAAAAGCGAGAAGTGGTAATTCGTAGTAAAAACCGCAGAAAACATAACGTTTTCTACATTGTTTTCGTATCGACGTAACTGAAAATCTTCACATTGGACGCATTACTCTCAGAAACGTTTACATTTACCGTCTGGCAACTAATGCCGCGTGATGACGTTTGCGGTCGCACCACTCTGTACGAAGTAGAAGCTTCTAAGTTGTTGCAGTCACCAAGAAAGAGGCACAGAAATTCAAGTTTTAGTTTTTGAAAATTCAGTTTTTGGCTGCTTTTGCTGCCTTGTAGTTGACCTAGGACCTTAAGATTTTGCATGAACCGAACTCTGGCAGCCACATTACACGAGAAAAAGCGAGAAGTGGTAATTCGTAGTAAAAACCGCAGAAAACATAACGTTTTCTACATTGTTTTCGTATCGACGTAACTGAAAATCTTCACATTGGACGCATTACTCTCAGAAACGTTTACATTTATCGTCTGGCAACTAATGCCGCGTGATGGCGTTTGCGGTCGCACCACTCTGTACGAAGTAGAAGCTTCTAAGTTGTTGCAGTCTCCAAGAAAGAAGCACAGAAATTCAAGTTTTAGTTTTTGAAAATTCAGTTTTTGGCTGCTTTTGCTGCCTTGTAGTTGACCTAGGACCTTAAGATTTTGCATGAACCGAACTCTGGCAGCCACATTACAGGAGAAAAAGGGAGAAGTGGTAATACGTAGTAAAAACCGCAGAAAACATAACGTTTTCTACATTGTTTTCGTATCGACGTAACTGAAAATCTTCACATTGGACGCATTATTCTCAGAAACGTTTACATTTATCGTCTGGCAACTAATGCCGCGTGATGACGTTTGCGGTCGCACCACTCTGTACGAAGTAGAAGCTTCCAAGTTGTTGCAGTCACCAAGAAAGTGGCACAGAAATTGAAGTTTTAGTTTTTGAAAATTCAGTTTTTGGCTGCTTTTGCTGCCTTGTCATTGACCTAGGTCCTTACGATTTTGCTTGACCGAACTCTGGCAGCCACATTACACGAGAAAAAGCGAGAAGTGGTAATTCGTAGTAAAAACCGCAGAAAACATAACGTTTTCTACATTGTTTTCGTATCGACGTAACTGAAAATCTTCACTTTGGACGCATTACTCTCAGAAACGTTTACATTTATCGTCTGGCAACTAATGCCGCGTATGACGTTTTCGGTCGCACCACTCTGTACGAAGTAGAAGCTTCTAAGGTGTTGCAGTCACCAAGAAAGAGGCACAGAAATTCAAGTTTTAGTTTTTGAAAATTCAGTTTTTGGCTGCTTTTGCTGCCTTGTAGTTGACATAGGACCTTAAGATTTTGCATGAACCGAACTCTGGCAGCCACATCACACGAGAAAAAGCGAGAAGTGGTAATTCGTAGTAAAAACCGCAGAAAACATAACGTTTTCTACATTGTTTTCGTATCGACGTAACTGAAAATCTTCACATTGGACGCATTACTCTCAGAAACGTTTACATTTATCGTCTGGCAACTAATGCCGCGTGATGACGTTTGCGGTCGCACCACTCTGTACGAAGTAGAAGCTTCTAAGTTGTTGCAGTCACCAAGAAAGAAGCGCAGAAATTCAAGTTTTAGTTTTTGAAAATTCAGTTTTTGGCTGCTTTTGCTGCCTTGTAGTTGACCTAGGACCTTAAGATTTTGCATGAACCGAACTCTGGCAGCCACATTACACGAGAAAAAGCGAGAAGTGGTAATTCGTAGTAAAAACCGCTGAAAACATAACGTTTTCGACATTGTTTTCGTATCGACGTAACTGAAAATCTTCACATTGGACGCATTACTCTCAGAAACGTTTACATTTATCGTCTGGCAACTAATGCCGCATGATGACGTTTGCGGTCGCACCACTCTGTACGAAGTAGAAGCTTCTAAGTTGTTGCAGTCACCAAGAAAGAGGCACAGAAATTCAAGTTTTAGTTTTTGAAAATTCAGTTTTTGGCTGCTTTTGCTGCCTTGTAGTTGACCTAGGACCTTAAGATTTTGCATGAACCGAACTCTGGCAGCCACATTACACGAGAAAAAGCGAGAAGTGGTAATTCGTAGTAAAAACCGCAGAAAACATAACGTTTTCTACATTGTTTTCGTATCGACGTAACTGAAAATCTTCACATTGGACGCATTACTCTCAGAAACGTTTACATTTATCGTCTGGCAACTAATGCCGCGTGATGACGTTTGCGGTCGCACCACTCAGTACGAAGTAGAAGCTTCTAAGTTGTTGCAGTCACCAAGAAAGAGGCACAGAAATTCAAGTTTTAGTTTTTGAAAATTCAGTTTTTGGCTGCTTTTGCTGCCTTGTAGTTGACCTAGGACCTTAAGATTCTGCATGAACCGAACTCTGGCAGCCACATTACACGAGAAAAAGCGAGAAGTGGTAATTCGTAGTAAAAACCGCAGAAAACATAACGTTTTCCACATTGTTTTCGTATCGACGTAACTGAAAATCTTCACATTGGACGCATTACTCTCAGAAACGTTTACATTTATCGTCTGGCAACTAATGCCGCGTGATGACGTTTGCGGTCGCACCACTCTGTACGAAGTAGAAGCTTCTAAGTTGTTGCAGTCACCAAGAAAGAGGCACAGAAATTCAAGTTTTAGTTTTTGAAAATTCAGTTTTTGGCTTCTTTTGCTGCCTTGTAGTTGACCTAGGACCTTAAGATTCTGCATGAACCGAACTCTGGCAGTCACATTACACGAGAAAAAGCGAGAAGTGGTAATTCGTAGTAAAAACCGCAGAAAACATAACGTTTTCTACATTGTTTTCGTATCGACGTAACTGAAAATCTTCACATTGGACGCATTACTCTCAGAAACGTTTACATTTACCGTCTGGCAACTAATGCCGCGTGATGACGTTTGCGGTCGCACCACTCTGTACGAAGTAGAAGCTTCTAAGTTGTTGCAGTCACCAAGAAAGAGGCACAGAAATTCAAGTTTTAGTTTTTGAAAATTCAGTTTTTGGCTGCTTTTGCTGCCTTGTAGTTGACCTAGGACCTTAAGATTTTGCATGAACCGAACTCTGGCAGCCACATTACACGAGAAAAAGCGAGAAGTGGTAATTCGTAGTAAAAACCGCAGAAAACATAACGTTTTCTACATTGTTTTCGTATCGACGTAACTGAAAATCTTCACATTGGACGCATTACTCTCAGAAACGTTTACATTTATCGTCTGGCAACTAATGCCGCGTGATGACGTTTGCGGTCGCACCACTCTGTACGAAGTAGAAGCTTCTAAGTTGTTGCAGTCACCAAGAAAGAAGCACAGAAATTCAAGTTTTAGTTTTTGAAAATTCAGTTTTTGGCTGCTTTTGCTGCCTTGTAGTTGACCTAGGACCTTAAGATTTTGCATGAACCGAACTCTGGCAGCCACATTACAGGAGAAAAAGCGAGAAGTGGTAATTCGTAGTAAAAACCGCAGAAAACATAACGTTTTCTACATTGTTTTCGTATCGACGTAACTGAAAATCTTCACATTGGATGCATTATTCTCAGAAACGTTTACATTTATCGTCTGGCAACTAATGCCGCGTGATGACGTTTGCGGTCGCACCACTCTGTACGAAGTAGAAGCTTCTAAGTTGTTGCAGTCACCAAGAAAGAGGCACAGAAATTCAAGTTTTAGTTTTTGAAAATTCAGTTTTTGGCTGCTTTTGCTGCCTTGTAGTTGACCTAGGACCTTAAGATTTTGCATGAACCGAACTCTGGCAGCCACATTACACGAGAAAAAGCGAGAAGTGGTAATTCGTAGTAAAAACCGCAGAAAACATAACGTTTTCTACATTGTTTTCGTATCGACGTAACTGAAAATCTTCACATTGGACGCATTACTCTCAGAAACGTTTACATTTATCGTCTGGCAACTAATGCCGCGTGATGACGTTTGCGGTCGCACCACTCAGTACGAAGTAGAAGCTTCTAAGTTGTTGCAGTCACCAAGAAAGAGGCACAGAAATTCAAGTTTTAGTTTTTGAAAATTCAGTTTTTGCCTGCTTTTGCTGCCTTGTAGTTGACCTAGGACCTTAAGATTCTGCATGAACCGAACTCTGGCAGCCACATTACACGAGAAAAAGCTAGAAGTGGTAATTCGTAGTAAAAACCGCAGAAAACATAACGTTTTCTACTTTGTTTTCGTATCGACGTAACTGAAAATCTTCACATTACTCTCAGAAACGTTTACATTTATCGTCTGGCAACTAATGCAGCGTGATGACGTTTGCGGTCGCACCACTCTGTACGAAGTAGAAGCTTCTAAGTTGTTGCAGTCACCAAGAAAGAGGCACAGAAATTCAAGTTTTAGTTTTTGAAAATTCAGTTTTTGGCTGCTTTTGCTGCCTTGTAGTTGACCTAGGACCTTAAGATTTTGCATGAACCGAACACTGGCAGCCACATTACACGAGAAAAAGCGAGAAGTGGTAATTCGTAGTAAAAACCGCAGAAAACATAACGTTTTCTACATTGTTTTCGTATCGACGTAACTGAAAATCTTCACATTGGACGCATTACTCTCAGAAACGTTTACATTTATCGTCTGGCAACTAATGCCGCGTGATGACGTTTGCGGTCGCACCACTCTGTACGAAGTAGAAGCTTCTAAGTTGTTGCAGTCACCACGAAAGAGGCACAGAAATTCAAGTTTTAGTTTTTGAAAATTCAGTGTTTGGCTGCTTTTGCTGCCTTGTAGTTGACCTAGGACCTTAAGATTCTGCATGAACCGAACTCTGGCAGTCACATTACACGAGAAAAAGCGAGAAGTGGTAATTCGTAGTCAAATCCGCAGAAAACATAACGTTTTCTACATTGTTTTCGTATCGACGTAACTGTAAATCTTCACATTGGACGCATTACTCTCAGAAACGTTTACATTTATCGTCTGGCAACTAATGCCGCGTGATGACGTTTGCGGTCGCACCACTCTGTACGAAGTAGAAGCATCTAAGTTGTTGCAGTCACCAAGAAAGAGGCACAGAAATTCAAGTTTTTGTTTTTGAAAATTCAGTTTTTGCCTGCTTTTGCTGCCTTGTAGTTGACCTAGGACCTTAAGATTTTGCATGAACCGAACTCTGGCAGCCACATTACACGAGAAAAAGCGAGACGTGGTAATTCGTAGTAAAAACCGCAGAAAACATAACGTTTTCTACATTGTTTTCGTATCGACGTAACTGAAAATCTTCACATTGGACGCATTACTCTCAGAAACGTTTACATTTATCGTCTGGCGACTAATGCCACGTGATGACGTTTGCGGTCGCACCACTCTGTACGAAGTAGAAGCTTCTAAGTTGTTGCAGTCACCAAGAAAGAGGCACAGAAATTCAAGTTTCAGTTTTCGAAAATTCAGTTTTTGGCTGCTTTTGCTGCCTTGTAGTTGACCTAGGACCTTAAGATTTTGCATGAACCGAACTCTGGCAGCCACATTACACGAGAGAAAGCGAGAAGTGGTAATTCGTAGTAAAAACCGCAGAAAACATAACGTTTTCTACATTGTTTTGGTATCGAGGTAACTGAAAATCTTCACATTGGACGCATTACTCTCAGAAACGTTTACATTTACCGTCTGGCAACTAATGCCGCGTGATGACGTTTGCGGTCGCACCACTCTGTACGAAGTAGAAGCTTCTAAGTTGTTGCAGTCACCAAGAAAGAGGCACAGAAATTCAAGTTTTTGTTTTTGAAAATTCAGTTTTTGATTACTTTTGCTGCCTTGTAGTTGACTTAGGACCTTAAGATTCTGCATGAACCGAACTCTGGCAGCCACATTACACGAGAAAAAGCGAGAAGTGGTAATTCGTAGTAAAAACGGCAGAAAACATAACGTTTTCTACATTGTTTTCGTATCGACGTAACTGAAAATCTTCACATTGGACGCATTACTCTCAGAAACGTTTACATTTATCGTCTGGCAACTAATGCCGCGTGATGACGTTTGCGGTCGCACCACTCAGTACGAAGTAGAAGCTTCTAAGTTGTTGCAGTCACCAAGAAAGAGGCACAGAAATTCAAGTTTTAGTTTTTGAAAATTCAGTTTTTGGCTGCTTTGGCTGCCTTGTAGTTGACCTAGGACTTTAAGATTTTGCATGAACCGAACTCTGGCAGCCACATTACACGAGAAAAAGCGAGAAGTGGTAATTCGTAGTAAAAACCGCAGAAAACATAACGTTTTCTACATTGTTTTGGTATCGACGTAACTGAAAATCTTCACATTGGACGCATTACTCTCAGAAACGTTAACATTTATCGTCTGGCAACTAATGCCGCGTGATGACGTTTGCGGTCGCACCACTCTGTACGAAGTAGAAGCTTCTAAGTTGTTGCAGTCACCAAGAAAGAGGCACAGAAATTCAAGTTTTACTTTATGAAAATTCAGTTTTTGGCTGCTTTTGCTGCCTTGTAGTTGACCTAGGACCTCAAGATTTTGCATGAACCGAACTCTGGCAGCCACATTACACGAGAAAAAGCGAGAAGTGGTAATTCGTAGTAAAAACCGCAGAAAACATAACGTTTTCTACATTGTTTTCGTATCGACGTAACTGAAAATCTTCACATTGGACGCATTACTCTCAGCAACGTTTACATTTATCGTCAGGCAACTAATGCCGCGTGATGACGTTTGCGGTCGCACCACTCTGTACGAAGTAGAAGCTTCTAAGTTGTTGCAGTCACCACGAAAGAGGCACAGAAATTCAAGTTTTAGTTTTTGAAAATTCAGTGTTTGGCTGCTTTTGCTGCCTTGTAGATGACCTAGGACCTTAAGATTTTGCATGAACCGAACTCTGGCAGCCACATTACACGAGAAAAAGCGAGAAGTGGTAATTCGTAGTAAAATCAGCAGAAAACATAACGTTTTCAACATTGTTTTCGTATCGACGTAACTGAAAATCTTCACATTGGACGCATTACTCTCAGAAACGTTTACATTTATCGTCTGGCAACTAATGCCGCGTGATGACGTTTGCGGTCGCACCACTCTGTACGAAGTAGAAGCATCTAAGTTGTTGCAGTCACCAAGAAAGAGGCACAGAAATTCAAGTTTTTGTTTTTGAAAATTCAGTTTTTGGCTGCTTTTGCTGCCGTGTAGTTGACCTAGTACCTTAAGATTTTGCATGAACCGAACTCTGGCACCCACATTACACGAGAAAAAGCGAGACGTGGTAATTCGTAGTAAAAACCGCAGAAAACATAACGTTTTCTACATTGTTTTCGTATCGACGTAACTGAAAATCTTCACATTGGACGCATTACTCTCAGAAACGTTTACATTTATCGTCTGGCGACTAATGCCGCGTGATGACGTTTGCGGTCGCACCACTCTGTACGAAGTAGAAGTTCTAAGTTGTTGCAGTCACCAAGAAAGAGGCACAGAAATTCAAGTTTCAGTTTTTGAAAATTCAGTTCTTGGCTGCTTTTGCTGCCTTGTAGTTGACCTAGGACCTTAAGATTTTGCATGAACCGAACTCTGGCAGCCACATTACACGAGAAAAAGCTAGAAGTGGTAATTCGTAGTAAAAACCGCAGAAAACATAACGTTTACTACATTGTTTTGGTATCGAGGTAACTGAAAATCTTCACATTGGACGCATTACTCTCAGAAACGTTTACATTTACCGTCTGGCAACTAATGCCGCGTGATGACGTTTGCGGTCGCACCACTCTGTACGAAGTAGAAGCTTCTAAGTTGTTGCAGTCACCAAGAAAGAGGCACAGAAATTCAAGTTTTAGTTTTTGAAAATTCAGTTTTTGATTGCTTTTGCTGCCTTGTAGTTGACCTAGGACCTTAAGATTCTGCATGAACCGAACTCTGGCAGCCACATTACACGAGAAAAAGCGAGAAGTGGTAATTCGTAGTAAAAACGGCAGAAAACATAACGTTTTCTACATTGTTTTCGTATCGACGTAACTGAAAATCTTCACATTGGACGCATTACTCTCAGAAACGTTTACATTTATCGTCTGGCAACTAATGCCGCGTGATGACGTTTGCGGTCGCACCACTCAATACGAAGTAGAAGCTTCTTAGTTGTTGCAGTCACCAAGAAAGAGGCACAGAAATTCAAGTTTTAGTTTTTGAAAATTCAGTTTTTGGCTGCTTTTGCTGCCTTGTAGTTGACCTGGGACCTTAAGATTTTGCATGAACCGAACTCTGGCAGCCACATTACACGAGAAAAAGCGAGAAGTGGTAATTCGTAGTAAAAACCGCAGAAAACATAACGTTTTCTACATTGTTTTCGTATCGACGTAACTGAAAATCTTCACATTGGACGCATTACTCTCAGAAACGTTTACATTTATCGTCTGGCAACTAATGCCGCGTGATTACGTTTGCGGTCGCACCACTCTGTACGAAGTAGAAGCTTCTAAGTTGTTGCAGTCACCAAGAAAGAGGCACAGAAATTCAAGTTTTACTTTATGAAAATTCAGTTTTGGCTGCTTTTGCTGCCTTGTAGTTGACCTAGGACCTTAAGATTTTGCATGAACCGAACTCTGGCAGCCACATTACACGAGAAAAAGCGAGAAGTGGTAATTCGTAGTAAAAACCGCAGAAAACATAACGTTTTCTACATTGTTTTCCTATCGACGTAACTGAAAATCTTCACATTGGACGCATTACTCTCAGAAACGTTTACATTTATCGTCTGGCAACTAATGCCGCGTGATGACGTTTGCGATCGCAGCACTCTATACGAAGTAAAAGCTTCTAAGTTGTTGCGGTCACCAAGAAAGAGGCACAGAAATTCAAGTTTTAGTTTTCGAAAATTCAGTTTTTGGCTGCTTTTGCTGCCTTGTAGTTGACCTAGGACCTCAAGATTTTGCATGAACCGAACTCTGGCAGCCACATTACACGAGAAAAAGCGAGAAGTGGTAATTCGTAGTAAAATCCGCAGAAAACATAACGTTTTCTACATTGTTTTCGTATCGACGTAACTGAAAATCTTCACATTGGACGCATTACTCTCAGAAACGTTTACATTTATCGTCAGGCAACTAATGCCGCGTAATGACGTTTGCGGTCGCAACACTCTGTACGAAGTAGAAGCTTCTAAGTTGTTGCAGTCACCACGAAAGAGGCACAGAAATTCAAGTTTTAGTTTTTGAAAATTCAGTGTTTGGGTGCTTTTGCTGCCTTGTAGTTGACCTAGGACCTTAAGATTTTGCATGAACCGAACTCTGGCAGTCACATTACACGAGAAAAAGCGAGAAGTGGTAATTCGTAGTAAAATCCGCAGAAAACATAACGTTTTCTACATTGTTTTCGTATCGACGTAACTGAAAATCTTCACATTGGACGCATTACTCTCAGAAACGTTTACATTTATCGTCTGGCAACTAATGCCGCGTAATGACGTTTGCGGTCGCACCACTCTGTACGAAGTAGAAGCATCTAAGTTGTTGCAGTCACCAAGAAAGAGGCACAGAAATTCAAGTTTTTGTTTTTGAAAATTCAGTTTTTGCCTGCTTTTGCTGCCTTGTAGTTGACCTAGGACCTTAAGATTTTGCATGAACCGAACTCCGGCAGCCACATTACACGAGAAAAAGCGAGACGTGGTAATTCGTAGTAAAACCCGCAGAAAACATAACGTTTTCTACATTGTTTTCGTATCGACGTAACTGAAAATCTTCACATTGGACGCATTACTCTCAGAAACGTTTACATTTATCGTCTGGCGACTAATGCCACGTGATGACGTTTGCGGTCGCACCACTCTGTACGAAGTAGAAGCTTCTAAGTTGTTGCAGTCACCAAGAAAGAGGCACAGAAATTCAAGTTTCAGTTTTCGAAAATTCAGTTTTTGGCTGCTTTTGCTGCCTTGTAGTTGACCTAGGACCTTAAGATTTTGCATGAACCGAACTCTGGCAGCCACATTACACGAGAAAAAGCGAGAAGTGGTAATTCGTAGTAAAAACCGCAGAAAACATAACGTTTTCTACATTGTTTTGGTATCGAGGTAACTGAAAATCTTCACATTGGACGCATTACTCTCAGAAACGTTTACATTTACCGTCTGGCAACTAATGCCGCGTGATGACGTTTGCGGTCGCACCACTCTGTACGAAGTAGAAGCTTCTAAGTTGTTGCAGTCACCAAGAAAGAGGCACAGAAATTCAAGTTTTTGTTTTTGAAAATTCAGTTTTTGATTACTTTTGCTGCCTTGTAGTTGACCTAGGACCTTAAGATTCTGCATGAACCGAACTCTGGCAGCCACATTACACAAGAAAAAGCGAGAAGTGGTAATTCGTAGTAAAAACGGCAGAAAACATAACGTTTTCTACATTGTTTTCGTATCGACGTAACTGAAAATCTTCACATTGGACGCATTACTCTCAGAAACGTTTACATTTATCGTCTGGCAACTAATGCCGCGTGATGACGTTTGCGGTCGCACCACTCAGTACGAAGTAGAAGCTTCTAAGTTGTTGCAGTCACGAAGAAAGAGGCACAGAAATTCAAGTTTTAGTTTTTGAAAATTCAGTTTTTGGCTGCTTTTGCTGCCTTGTAGTTGACCTAGGACTTTAAGATTTTGCATGAACTGAACTCTGGCAGCCACATTACACGAGAAAAAGCGAGAAGTGGTAATTCATAGTAAAAACCGCAGAAAACATAACGTTTTCTACATTGTTTTCGTATCGACGTAACTGAAAATCTTCACATTGGACGCATTACTCTCAGAAACGTTTACATTTATCGTCTGGCAACTAATGCCTCGTGATGACGTTTGCGGTCGCACCACTCTGTACGAAGTAGAGGCTTCTAAGTTGTTGCAGTCACCAAGAAAGAGGCACAGAAATTCAAGTTTTAGTTTTTGAAAATTCAGTTTTTGGCTGCTTTTGCTGCCTTGTAGTTGACCTAGGACCTTAAGATTTTGCATGAGCCGAACTCTGGCAGCCACATTACACGAGAAAAAGCGAGAAGTGGTAATTCGTAGTAAAAACCGCAGAAAACATAACGTTTTCTACATTGTTGTCGTATCGACGTAACTGAAAATCTTCACATTGGACGCATTACTCTCAGAAACGTTTAAATTTATCGTCTGGCAACTAATGCCGCGTGATGACGTTTGCGGTCGCACCACTCTGTACGAAGTAGAAGCTTCTAAGTTGTTGCAGTCACCAAGAAAGAGGCACAGAAATTCAAGTTTTAGTTTTCGAAAATTCAGTTTTTGGCTGCTTTTGCTGCCTTGTAGTTGACCTAGGACCTCAAGATTTTGCATGAACCGAACTCTGGCAGCCACATTACACGAGAAGAAGCTAGAAGTGGTAATTCGAAGTAAAAACCGCAGAAAACATAACGTTTTCTACATTGTTTTGGTATCGACGTAACTGAAAATCTTCACATTGGACGCATTACTCTCAGAAACGTTTACATTTATCGTCTGGCAACTAATGCCGCGTGATGACGTTTGCGGTCGCACCACTCTGTACGAAGTAGAAGCTTCTAAGTTGTTGCAGTCACCAAGAAAGAGGCACAGAAATTCAAGTTTTAGTTTTTGAAAATTCAGATTTTGGATGCTTTTGCTGCCTTGTAGTTGACCTAGGACCTTAAGATTTTGCATGAACCGAACTCTGGCAGCCACATTACACGAGAAAAAGTTAGAAGTGGTAAATCGTAATAAAAACCGCAGAAAACATAGCGTTTTCTACATTGTTTTCGTATCGACGTAACTGAAAATCTTCACATTGGGCGCATTACTCTCAGAAACGTTTACATTTATCGTCTGGCAACTAATGCCGCGTGATGACGTTTGCGGTCGCACCACTCTGTACGAAGTAGAAGCTTCTAAGTTGTTGCAGTCACCAAGAAAGAGGCACAGAAATTCAAGTTTTAGTTTTCGATAATTCAGTTTTTGGCTGCTTTTGCTGCCTTGTAGTTGACCTAGGACCTCAAGATTTTGCATGAACCGAACTCTGGCAGCCACATTACAGGAGAAAAAGCGAGAAGTGGTAATTCGTGGTAAAAACCGCAGAAAACATAACGTTTTCTACATTGTTTTCGTATCGACGTAACTGAAAATCTTCACATTGGACGCATTACTCTCAGAAACGTTTACATTTATCGTCTGGCAACTAATGCAGCGTGATGACGTTTGCGGTCGCACCACTCTGTACGAAGTAGAAGCTTCTAAGTTGTTGCGGTCACCAAGAAAGAGGCACAGAAATTCAAGTTTTAGTTTTTGAAAATTCAGTTTTTGGCTGCTTTTGCTGCCTTGTAGTTGACCTAGGACCTTAAGATTTTGCATGAACCGAACTCTGGCAGCCACATTACGCGAGAAAAAGCGAGAAGTGGTAATTCGTAGTAAAAACCGCAGAAAACATAACGTTTTCTACATTGTTTTCGTATCGACGTAACTGAAAATCTTCACATTGGACGCATTACTCTCAGAAACGTTAACATTTATCGTCTGGCGACTAATGCCGCGTGATGACGTTTGCGGTCGCACCACTCTGTACGAAGTAGAAGCCTCTAAGATGTTGCAGTCACCAAGAAAGAGGCACAGAAATTCAAGTTTCAGTTTTTGAAAATTCAGTTTTTGGCTGCTTTTGCTGCCTTGTAGTTGACCTAGGACCTTAAGATTTTGCATGAACCGAACTCTGGCAGCCACATTACACGAGTAAAAGCGAGAAGTGGTAATTCGTAGTAAAAACCGCAGAAACATAACGTTTTCTACATTGTTTTGGTATCGACGTAACTGAAAATCTTCACATTGGACGCATTACTCTCAGAAACGTTTACATTTATCTTCTGGCAACTAATGCCGCGTGATGACGTTTGCGGTCGCACCACTCAGTACGAAGTAGGAGCTTCTAAGTTGTTGCAGTCACCAAGAAAGAGGCACAGAAATTCAAGTTTTAGTTTTTGAAAATTCAGTTTTTGGCTGCTTTTGCTGCCTTGTAGTTGACCTAGGACCTTACGATTTTGCATGAACCGAACTCTGGCAGCCACATTACACGAGAAAAAGCGAGAAGTGGTAATTCGTAGTAAAAACCGCAGAAAACATAACGTTTTCTACATTGTTTTCGTATCGACGTAACTGAAAATCTTCACATTGGACGCATTACTCTCAGAAACGTTTACATTTATCGTCTGGCAACTAATGCCGCGTGATGACGTTTGCGGTCGCACCACTCTGTACGAAGTAGAAGCTTCTAAGTTGTTGCAGTCACCAAGAAAGAGGCACAGAAGTTCAAGTTTTAGTTTTTGAAAATTCGGTTTTTGGCTGCTTTTGCTGCCTTGTAGTTGACCTAGGACCTTAAGATTTTGCATGAACCGAACTCTGGCAGCCACATTACACGAGAAAAAGCGAGAAGTGGTAATTCGTAGTAAAAACCACAGAAAACATAACGCATTCTATATTGTTTTCGTATCGACGTAACTGAAAATCTTCACATTGGACGCATTACTCTCAGAAACGTTTACATTTATCGTCTGGCAACTAATGCCGCGTGATGACGTTTGCGGTCGCACCACTCTGTACGAAGTAGAAGCTTCTAAGTTGTTGCAGTCACCAAGAAAGAGGCACAGAATTTAAAGTTTTAGTTTTTGAAAATTCAGTTTTTGGCTGCTTTTGCTGCCTTGTAGTTGACCTAGGACCTTAAGATTTTGCATGAACCGAACTCTGGCAGCCACATTACACGAGAAAAAGCGAGAAGTGGTAATTCGTAGTAAAAACCGCAGAAAACATAACGTTTTCTACATTGTTTTGGTATCGAGGTAACTGAAAATCTTCACATTGGACGCATTACTCTCAGAAACGTTTACATTTACCGTCTGGCAACTAATGCCGCGTGATGACGTTTGCGGTCGCACCACTCTGTACGAAGTAGAAGCTTCTAAGTTGTTGCAGTCACCAAGAAAGAGGCACAGAAATTCAAGTTTTAGTTTTTGAAAATTCAGTTTTTGATTGCTTTTGCTGCCTTGTAGTTGACCTAGGACCTTAAGATTCTGCCTGAACCGAACTCTGGCAGCCACATTACACGAGAAAAAGCGAGAAGTGGTAATTCGTAGTAAAAACGGCAGAAAACATAACGTTTTCTACATTGCTTTCGTATCGACGTAACTGAAAATCTTCACATTGGACGCATTACTCTCAGAAACGTTTACATTTATCGTCTGGCAACTAATGCCGCGTGATGACGTTTGCGGTCGCACCACTCAGTACGAAGTAGAAGCTTCTAAGTTGTTGCAGTCACCAAGAAAGAGGCACAGAAATTCAAGTTTTAGTTTTTGAAAATTCAGTTTTTGGCTGCTTTTGCTGCCTTGTAGTTGACCTAGGACCTTAAGATTTTGCATGAACCGAACTCTGGCAGCCACATTACACGAGAAAAAGCGAGAAGTGGTAATTCGTAGTAAAAACCGCAGAAAACATAACGTTTTCTACATTGTTTTCGTATCGACGTAACTGAAAATCTTCACATTGGACGCATTACTCTCAGAAACGTTTACATTTATCGTCTGGCAACTAATGCCGCGTGATGACGTTTGCGGTCGCACCACTCTGTACGAAGTAGAGGCTTCTAAGTTGTTGCAGTCACCAAGAAAGAGGCACAGAAATTCAAGTTTTAGTTTTTGAAAATTCAGTTTTTGGCTGCTTTTGCTGCCTTGTAGTTGACCTAGGACCTTACGATTTTGCATGAACCGAACTCTGGCAGCCACATTACACGAGAAAAAGCGAGAAGTGGTAATTCGTAGTAAAAACCGCAGAAAACATAACGTTTTCTACATTGTTTTCGTATCGACGTAACTGAAAATCTTCACATTGGACGCATTACTCTCAGAAACGTTTACATTTATCGTCTGGCAACTAACGCCGCGTGATGACGTTTGCGGTCGCACCACTCTGTACGAAGTAGAAGCTTCTAAGTTGTTGCAGTCATCAAGAAAGAGGCACAGAAATTCAAGTTTTAGTTTTTGAAAATTCAGTTTTTGGCTGCTTTTGCTGCCTTGTAGTTGACCTAGGACCTTAAGATTTTGCATGAACCGAACTCTGGCAGCCACATTACACGAGAAAAAGCGAGTAGTGGTAATTCGTAGTAAAAACCGCAGAAAACATAACGTTTTCTACATTGTTTTTGTATCGACGTAACTGAAAATCTTCACATTGGACGCATTACTCTCAGAAACATTTACATTTATCGTCTGGCAACTAATGCCGCGTGATGACGTTTGCGGTCGCACCACTCTGTATGAAGTAGAAGCTTCTAAGTTGTTGCAGTCACCAAGAAAGAGGAACAGAAATTCAAGTTTTAGTTTTCGATAATTCAGTTTTTGGCTGCTTTTGCTGCCTTGTAGTTGACCTAGGACCTCAAGATTTTGCATGAACCGAACTCTGGCAGCCACATTACACGAGAAAAAGCGAGAAGTGGTAATTCGTAGTAAAAACCGCAGAAAACATAAGGTTTTCTACATTGTTTTCGTATCGACGTAACTGAAAATCTTCACATTGGACGCATTACTCTCAGAAACGTTTACATTTACCGTCTGGCAACTAATGCCGCGTGATGACGTTTGCGGTCGCACCACTCTGTACGAAGTAGAAGCTTCTAAGTTGTTGCAGTCACCAAGAAAGAGGCACAGAAATTCAAGTTTTTGTTTTTGAAAATTCAGTTTTTGATTACTTTTGCTGCCTTGTAGTTGACCTAGGACCTTAAGATTCTGCATGAACCGAACTCTGGCAGCCACATTACACAAGAAAAAGCGAGAAGTGGTAATTCGTAGTAAAAACGGCAGAAAACATAACGTTTTCTACATTGTTTTCGTATCGACGTAACTGAAAATCTTCACATTGGACGCATTACTCTCAGAAACGTTTACATTTATCGTCTGGCAACTAATGCCGCGTGATGACGTTTGCGGTCGCACCACTCAGTACGAAGTAGAAGCTTCTAAGTTGTTGCAGTCACCAAGAAAGAGGCACAGAAATTCAAGTTTTAGTTTTTGAAAATTCAGTTTTTGGCTGCTTTTGCTGCCTTGTAGTTGACCTAGGACCTTAAGATTTTGCATGAGCCGAACTCTGGCAGCCACATTACACGAGAAAAAGCGAGAAGTGGTAATTCGTAGTAAAAACCGCAGAAAACATAACGTTTTCTACATTGTTTTCGTATCGACGTAACTGAAAATCTTCACATTGGACGCATTACTCTCAGAAACGTTTAAATTTATCGTCTGGCAACTAATGCCGCGTGATGACGTTTGCGGTCGCACCACTCTGTACGAAGTAGAAGCTTCTAAGTTGTTGCAGTCACCAAGAAAGAGGCACAGAAATTCAAGTTTTAGTTTTCGAAAATTCAGTTTTTGGCTGCTTTTGCTGCCTTGTAGTTGACCTAGGACCTCAAGATTTTGCATGAACCGAACTCTGGCAGCCACATTACACGAGAAGAAGCTAGAAGTGGTAATTCGAAGTAAAAACCGCAGAAAACATAACGTTTTCTACATTGTTTTGGTATCGACGTAACTGAAAATCTTCACATTGGACGCATTACTCTCAGAAACGTTTACATTTATCGTCTGGCAACTAATGCCGCGTGATGACGTTTGCGGTCGCACCACTCTGTACGAAGTAGAAGCTTCTAAGTTGTTGCAGTCACCAAGAAAGAGGCACAGAAATTCAAGTTTTAGTTTTTGAAAATTCAGATTTTGGATGCTTTTGCTGCCTTGTAGTTGACCTAGGACCTTAAGATTTTGCATGAACCGAACTCTGGCAGCCACATTACACGAGAAAAAGTTAGAAGTGGTAAATCGTAATAAAAACCGCAGAAAACATAGCGTTTTCTACATTGTTTTCGTATCGACGTAACTGAAAATCTTCACATTGGACGCATTACTCTCAGAAACGTTTACATTTATCGTCTGGCAACTAATTCCGCGTGATGACGTTTGCGGTCGCACCACTCTGTACGAAGTAGAAGCTTCTAAGTTGTTGCAGTCACCAAGAAAGAGGCACAGAAATTCAAGTTTTAGTTTTCGATAATTCAGTTTTTGGCTGCTTTTGCTGCCTTGTAGTTGACCTAGGACCTCAAGATTTTGCATGAACCGAACTCTGGCAGCCACATTACACGAGAAAAAGCGAGAAGTGGTAATTCGTGGTAAAAACCGCAGAAAACATAACGTTTTCTACATTGTTTTCGTATCGACGTAACTGAAAATCTTCACATTGGACGCATTACTCTCAGAAACGTTTACATTTATCGTCTGGCAACTAATGCAGCGTGATGACGTTTGCGGTCGCACCACTCTGTACGAAGTAGAAGCTTCTAAGTTGTTGCGGTCACCAAGAAAGAGGCACAGAAATTCAAGTTTTAGTTTTTGAAAATTCAGTTTTTGGCTGCTTTTGCTGCCTTGTAGTTGACCTAGGACCTTAAGATTTTGCATGAACCGAACTCTGGCAGCCACATTACGCGAGAAAAAGCGAGAAGTGGTAATTCGTAGTAAAAACCGCAGAAAACATAACGTTTTCTACATTGTTTTCGTATCGACGTAACTGAAAATCTTCACATTGGACGCATTACTCTCAGAAACGTTAACATTTATCGTCTGGCGACTAATGCCGCGTGATGACGTTTGCGGTCGCACCACTCTGTACGAAGTAGAAGCCTCTAAGATGTTGCAGTCACCAAGAAAGAGGCACAGAAATTCAAGTTTCAGTTTTTGAAAATTCAGTTTTTGGCTGCTTTTGCTGCCTTGTAGTTGACCTAGGACCTTAAGATTTTGCATGAACCGAACTCTGGCAGCCACATTACACGAGTAAAAGCGAGAAGTGGTAATTCGTAGTAAAAACCGCAGAAACATAACGTTTTCTACATTGTTTTGGTATCGACGTAACTGAAAATCTTCACATTGGACGCATTACTCTCAGAAACGTTTACATTTATCTTCTGGCAACTAATGCCGCGTGATGACGTTTGCGGTCGCACCACTCAGTACGAAGTAGGAGCTTCTAAGTTGTTGCAGTCACCAAGAAAGAGGCACAGAAATTCAAGTTTTAGTTTTTGAAAATTCAGTTTTTGGCTGCTTTTGCTGCCTTGTAGTTGACCTAGGACCTTACGATTTTGCATGAACCGAACTCTGGCAGCCACATTACACGAGAAAAAGCGAGAAGTGGTAATTCGTAGTAAAAACCGCAGAAAACATAACGTTTTCTACATTGTTTTCGTATCGACGTAACTGAAAATCTTCACATTGGACGCATTACTCTCAGAAACGTTTACATTTATCGTCTGGCAACTAATGCCGCGTGATGACGTTTGCGGTCGCACCACTCTGTACGAAGTAGAAGCTTCTAAGTTGTTGCAGTCACCAAGAAAGAGGCACAGAAGTTCAAGTTTTAGTTTTTGAAAATTCGGTTTTTGGCTGCTTTTGCTGCCTTGTAGTTGACCTAGGACCTTAAGATTTTGCATGAACCGAACTCTGGCAGCCACATTACACGAGAAAAAGCGAGAAGTGGTAATTCGTAGTAAAAACCGCAGAAAACATAACGCATTCTACATTGTTTTCGTATCGACGTAACTGAAAATCTTCACATTGGACGCATTACTCTCAGAAACGTTTACATTTATCGTCTGGCAACTAATGCCGCGTGATGACGTTTGCGGTCGCACCACTCTGTACGAAGTAGAAGCTTCTAAGTTGTTGCAGTCACCAAGAAAGAGGCACAGAATTTAAAGTTTTAGTTTTTGAAAATTCAGTTTTTGGCTGCTTTTGCTGCCTTGTAGTTGACCTAGGACCTTAAGATTTTGCATGAACCGAACTCTGGCAGCCACATTACACGAGAAAAAGCGATAAGTGGTAATTCGTAGTAAAAACCGCAGAAAACATAACGTTTTCTACATTGTTTTGGTATCGAGGTAACTGAAAAACTTCACATTGGACGCATTACTCTCAGAAACGTTTACATTTACCGTCTGGCAACTAATGCCGCGTGATGACGTTTGCGGTCGCACCACTCTGTACGAAGTAGAAGCTTCTAAGTTGTTGCAGTCACCAGGAAAGAGGCACAGAAATTCAAGTTTTAGTTTTTGAAAATTCAGTTTTTGATTGCTTTTGCTGCCTTGTAGTTGACCTAGGACCTTAAGATTCTGCCTGAACTGAACTCTGGCAGCCACATTACACGAGAAAAAGCGAGAAGTGGTAATTCGTAGTAAAAACGGCAGAAAACATAACGTTTTCTACATTGCTTTCGTATCGTCGTAACTGAAAATCTTCACATTGGACGCATTACTCTCAGAAACGTTTACATTTATCGTCTGGCAACTAATGCCGCGTGATGACGTTTGCGGTCGCACCACTCAGTACGAAGTAGAAGCTTCTAAGTTGTTGCAGTCACCAAGAAAGAGGCACAGAAATTCAAGTTTTAGTTTTTGAAAATTCAGTTTTTGGCTGCTTTTGCTGCCTTGTAGTTGACCTAGGACCTTAAGATTTTGCATGAACCGAACTCTGGCAGCCACATTACACGAGAAAAAGCGAGAAGTGGTAATTCGTAGTAAAAACCGCAGAAAACATAACGTTTTCTACATTGTTTTCGTATCGACGTAACTGAAAATCTTCACATTGGACGCATTACTCTCAGAAACGTTTACATTTATCGTCTGGCAACTAATGCCGCGTGATGACGTTTGCGGTCGCACCACTCTGTACGAAGTAGAGGCTTCTAAGTTGTTGCAGTCACCAAGAAAGAGGCACAGAAATTCAAGTTTTAGTTTTTGAAAATTCAGTTTTTGGCTGCTTTTGCTGCCTTGTAGTTGACCTAGGACCTTAAGATTTTGCATGAACCGAACTCTGGCAGCCACATTACACGAGAAAAAGCGAGAAGTGGTAATTCGTAGTAAAAACCGCAGAAAACATAACGTTTTCTACATTGTTTTCGTATCGACGTAACTGAAAATCTTCACATTGGACGCATTACTCTCAGAAACGTTTACATTTATCGTCTGGCAACTAACGCCGCGTGATGACGTTTGCGGTCGCACCACTCTGTACGAAGTAGAAGCTTCTAAGTTGTTGCAGTCATCAAGAAAGAGGCACAGAAATTCAAGTTTTAGTTTTTGAAAATTCAGTTTTTGGCTGCTTTTGCTGCCTTGTAGTTGACCTAGGACCTTAAGATTTTGCATGAACCGAACTCTGGCAGCCACATTACACGAGAAAAAGCGAGTAGTGGTAATTCGTAGTAAAAACCGCAGAAAACATAACGTTTTCTACATTGTTTTTGTATCGACGTAACTGAAAATCTTCACATTGGACGCATTACTCTCAGAAACATTTACATTTATCGTCTGGC
The DNA here is from genome assembly GCF_023864345.2 of Schistocerca serialis cubense. Classification (NCBI taxonomy): domain Eukaryota; kingdom Metazoa; phylum Arthropoda; class Insecta; order Orthoptera; family Acrididae; genus Schistocerca; species Schistocerca serialis. Next base: position 7,823,154 of record NW_026047571.1, read on the forward strand.
AACTAATGCCGCGTGATGACGTTTGCGGTCGCACCACTCTGTATGAAGTAGAAGCTTCTAAGTTGTTGCAGTCACCAAGAAAGAGGAACAGAAATTCAAGTTTTAGTTTTCGATAATTCAGTTTTTGGCTGCTTTTGCTGCCTTGTAGTTGACCTAGGACCTCAAGATTTTGCATGAACCGAACTCTGGCAGCCACATTACACGAGAAAAAGCGAGAAGTGGTAATTCGTAGTAAAAACCGCAGAAAACATAAGGTTTTCTACATTGTTTTCGTATCGACGTAACTGAAAATCTTCACATTGGACGCATTACTCTCAGAAACGTTTACAGTTATCGTCTGGCAGCTAATGCAGCGTGATGACGTTTGCGGTCGCACCACTCTGTACGAAGTAGAAGCTTCTAAGTTGTTGCAGTCACCAAGAAAGAGGCACAGAAATTCAAGTTTTAGTTTTTGAAAATTCAGTTTTTGGCTGCTTTTGCTGCCTTGTAGTTGACCTAGGACCTTAAGATTCTGCATGAACCGAACTCTGGCAGCCAGATTACACGAGAAAAAGCGAGAAGTGGTAATTCGTAGTAAAAACCGCAGAAAACATAACGTTTTCTACATTGTTTTCGTATCGACGTAACTGAAAATCTTCACATTGGACGCATTACTCTCAGAAACGTTTACATTTATCGTCTGGCAACTAACGCCGCGTGATGACGTTTGCGGTCGCACCACTCTGTACGAAGTAGAAGCTTCTAAGTTGTTGCAGTCATCAAGAAAGAGGCACAGAAATTCAAGTTTTAGTTTTTGAAAATTCAGTTTTTGGATGCTTTTGCTGCCTTGTAGTTGACCTAGGACCTTAAGATTTTGCATGAACCGAACTCTGGCAGCCACATTACACGAGAAAAAGCGAGAAGTGGTAATTCGTAGTAAAAACCGCAGAAACCATTACGTTTTCTTCATTGTTTTCGTATCGACGTAACTGAAAATCTTCACATTGGACGCATTACTCTCAGAAACGTTTACATTTATCGTCTGGCAACTAATGCCGCGTGATGACGTTTGCGGTCGCACCACTCTGTACGAAGTAGAAGCTTCTAAGTTGTTGCTGTCACCAAGAAAGAGGCACAGAAATTCAAGTTTTAGTTTTTGAAAATTCAGTTTTTGGCTGCCTTTGCTGCCTTGTAGTTGACCTAGGACCTTAAGATTTTGCATGAACCGAACTCTGGCAGCCACATTACACGAGAAAAAGCGAGAAGTGGTAATTCGTAGTAAAAACCGTAGAAAACATAACGTTTTCTACATTGTTTTCGTATCGACGTAACTGAAAATCTTCACATTGGACGCATTACTCTCAGAAACGTTTACATTTATCGTCTGGCAACTAATGCCGCGTGATGACGTCTACGGTCGCACCACTCTGTACGAAGTAGAAGATTCTAAGTTGTTGCAGTCACCAAGAAAGAAGCACAGAAATTCAAGTTTTAGTTTTTGAAAATTCAGTTTTTGGCTGCTTTTGCTGCCTTGTATTTGACCTAGGACGTTAAGATTTTGCATGAACCGAACTCTGGCAGCCACATTACACGAGAAAAAGCGAGAAGTGGTAATTCGTAGTAAAAACCGCAGAAAACATAACGTTTTCTACATTGTTTTCGTATCGACGTAACTGAAAATCTTCACATTGGACGCATTACTCTCAGAAACGTTTACATTTATCGTCTGGCAACAAATGCCGCGTAATGACGTTTGCGGTCGCACCACTCTGTACGAAGTAGAAGCTTCTAAGTTGTTGCAGTCACCAAGAAAGAGGCACAGAAATTCAAGTTTCAGTTTTTGAAAATTCAGTTTTTGGCCGCTTTTGCTGCCTTGTAGTTGACCTAGGACGTTAAGATTCTGCATGAACCGAACTCTGGCAGCCACATTACACGAGAAAAAGCGAGAAGTGGTAATTCGTAGTAAAAACCGCAGAAAACACAACGTTTTCTACATTGTTTTCGTATCGACGTAACTGAAAATCTTCACATTGGACGCATTACTCTCAGAAACGTTTACATTTATCGTCTGGCAACTAATGCCGCGTGATGACGTTTGCGGTCGCATCACTCTGTACGAAGTAGAAGCTTCTAAGTTGTTGCAGTCACCAAGAAAGAGGCACAGAAATTCAAGTTTTAGTTTTTGAAAATTCAGTTTTTGGCTGCTTTTGCCGCCTTGTAGTTGACCTAGGACCTCAAGATTCTGCATGAACCGAACTCTGGCAGCCACATTACACGAGAAAAAGCGAGAAGTGGTAATTCGTAGTAAAAACCGCAGAAAACATAACGTTTTCTACATTGTTTTCGTATCGACGTAACTGAAAATCTTCACATTGGACGCATTACTCTCAGAAACGTTTACATGTATCGTCTGGCAACTAATGCCGCGTGATGACGTTTGCGGTCGCACCACTCAGTACGAAGTAGAAGTTTCTAAGTTGTTGCAGTCACCAAGAAAGAGGCACAGAAATTCAAGTTTTAGTTTTCGAAAATTCAGTTTTTGGCTGCTTTTGCTGCCTTGTAGTTGACCTAGGACCTTAAGATTTTGCATGAACCGAACTCTGGCAGCCACATTACACGAGAAACAGCGAGAAGTGGTAATTCGTAGTAAAAACCGCAGAAAACATAACGTTTTCTACATTGTTTTGGTATCGACGTAACTGAAAATCTTCACATTGGACGCATTACTCTCAGAAACGTTTACATTTATCGTCTGGCAACTAATGCCGCGTGATGACGTTTGCGGTCGCACCACTCTGTACGAAGTAGAAGCTTCTAAGTTGTTGCATTCACCAAGAAAGAGGCACAGAAATTCAAGTTTCAGTTTTTGAAAATTCAGTTTTTGGCTGCTTTTGCTGCCTTGTAGTTGACCTAGGACCTTAAGATTTTGCATGAACCGAACTCTGGCAGCCACATTACACGAGAAAAAGCGAGAAGTGGTAATTCGTAGTAAAAACCGCAGAATACATAACGTTTTCTACATTGTTTTGGTATCGACGTAACTGAAAATCTTCACATTGGACGCATTACTCTCAGAAACGTTTACATTTATCGTCTGGCAACTAATGCCACGTAATGGCATTTGCGGTCGCACCACTCCGTACGAAGTAGAAGCTTCTAAGTTGTTGCAGTCACCAAGAAAGAGGCACAGAAATTCAAGTTTTAGTTTTTGAAAATTCAGTTTTTGATTGCTTTTGCTGCCTTGTAGTTAACCTATGACCTTAAGATTCTGCATGAACCGAACTCTGGCAGCCACATTACACGAGAAAAAGCTAGAAGTGGTAATTCGTAGTAAAAACCGCAGAAAACATAACGTTTTCTACTTTGTTTTCGTATCGATGTAACTGAAAATCTTCACATTGGACGCATTACTCTCAGAAACGTTTACATTTATCGTCTGGCAACTAATGCCGCGTGATGACGTTTGCGGTCGCACCACTCTGTACGAAGTAGAAGCTTCTAAGTTGTTGCAGTCACCAAGAAAGAGGCACAGAAATTCAAGTTTTAGTTTTTGAAAATTCAGTTTTTGGCTGCTTTTGCTGCCTTGTAGTTGACCTAGGACCTTAAGATTTTGCATGAACCGAACACTGGCAGCCACATTACACGAGAAAAAGCGAGAAGTGGTAATTCGTAGTAAAAACCGCAGAAAACATAACGTTTTCTACATTGTTTTCGTATCGACGTAACTGAAAATCTTCACATTGGACGCATTACTCTCAGAAACGTTTACATTTATCGTCTGGCAACTAATGCCGCATGATGACGTTTGCGGTCGCACCACTCTGTACGAAGTAGAAGCCTCTAAGTTGTTGCAGTCACCAAGAAAGAGGCACAGAAGTTCAAGTTTTAGTTTTTGAAAATTCAGTTTTTGGCTGCTTTTGCTGCCTTGTAGTTGACCTAGGACCTTAAGATTCTGCATGAACCGAACTCTGGCAGCCACATTACATGAGAAAAAGCGAGAAGTGGTAATTCGTAGTAAAAACCGCAGAAAACATAACGTTTTCTACATTGTTTTCGTATCGACGTAACTGAAAATCTTCACATTGGACGCATTACTCTCAGAAACGTTTACATTTATCGTCTGGCAACTAATGCCGCGTGATGACGTTTGCGGTCGCACCACTCTGTACGAAGTAGAAGCTTCTAAGTTGTTGCAGTCACCAAGAAAGAGGCACAGAAGTTCAAGTTTTAGTTTTTGAAAATTCAGTTTTTGGCTGCTTTTGCTGCCTTGTAGTTGACCTAGGACCTTAAGATTTTGCATGAACCGAACTCTGGCAGCCACATTACACGAGAAAAAGCGAGAAGTGGTAATTCGTAGTAAAAACCGCAGAAAACATAACGTTTTCTACATTGTTTTCGTATCGACGTAACCGAAAATCTTCACATTGGACGCATTAGTCTCAGAAACGTTTACATTTATCGTCTGGCAACTAATGCCGCGTGATGACGTTTGTGGTCGCATCACTCTGTACGAAGTAGAAGCTTCTAAGTTGTTGCAGTCACCAAGAAAGAGGCACAGAAATTCAAGTTTTAGTTTTTGAAAATTCAGTTTTTGGCTGCTTTTGCCGCCTTGTAGTTGACCTAGGACCTCAAGATTCTGCATGAACCGAACTCTGGCAGCCACATTACACGAGAAAAAGCGAGAAGTGGTAATTCGTGGTAAAAACCGCAGAAAACATAACGTTTTCTACATTGTTTTCGTATCGACGTAACTGAAAATCTTCACATTGGACGCATTACTCTCAGAAACGTTTACATTTATCGTCTGGCAACTAATGCCGCGAGATGACGTTTGCGGTCGCACCACTCAGTACGAAGTAGAAGCTTCTAAGTTGTTGCAGTCACCAAGAAAGAGGCACAGAAATTCAAGTTTTAGTTTTTGAAAATTCAGTTTTAGGCTGCTTTTGCTGCCTTGTAGTTGACCTAGGACCTTAAGATTTTGCATGAACCGAACTCTGGCAGCCACATTACACGAGAAAAAGCGAGAAGTGGTAATTCGTAGTAAAAACCGCAGAAAACATAACGTTTTCTACATTGTTTTGGTATCGACGTAACTGAAAATCTTCACATTGGACGCATTACTCTCAGAAACGTTTACATTTATCGTCTGGCAACTAATGCCGCGTGACGACGTTTGCGGTCGCACCACTCTGTACGAAGTAGAAGCTTCTAAGTTGTTGCATTCACCAAGAAAGAGGCACAGAAATTCAAGTTTCAGTTTTTGAAAATTCAGTTTTTGGCTGCTTTTGCTGCCTTGTAGTTGACCTAGGACCTTAAGATTTTGCATGAACCGAACTCTGGCAGCCACATTACACGAGAAAAAGCGAGAAGTGGTAATTCGTAGTAAAAACCGCAGAATACATAACGTTTTCTACATTGTTTTGGTATCGACGTAACTGAAAATCTTCACATTGGACGCATTACTCTCAGAAACGTTTACATTTATCGTCTGGCAACTAATGCCACGTAATGGCGTTTGCGGTCGCACCACTCCGTACGAAGTAGAAGCTTCTAAGTTGTTGCAGTCACCAAGAAAGAGGCACAGAAATTCAAGTTTTAGTTTTTGAAAATTCAGTTTTTGATTGCTATTGCTGCCTTGTAGTTGACCTATGACCTTAAGATTCTGCATGAACCGAACTCTGGCAGTCACATTACACGAGAAAAAGCTAGAAGTGGTAATTCGTAGTAAAAACCGCAGAAAACATAACGTTTTCTACTTTGTTTTCGTATCGACGTAACTGAAAATCTTCACATTGGACGCATTACTCTCAGAAACGTTTACATTTATCGTCTGGCAACTAATGCCGCGTGATGACGTTTGCGGTCGCACCACTCTGTACGAAGTAGAAGCTTCTAAGTTGTTGCAGTCACCAAGAAAGAGGCACAGAAATTCAAGTTTTTGTTTTTGAAAATTCAGTTTTTGGCTGCTTTTGCTGCCTTGTAGTTGACCTAGGACCTTAAGATTTTGCATGAACCGAACACTGGCAGCCACATTACACGAGAAAAAGCGAGAAGTGGTAATTCGTAGTAAAAACCGCAGAAAACATAACGTTTTCTACATTGTTTTCGTATCGACGTAACTGAAAATCTTCACATTGGACGCATTACTCTCAGAAACGTTTACATTTATCGTCTGGCAACTAATGACGCATGATGACGTTTGCGGTCGCACCACTCTGTACGAAGTAGAAGCCTCTAAGTTGTTGCAGTCACCAAGAAAGAGGCACAGAAGTTCAAGTTTTAGTTTTTGAAAATTCAGTTTTTGGCTGCTTTTGCTGCCTTGTAGTTGACCTAGGACCTTAAGATTCTGCATGAACCGAACTCTGGCAGCCACATTACATGAGAAAAAGCGAGAAGTGGTAATTCGTAGTAAAAACCGCAGAAAACATAACGTTTTCTACATTGTTTTCGTATCGACGTAACTGAAAATCTTCACATTGGACGCATTACTCTCAGAAACGTTTACATTTATCGTCTGGCAACTAATGCCGCGTGATGACGTTTGCGGTCGCACCACTCTGTACGAAGTAGAAGCTTCTAAGTTGTTGCAGTCACCAAGAAAGAGGCACAGAAGTTCAAGTTTTAGTTTTTGAAAATTCAGTTTTTGGCTGCTTTTGCTGCCTTGTAGTTGACCTAGGACCTTAAGATTTTGCATGAACCGAACTCTGGCAGCCACATTACACGAGAAAAAGCGAGAAGTGGTAATTCGTAGTAAAAACCGCAGAAAACATAACGTTTTCTACATTGTTTTCGTATCGACGTAACTGAAAATCTTCACATTGGACGCATTACTCTCAGAAACGTTTACATTTATCGTCTGGCAACTAATGCCGCATGATGACGTTTGCGGTCGCACCACTCTGTACGAACTAGAAGCTTCTAAGTTGTTGCAGTCACCAAGAAAGAGGCACAGAAATTCAAGTATTAGTTTTTGAAAATTCAGTTTTTGGCTGCTTATGCTGCCTTGCAGTTGACCTAGGACCTTAAGATTCTGCATGAACCGAACTCTGGCAGCCACATTACACGAGAAAATGCGAGAAGTGGTAATTCGTAGTAAAAACCGCAGAAAACATAACGTTTTCTACATTGTTTTCGTATCGACGTAACTGAAAATCTTCACATTGGACGCATTACTCTCAGAAACGTTTACATTTATCGTCTGGCAACTAATGCCGCGTGATGACGTTTGCGGTCGCACCACTCTGTACGAAGTAGAAGCTTCTAAGTTGTTGCCGTCACCAAGAAAGAGGCACAGAAATTCAAGTTTTAGTTTTTGAAAATTCAGTTTTTGGCTGCTTTTGCTGCCTTGTAGTTGACCTAGGACCTTAAGATTTTGCATGAACCGAACTCTGGCAGCCACATTACACGAGAAAAAGCGAGAAGTGGTAATTCGTAGTAAAAACCGCAGAAAACATAACGTTTTCTACATTGTTTTCGTATCGACGTAACTGAAAATCATCACATTGGACGCATTACTCTCAGAAACGTTTACATTTATCGTCTGGCAACTAATGCCGCGTGATGACGTTTGCGGTCGCACCACTCTGTACGAAGTAGAAGCTTCTAAGTTGTTGCAGTCACCAAGAAAGAGGCACAGAAATTCAAGTTTTAGTTTTTGAAAATTCAGTTTTTGGCTGCTTTTGCTGCCTTGTAGTTGACCTAGGACCTTGAGATTCTGCATGAACCGAACTCTGGCAGTCACATTACACGAGAAAAAGCGAGAAGTGGTAATTCGTAGTAAAAACCGCAGAAAACATAACGTTTTCTACATTGTTTTCGTATCGTCGTAACTGAAAATCTTCACATTGGACGCATTACTCTCAGAAACGTTTACATTTATCGTCTGGCAACTAATGCCGCGTGATGACGTTTGCGGTCGCACCACTCAGTACGAAGTAGAAGCTTCTAAGTTGTTGCAGTCACCAAGAAAGAGGCACAGAAATTCAAGTTTTAGTTTTTGAAAATTCAGTTTTTGGCTGCTTTTGCTGCCTTGTAGTTGACCTAGGACCTTAAGATTCTGCTTGAACCGAACTCTGGCAGCCACATTACACGAGAAAAAGCGAGAAGTGGTAATTCGTAGTAAAAACCGCAGAAAACATAACGTTTTCTACATTGTTTTCGTATCGACGTAACTGAAAATCTTCACATTGGACGCATTACTCTCAGAAACGTTTACATTTATCGTCTGGCAACTAATGCCGCGTGATGACGTTTGCGGTCGCACCACTCTGTACGAAGTAGAAGCTTCTAAGTTGTTGCAGTCACCAAGAAAGAGGCACAGAAATTCAAGTTTTAGTTTTTGAAAATTCAGTTTTTTGCTTCTTTTGCTGCCTTGTAGTTGACCTAGGACCTTAAGATTCTGCATGAACCGAACTCTGGCAGTCACATTACACGAGAAAAAGCGAGAAGTGGTAATTCGTAGTAAAAACCGCAGAAAACATAACGTTTTCTACATTGTTTTCGTATCGACGTAACTGAAAATCTTCACATTGGACGCATTACTCTCAGAAACGTTTACATTTATCGTCTGGCAACTAATGCCGCGTGATGACATTTGCGGTCGCACCACTCTGTACGAAGTAGTAGCTTCTAAGTTGTGGCAGTCACCAAGAAAGAGGCACAGAAATTCAAGTTTTAGTTTTTGAAAATTCCGTTTTTGGCTGCTTTTGCTGCCTTGTAGTTGACCTAGGACCTTAAGATATTGCATGAACCGAACTCTGGCAGCCACATTACACGAGAAAAAGCGAGAAGTGGTAATTCGTAGTAAAAACCGCAGAAAACATAACGTTTTCTACATTGTTTTCGTATCGACGTAACCGAAAATCTTCACATTGGACGCATTACTCTAAGAAACGTTTACATTTACCGTCTGGCAACTAATGCCGCGTGATGACGTTTGCGGTCGCACCACTCTGTACGAAGTAGAAGCTTCTAAGTTGTTGCAGTCACCAAGAAAGAGGCACAGAAATTCAAGTTTTAGTTTTTGAAAATACAGTTTTTGGCTGCTTTTGCTGCTTTGTAGTTGACCTAGGACCTAAAGATTTTGCATGAACCGAACTCTGGCAGCCACATTACACGAGAAAAAGCGAGAAGTGGTAATTCGTAGTAAAAACCGCAGAAAACATAACGTTTTCTACATTGTTTTCGTATCGACGTAACTGAAAATCTTCACATTGGACGCATTACTCTCAGAAACGTTTACATTTATCGTCTGGCAACTAATGCCGCGTAATGACGTTTGCGGTCGCACCACTCTGTACGAAGTAGAAGCTTCTAAGTTGTTGCAGTCACCAAGAAAGAAGCACAGAAATTCAAGTTTTAGTTTTTGAAAATTCAGTTTTTGGCTGCTTTTGCTGCCTTGTAGTTGACGTAGGACCTTAAGATTTTGCATGAACCGAACTCTGGCAGCCACATTACAGTAGAAAAAGGGAGAAGTGGTAATACGTAGTAAAAACCGCAGAAAACATAACGTTTTCTACATTGTTTTCGTATCGACGTAACTGAAAATCTTCACATTGGACGCATTATTCTCAGAAACGTTACATTTATCGTCTGGCAACTAATGCCGCGTGATGACGTTTGCGGTCGCACCACTCTGTACGAAGTAGAAGCTTCTAAGTTGTTGCAGTCACCAAGAAAGAGGCACAGAAATTCAAGTTTTTGTTTTTGAAAATTCAGTTTTTGGCTGCTTTTGCTGCCTTGTCATTGACCTAGGTCCTTACGATTTTGCTTGACCGAACTCTGGCAGCCACATTACACGAGAAAAAGCGAGAAGTGGTAATTCGTAGTAAAAACCGCAGAAAACATAACGTTTTCTACATTGTTTTCGTATCGACGTAACTGAAAATCTTCACATTGGACGCATTACTCTCAGAAACGTTTACATTTATCGTCTGGCAACTAATGCCGCGTATGACGTTTTCGGTCGCACCACTCTGTACGAAGTAGAAGCTTCTAAGTTGTTGCAGTCACCAAGAAAGAGGCACAGAAATTCAAGTTTTAGTTTTTGAAAATTCAGTTTTTGGCTGCTTTTGCTGCCTTGTAGTTGACCTAGGACCTTAAGATTTTGCATGAACCGAACTCTGGCAGCCACATTACACGAGAAAAAGCGAGAAGTGGTAATTCGTAGTAAAAACCGCAGAAAACATAACGTTTTCTACATTGTTTTCGTATCGACGTAACTGAAAATCTTCACATTGGACGCATTACTCTCAGAAACGTTTACATTTATCGTCTGGCAACTAATGCCGCATGATGACGTTTGCGGTCGCACCACTCTGTACGAAGTAGAAGCTTCTAAGTTGTTGCAGTCACCAAGAAAGAGGCACAGAAATTCAAGTTTTTGTTTTTGAAAATTCAGTTTTTGGCTGCTTTTGCTGCCTTGTAGTTGACCTAGGACCTTAAGATTTTGCATGAACCGAACTCTGGCAGCCACATTACACGAGAAAAAGCGAGAAGTGGTAATTCGTAGTAAAAACCGCAGAAAACATAACGTTTTCTACATTGTTTTCGTATCGACGTAACTGAAAATCTTCACATTGGACGCATTACTCTCAGAAACGTTTACATTTATCGTCTGGCAACTAATGCCGCGTGATGACGTTTGCGGTCGCACCACTCTCTACGAAGTAGAAGCTTCTAAGTTGTTGCAGTCACCAAGAAAGAGGCACAGAAATTCAAGTTTTAGTTTTTGAAAATTCAGTTTTTGGCTTCTTTTGCTGCCTTGTATATGACCTAGGACCTTAAGATTCTGCATGAACCGAACTCTGGCAGTCACATTACACGAGAAAAAGCGAGAAGTGGTAATTCGTAGTAAAAACCGCAGAAAACATAACGTTTTCTACATTGTTTTCGTATCGACGTAACTGAAAATCTTCACATTGGACGCATTACTCTCAGAAACGTTTACATTTATCGTCTGGCAACTAATGCCGCGTGATGACATTTGCGGTCGCACCACTCTGTACGAAGTAGAAGCTTCTAAGTTGTGGCAGTCACCAAGAAAGAGGCACAGAAATTCAAGTTTTAGTTTTTGAAAATTCAGTTTTTGGCTGCTTTTGCTGCCTTGTAGTTGACCTAGGACCTTAAGATTTTGCATCAACCGAACTCTGGCAGCCACATTACACGAGAAAAAGCGAGAAGTGGTAATTCGTAGTAAAAACCGCAGAAAACATAACGTTTTCTACATTGTTTTCGTATCGACGTAACTGAAAATCTTCACATTGGACGCATTACTCTCAGAAACGTTTACATTTATCGTCTGGCAACTAATGCCGCGTGATGACGTTTGCGGTCGCACCACTCTGTACGAAGTAGAAGCTTCTAAGTTGTTGCAGTCACCAAGAAAGAAGCACAGAAATTCAAGTTTTAGTTTTTGAAAATTCAGTTTTTGGCTGCTTTTGCTGCCTTGTAGTTGACCTAGGACCTTAAGATTTTGCATGAACCGAACTCTGGCAGCCACATTACACGAGAAAAAGCGAGAAGTGGTAATTCGTAGTAAAAACCGCAGAAAACATAACGTTTTCTACATTGTTTTCGTATCGACGTAACTGAAAATCTTCACATTGGACGCATTATTCTCAGAAACCTTTACATTTATCGTCTGGCAACTAATGCCGCGTGATGACGTTTGCGGTCGCACCACTCTGTACGAAGTAGAAGCTTCTAAGTTGTTGCAGTCACCAAGAAAGAGGCACAGAAATTCAAGTTTTAGTTTTTGAAAATTCAGTTTTTGGCTGCTTTTGCTGCCTTGTAGTTGACCTAGGACCTTAAGGTTTTGCATGAACCGAACTCTGGCAGCCACATTACACGAGAAAAAGCGAGAAGTGGTAATTCGTAGTAAAAACCGCAGAAAACATAACGTTTTCTACATTGTTTTCGTATCGACGTAACTGAAAATCTTCACATTGGACGCATTACTCTCAGAAACGTTTACATTTATCGTCTGGCAACTAATGCCGCGTGATGACGTTTGCGGTCGCACCACTCAGTACGAAGTAGAAGCTTCTAAGTTGTTGCAGTCACCAAGAAAGAGGCACAGAAATTCAAGTTTTAGTTTTTGAAAATTCAGTTTTTGGCTGCTTTTGCTGCCTTGTAGTTGACCTAGGACCTTAAGATTTTGCATGAACCGAACACTGGCAGCCACATTACACGAGAAAAAGCGAGAAGTGGTAATTCGTAGTAAAAACCGCAGAAAACATAACGTTTTCTACATTGTTTTCGTATCGACGTAACTGAAAATCTTCACATTGGACGCATTACTCTCAGAAACGTTTACATTTATCGTCTGGCAACTAATGCCGCATGATGACGTTTGCGGTCGCACCACTCTGTACGAAGTAGAAGCTTCTAAGTTGTTGCAGTCACCAAGAAAGAGGCACAGAAATTCAAGTTTTAGTTTTTGAAAATTCAGTTTTTGGCTGCTTTTGCTGCCTTTTCATTGACCTAGGTCCTTAAGATTTTGCATGAACCGAACTCTGGCAGCCACATTACACGAGAAAAAGCGAGAAGTGGTAATTCGTAGTAAAAACCGCAGAAAACATAACGTTTTCTACATTGTTTTCGTATCGACGTAACTGAAAATCTTCACATTGGACGCATTACTCTCAGAAACGTTTACATTTATCGTCTGGCAACTAATGCCGCGTGTTGACATTTGCGGTCGCACCACTCTGTACGAAGTAGAAGCTTCTAAGTTGTTGCAGTCACCAAGAAAGAGGCACAGAAATTAAAGTTTTAGTTTTTGAAAATTCAGTTTTTGGCTGCTTTTGCTGCCTTGTAGTTGACCTAGGACCTTAAGATTTTGCATGAACCGAACTCTGGCAGCCACATTACACGAGAAAAAGCAAGAAGTGGTAATTCGTAGTAAAAACCGCAGAAAACATAACGTTTTCTACATTGTTTTCGTATCGACGTAACTGAAAATCTTCACATTGGACGAATTACTCTCAGAAACGTTTACATTTATCGTCTGGCAACTAATGCCGCGTGATGACGTTTGCGGTCGCACCACCCTGTACGAAGTAGAAGCTTCTAAGTTGTTGCAGTCACCAAGAAAGAGGCACAGAAATTCAAGTTTTAGTTTTTGAAAATTCAGTTTTTGGCTGCTTTTGCTGCCTTGTAGTTGACCTAGGACCTTAAGATTTTGCATGAACCGAACTCTGGCAGCCACATTACACGAGAAAAAGCGAGAAGTGGTAATTCGTAATAAAAACCGCAGAAAACATAACGTTTTCTACATTGTTTTCGTATCGACGTAACTGAAAATCTTCACATTGGACGCATTACTCTCAGAAACGTTTACATTTATCGTCTGGCAACTAATGCCGCGTGATGACGTTTGCGGTCGCACCACTCTGTACGAAGTAGAAGCTTCTAAGTTGTTGCAGTCACCAAGAAAGAGGCAAAGAAATTCAAGTTTTAGTTTTTGAAAATTCAGTTTTTGGCTGCTTTTGCTGCCTTGTAGTTGACCTAGGACCTTAAGATTTTGCATGAACCGAACTCTGGCAGCCACATTACACGAGAAAAAGCGAGAAGTGGTAATTCGTAGTAAAAACCGCAGAAAACATAACGTTTTCTACATTGTTTTCGTATCGACGTAACTGAAAATCTTCACATTGGACGCATTACTCTCAGAAACGTTTACATTTATCGTCTGGCAACTAATGCCGCGTGATGACGTTTGCGGTCGCACCACTCTGTACGAAGTAGAAGCTTCTAAGTTTTTGCAGTCACCAAGAAAGAGGCACAGAAATTCAAGTTTTAGTTTTTGAAAATTCAGTTTTTGGCTGCTTTTGCTGCCTTGTAGTTGACCTAGGACCTTAAGATTTTGCATGAACCGAACTCTGGCAGCCACATTACACGAGAAAAAGCGAGAAGTGGTAATTCGTAGTAAAAACCGCAGAAAACATAACGTTTTCTACATTGTTTTCGTATCGACGTAACTGAAAATCTTCACATTGGACGCATTACTCTCAGAAACGTTTACATTTATCGTCTGGCAACTAATGCCGCGTGATGACGTTTGCGGTCGCACCACTCTGTACGAAGTAGAAGCTTCTAAGTTGTTGCAGTCACCAAGAAAGAGGCAAAGAAATTCAAGTTTTAGTTTTTGAAAATTCAGTTTTTGGCTGCTTTTGCTGCCTTGTAGTTGACCTAGGACCTTAAGATTTTGCATGAACCGAACTCTGGCAGCCACATTACACGAGAAAAAGCGAGAAGTGGTAATTCGTAGTAAAAACCGCAGAAAACATAACGTTTTCTACATTGTTTTCGTATCGACGTAACTGAAAATCTTCACATTGGACGCATTACTCTCAGAAACGTTTACATTTATCGTCTGGCAACTAATGCCGCGTGATGACGTTTGCGGTCGCACCACTCTGTACGAAGTAGAAGCTTCTAAGTTTTTGCAGTCACCAAGAAAGAGGCACAGAAATTCAAGTTTTAGTTTTTGAAAATTCAGTTTTTGGCTGCTTTTGCTGCCTTGTAGTTGACCTAGGACCTTAAGATTTTGCATGAACCGAACTCTGGCAGCCACATTACACGAGAAAAAGCGAGAAGTGGTAATTCGTAGTAAAAACCGCAGAAAACATAACGTTTTCTACATTGTTTTCGTATCGACGTAACTGAAAATCTTCACATTGGACGCATTACTCTCAGAAACGTTTACATTTATCGTCTGGCAACTAATGCCGCGTGATGACGTTTGCGGTCGCACCACTCTGTACGAAGTAGAAGCTTCTAAGTTGTTGCAGTCACCAAGAAAGAGGCACAGAAATTCAAGTTTTAGTTTTTGAAAATTCAGTTTTTGGCTGCTTTTGCTGCCTTGTCGTTGACCTAGGTCCTTACGATTTTGCATGAACCGAACTCTGGCAGCCACATTACACGGGAAAATGCGAGAAGTGGTAATTCGTAGTAAAAACCGCAGAAAACATAACGTTTTCTACATTGTTTTCGTATCGACGTAACTGACAATCTTCACATTGGACGCATTACTCTCAGAAACGTTTACATTTATCGTCTGGCAACTAATGCCGCGTGATGACGTTTGCGATCGCACCACTCTGTACGAAGTAGAAGCTTCTAAGTTGTTGCAGTCACCAAGAAAGAGGCACAGAAATTCAAGTTTTAGTTTTTGAAAATTCAGTTTTTGGCTGCTTTTGCTGCCTTTTCACTGACCTAGGTCCTTAAGATTTTGCATGAACCGAACTCTGGCAGCCACATTACACGAGAAAAAGCGAGAAGTGGTAATTCGTAGTAAAAACGGCAGAAAACATAACGTTTTCTACATTGTTTTCGTATCGACGTAACTGAAAATCTTCACATTGGACGCATTACTCTCAGAAACGTTTACATTTATCGTCTGGCAACTAATGCCGCGTGATGACGTTTGCGGTCGCACCACTCTGTACGAAGTAGAAGCTTCTAAGTTGTTGCAGTCACCAAGAAAGAGGCACAGAAATTCAAGTTTTAGTTTTTGAAAATTCAGTTTTTGGCTGCTTTTGCTGCCTTGTAGTTGACCTAGGACCTTAAGATTTTGCATGAACCGAACTCTGGCAGCCACATTACACGAGAAAAAGCGAGAAGTGGTAATTCGTAGTAAAAACCGCAGAAAACATAACGTTTTCTACATTGTTATCGTATCGACGTAACTGAAAATCTTCACATTGGACGCATTACTCTCAGAAACGTTTACATTTATCGTCTGGCAACTAATGCCGCGTGATGACGTTTGCGGTCGCACCACTCTGTACGAAGTAGAAGCTTCTAAGTTGTTGCAGTCACCAAGAAAGAGGCACAGAAATTCAAGTTTTAGTTTTTGAAAATTCAGTTTTTGGCTGCTTTTGCTGCCTTGTAGTTGACCTAGGACCTTAAGATTCCGCATGAACCGAACTCTGGCAGCCACATTACACGAGAAAAAGCGAGAAGTGGTAATTCGTAGTAAAAACCGCAGAAAACATAACGTTTTCTACATTGTTTTCGTATCGACGTAACTGAAAATCTTCACATTGGACGCATTACTCTCAGAAACGTTTACATTTATCGTCTGGCAACTAATGCCGCGTGATGACGTTTGTGGTCGCCCCACTCTGTATGAAGTAGAAGCTTCTAAGTTGTTGCAGTCACCAAGAAAGAGGCACAGAAATTCAAGTTTTAGTTTTTGAAAATTCAGTTTTTGGCTGCTTTTGCTGCCTTGTAGTTGACCTAGGACCTTAAGATTTTGCATGAACCGAACTCTGGCAGCCACATTACACGAAAAAAAGCGAGAAGTGGTAATTCGTAGTAAAAACCGCAGAAAACATAACGTTTTCTACATTGTTTTCGTATCGACGTAACTGATAATCTTCACATTGGACGCATTACTCTCAGAAACGTTTACATTTATCGTCTGGCAACTAATGCCGCGTGATGACGTTTGCGATCGCACCACTCTGTACGAAGTAGAAGCTTCTAAGTTGTTGAAGTCACCAAGAAAGAGGCACAGAAATTCAAGTTTTTGATTTTGAAAATTGAGTTTTTGGCTGCTTTTGCTGCCTTGTAGTTGACCTAGGACCTTAAGATTTTGCATGAACCGACCTCTGGCAGCCACATTACGCGAGAAAAAGCGAGAAGTGGTAATTCGTAGTAAAAACGGCAGAAAACATAACGTTTTCTACATTGTTTTCGTATCGACGTAACTGAAAATCTTCACATTGGACGCATTACTCTCAGAAACGTTTACATTTATCGTCTGGCAACTAATGCCGCCTGATGACGTTTGCGGTCGCACCACTCTGTACGAAGTAGAAGCTTCTAAGTTGTTGCAGTCACCAAGAAAGAGGCACAGAAATTCAAGTTTTAGTTTTTGAAAATTCAGTTTTTGGCTGCTTTTGCTGCCTTGTAGTTGACCTAGGACCTTAAGATTTTGCATGAACCGAACTCTGGCAGCCACATTACACGAGAAAAAGCGAGAAGTGGTAATTCGTAGTAAAAACCGCAGAAACATAACGTTTTCAACATTTGTTTTCGAAATGACGTAACTGAAAATCTTCACAATGGATGCATTTCTCTCGGAAACGTTTACATTTACTGTCTGGCAACTAATGCCGCGTGCTGAGGTTTGCGGTCGCATCACTCTGTACGAAGTAGAAGCTTCTAAGTTGTTGCAGTCACCAAGAAAGAGGCACAGAAATTCAAGTTTTTGTTTTTGAAAATTCAGTTTTTAGCTGCTTTTGCTGCCTTGTAGTTGACCTAGGACCTTAAGATTTTGCATGAACCGAACTCTGGCAGCCACATTACACGAGAAAAAGCGAGAAGTGGTAATTCGTAGTAAAAACCGCAGAAAACATAACGTTTTCAACATTTGTTTTCGAAATGACGTAACTGAAAATCTTCACAATGGATGCATTTCTCTCGGAAACGTTTACATTTATTGTCTGGCAACTAATGCCGCGGGCTGAGGTTTGCGGTCGCACCACTCTGTACGAAGTAGAAGCTTCTAAGTTGTTGCAGTCACCAAGAAAGAGGCACAGAAATTCAAGTTTTAGTTTTTGAAAATTCAGTTTTTGGCTGCTTTTGCTGCCTTGTAGTTGACCTAGGACCTTAAGATTTTGCATGAACCGAACTCTGGCAGCCACATTACACGAGAAAAAGCGAGAAGTGGTAATTCGTAGTAAAAACCGCAGAAAAAATAACGTTTTCTACACTTGTTTTCGAAATGACGTAACTGAAAATCTTCACAATGGATGCATTTCTCTCGGAAACGTTTACATTTATTGTCTGGCAACTAATGCCGCGTGCTGAGGTTTGCGGTTGCACCACTCTGTACGAAGTAGAAGCTTCTAAGTTGTAGCACTACACCAAGAAAGAGGCACAGAAATTCAAGTTTTTGTTTTTGAAAATTCAGTTTTTGGCTGCTTTTGCTGCCTTGTAGTTGACCTAGGACCTTAAGATTTTGCATGAACCGAACTCTGGCAGCCACATTACACGAGAAAAAGCGAGAAGTGGTAATTCGTAGTAAAAACCGCAGAAAACATAACGTTTTCAACATTTGTTTTCGAAATGACGTAACTGAAAATCTTCACAATGGATGCATTTCTCTCGGAAACGTTTACATTTATTGTCTGGCAACTAATGCCGCGGGCTGAGGTTTGCGGTCGCACCACTCTGTACGAAGTAGAAGCTTCTAAGTTGTTGCAGTCACCAAGAAAGAGGCACAGAAATTCAAGTTTTAGTTTTTGAAAATTCAGTTTTTGGCTGCTTTTGCTGCCTTGTAGTTGACCTAGGACCTTAAGATTTTGCATGAACCGAACTCTGGCAGCCACATTACACGAGAAAAAGCGAGAAGTGGTAATTCGTAGTAAAAACCGCAGAAAACATAACGTTTTCTACACTTGTTTTCGAAATGACGTAACTGAAAATCTTCACAATGGATGCATTTCTCTCGGAAACGTTTACATTTATTGTCTGGCAACTAATGCCGCGTGCTGAGGTTTGCGGTTGCACCACTCTGTACGAAGTAGAAGCTTCTAAGTTGTAGCACTACACCAAGAAAGAGGCACAGAAATTCAAGTTTTTGTTTTTGAAAATTCAGTTTTTGGCTGCTTTTGCTGCCTTGTAGTTGACCTAGGACCTTAAGATTTTGCATGAACCGAACTCTGGCAGCCACATTACACGAGAAAAAGCGAGAAGTGGTAATTCGTAGTAAAAACCGCAGAAAACATAACGTTTTCTACATTGTTTTCGTATCGACGTAACTGAAAATCTTCACATTGGACGCATTACTCTCAGAAACGTTTACATTTGTCGTCTGGCAACTAATGCCGCGTGATGACGTTTGCGGTCGCACCACTCTGTACGAAGTAGAAGCTTCTAAGTTGTTGCAGTCACCAAGAAAGAGGCACAGAAATTCAAGTTTTAGTTTTTGAAAATTCAGTTTTTGGCTGCTTTTGCTGCCTTGTCGTTGACCTAGGTCCTTACGATTTTGCATGAACCGAACTCTGGCAGCCACATTACACGGGAAAATGCGAGAAGTGGTAATTCGTAGTAAAAACCGCAGAAAACATAACGTTTTCAACATTTGTTTTCGAAATGACGTAACTGAAAATCTTCACAATGGATGCATTTCTCTCGGAAACGTTTACATTTACTGTCTGGCAACTAATGCCGCGTGCTGAGGTTTGCGGTCGCATCACTCTGTACGAAGTAGAAGCTTCTAAGTTGTTGCAGTCACCAAGAAAGAGGCACAGAAATTCAAGTTTTTGTTTTTGAAAATTCAGTTTTTAGCTGCTTTTGCTGCCTTGTAGTTGACCTAGGACCTTAAGATTTTGCATGAACCGAACTCTGGCAGCCACATTACACGAGAAAAAGCGAGAAGTGGTAATTCGTAGTAAAAACCGCAGAAAACATAACGTTTTCAACATTTGTTTTCGAAATGACGTAACTGAAAATCTTCACAATGGATGCATTTCTCTCGGAAACGTTTACATTTATTGTCTGGCAACTAATGCCGCGTGCTGAGGTTTGCGGTCGCACCACTCTGTACGAAGTAGAAGCATCTAAGTTGTTGCAGTCACCAAGAAAGAGGCACAGAAATTCAAGTTTTTGTTTTTGAAAATTCAGTTTTTGGCTGCTTTTGCTGCCTTGTAGTTGACCTAGGACCTTAAGATTTTGCATGAACCCAACTCTGGCAGCCACATTCCACGAGAAAAAGCGACAAGTGGTAATTCGTAGTAAAAACCGCAGAAAACATAACGTTTTCAACATTTGTTTTTGAAATGACGTAACTGAAAATCTTCACAATGGATGCATTTCTCTCGGAAACGTTTACATTTATTGTCTGGCAACTAATGCCGCGTGCTGAGGTTTGCGGTCGCACCACTCTGCACGAAGTAGAAGCTTCTAAGTTGTTGCAGTCACCCAGAAACAGGCACAGAAATTCAAGTTTTTGTTTTTGAAAATTCAGTTTTTGGCTGCTTTTGCTGCCTTGTAGTTGACCTAGGACCTTAAGATTTTGCATGAACCGAACTCTGGCAGCCACATTACACGAGAAAAAGCGAGAAGTGGTAATTCGTAGTAAAAACCGCAGAAAACGTAACGTTTTCTACATTTGTTTTCGAAATGACGTAACTGAAAATCTTCACAATGGATGCATTTCTCTCGGAAACGTTTACATTTATTGTCTGGCAACTAAGCCCGCGTGCTGAGGTTTGCGCTTGCACCACTCTGTACGAAGTAGAAGCTTCTAAGTTTTTGCAGTACACCAAGAAACAGGCACAGAAATTCAAGTTTTTGTTTTTGAAAATTCAGTTTTTGGCTGCTTTTGCTGCCTTGTAGTTGACCTAGGACCTTAAGATTTTGCATGAACCGAACTCTGGCAGCCACATTACACGAGAAAAAGCGAGAAGTGGTAATTCGTAGTAAAAACCGCAGAAAACATAACGTTTTCAACATTTGTTTTCGAAATGACGTAACTGGAAATCTTCACAATGGATGCATTTCTCTCGGAAACGTTTACATTTATTGTCTGGCAACTAATGCCGCGTGCTGAGGTTTGCGGTCGCACCACTCTGTACGAAGTAGAAGCTTCTAAGTTGTTGCAGTCACCAAGAAAGAGGCACAGAAATTCAAGTTTTTGTTTTTGAAAATTCAGTTTTTGGCTGCTTTTGCTGCCTTGTAGTTGACCTAGGACCTTAAGATTTTGCATGAACCGAACTCTGGCAGCCACATTACACGAGAAAAAGCGAGAAGTGGTAATGCGTAGTAAAAACCGCAGAAAACATAACGTTTTCTACATTTGTTTTCGAAATGACGTAACTGAAAATCTTCACAATGGATGCATTTCTCTCGTAAACGTTTACATTTATTGTCTGGCAACTAATGCCGCGTGCTGAGGTTTGCGGTCGCACCACTCTGTACGAAGTAGAAGCTTCTAAGTTGTTGCAGTCACCAAGAAAGAGGCACAGAAATTAAAGTTTTTGTTTTTGAAAATTCAGTTTTTGGCTGCTTTTGCTGCCTTGTAGTTGACCTAGGACCTTAAGATTTTGCATGAACCGAACTCGGGCAGCCACATTACACGAGAAAAAGCGAGAAGTGGTAATGCGTAGTAAAAACCGCAGAAAACATAACGTTTTCAACATTTGTTTTCGAAATGACGTAACTGAAAATCTTCACAATGGATGCATTTCTCTCGGAAACGTTTACATTTATTGTCTGGCAACTAATGCCGCGTGCTGAGGTTTGCGGACGCACCACTCTGTACGAAGTAGAAGCTTCTAAGTTGTTGCAGTCACCAAGAAACAGGCACAGAAATTCAAGTTTTTGTTTTTGAAAATTCAGTTTTTGGCTGCTTTTGATGCCTTGTAGTTGACCTAGGACCTTAAGATTTTGCATGAACCGAACTCTGGCAGCCACATTACACGAGAAAAAGCGAGAAGTGGTAATGCGTAGTAAAAACCGCAGAAAACATAACGTTTTCTACATTTGTTTTCGAAATGACGTAACTGAAAATCTTCACAATGGATGCATTTCTCTCGGAAACGTTTACATTTATTGTCTGGCAACTAATGCCGCGTGCTGAGGTTTGCGGTCGCACCACTCTGTACGAAGTAGAAGCTTCTAAGTTGTTGCAGTCACCAAGAAAGAGGCACAGAAATTCAAGTTTTTGTTTTTGAAAATTCAGTTTTTGGCTGCTTTTGATGCCTTGTAGTTGACCTAGGACCTTAAGATTTTGCATGAACCGAACTCTGGCAGCCACATTACACGAGAAAAAGCGAGAAGTGGTAATGCGTAGTAAAAACCGCAGAAAACATAACGTTTTCAACATTTGTTTTCGAAATGACGTAACTGAAAATCTTCACAATGGATGCATTTCTCTCGGAAACGTTTACATTTATTGTCTGGCAACTAATGCCGCGTGCTGAGGTTTGCGGTCGCACCACTCTGTACGAAGTAGAAGCTTCTAAGTTGTTGCAGTCACCAAGAAAGAGGCACAGAAATTCAATTTTTGTTTTTGAAAATTCAGTTTTTGGCTGCTTTTGCTGCCTTGTAGTTGACCTAGGACCTTAATATTTTGCATGAACCGAACTCTGGCAGCCGCATTACACGAGAAAAAGCGAGAAGTGGTAATTCGTAGTAAAAACCGCAGAAAACATAACGTTTTCTACACTTGTTTTCGAAATGACGTAACTGAAAATCTTCACAATGGATGCATTTCTCTCGGAAACGTTTACATTTATTGTCTGGCAACTAATGCCGCGTGCTGAGGTTTGCGGTTGCACCACACTGTACGAAGTAGAAGCTTCTAAGTTGTTGCAGTACACCAATAAAGAGGCACAGAAATTCAAGTTTTTGTTTTTGAAAATTCAGTTTTTGGCTGCTTTTGCTGCCTTGTAGTTGACCTAGGACCTTAAGATTTTGCATGAACCGAACTCTGGCAGCCACATTACACGAGAAAAAGCGAGAAGTGGTAATTCGTAGTAAAAACCGCAGAAAACATAACGTTTTCAACATTTGTTTTCGAAATGACGTCACTGAAAATCTTCACAGCGGGTGCATTTCTCTCGGAAACGTTTACATTTATTGTCTGGCAACTAATGCCGCGTGCTGAGGTTTGCGGTCGCACCACTCTGTACGAAGTAGAAGATGCTAAGTTGTTGCAGTCACCAAGAAAGAGGCACAGAAATTCAAGTTTTTGTTTCTGAAAATTCAGTTTTTGGCTGCTTTTGCTGCCTTGTAGTTGACCTAGGACCTTAAGATTTTGCATGAACCGAACTCTGGCAGCCACATTACACGAGAAAAAGCGAGAAGTGGTAATGCGTAGTAAAAACCGCAGAAAACATAACGTTTTCTACATTTGTTTTCGAAATGACGTAACTGAAAATCTTCACAATGGATGCATTTGTCTCGGAAACGTTTACATTTATTGTCTGGCAACTAATGCCGCGTGCTGAGGTTTGCGGTCGCACCACTCTGTACGAAGTAGAAGCTTCTAAGTTGTTGCAGTCACCAAGAAAGAGGCACAGAAATTCAAGTTTTTGTTTTTGAAAATTCAGTTTTTGGCTGCGTTTGCTGCCTTGTAGTTGACCTAGGACCTTAATATTTTGCATGAACCGAACTCTGGCAGCCACATGAAGCGAGAAAAAGCGAGAAGTGGTAATTCGTAGTAAAAACCGCAGAAAACATAACGTTTTCAACATTTGTTTTCGAAATGACGTAACTGAAAATCTTCACAATGGATGCATTTCTCTCGGAAACTTTTACATTTATTGTCTGGCAACTAATGCCGCGTGCTGAGGTTTGCGGTCGCACCACTCTGTACGAAGTAGAAGCTTCTAAGTTGATGCAGTCACCAAGAAAGAGGCACAGAAATTCAAGTTTTTGTTTTTGAAAATTCAGTTTTTGGCTGCTTTTGCTGCCTTGTAGTTGACCTAGGACCTTACGATTTTGCATGAACCGAACTCTGGCAGCCACATTACACGAGAAAAAGCGAGAAGTGGTAATTCGTAGTAAAAACCGCAGAAAACATAATGTTTTCAACATTTGTTTTCGAAATGACGTAACTGAAAATCTTCACAATGGATGCATTTCTCTCGGAAACGTTTACATTTATTGTCTGGCAACTAATGCCGCGTGCTGAGGTTTGCGGTCGCACCACTCTGTACGAAGTAGAAGCTTCTAAGGTGTTGCAGTCACCAAGAAAGAGGCACAGAAATTCAAGTTTTAGTTTTTGAAAATTCAGTTTTTGGCTGCTTTTGCTGCCTTGTAGTTGACCTAGGACCTTAAGGTTTTGCATGAACCGAACTCTGGCAGCCACATTACACGAGAAAAAGCGAGAAGTGGTAATTCGTAGTAAAAACCGCAGAAAACATAACGTTTTCTACATTTGTTTTCGAAATGACGTAACTGAAAATCTTCACAATGGATGCATTTTTGTCGGAAACGTTTACATTTATTGTCTGGCAACTAATGCCGCGTGCTGAGGTTTGCGGTCGCACCACTCTGTACGAAGTAGAAGCTGCTAAGTTGTTGCAGTCACCAAGAAAGAGGCACAGAAATTCAAGTTTTTGTTTTTGAAAATTCAGTTTTTGGCTGCTTTTGCTGCCTTGTAGTTGACCTAGGACCTTAAGATTTTGCATGAACCGAACTCTGGCAGCCACACTATACGAGAAAAAGCGAGAAGTGGTAATGCGTAGTAAAAACCGCAGAAAACATAACGTTTTCTACATTTGTTTTCGAAATGACGTAACTGAAAATCTTCACAATGGATGCATTTGTCTCGGAAACGTTTACATTTATTGTCTGGCAACTAATGCCGCGTGCTGAGGTTTGCGGTCGCACCACTCTGTACGAAGTAGAAGCTTCTAAGTTGTTGCAGTCACCAAGAAAGAGGCACAGAAATTCAAGTTTTTGTTTTTGAAAATTCAGTTTTTGGCTGCTTTTGCTGCCTCGTAGATGACCTAGGACCTTAAGATTTTGCATGAACCGAACTCTGGCAGCCACATTCCACGAGAAAAAGCGACAAGTGATAATTCGTAGTAAAAACGGCAGAAAACATAACGTTTTCTACATTTGTTTTCGAAATGACGTAACTGAAAATCTTCACAATGGATGCATTTCTCACGGAAACGTTTACATTTATTGTCTGGCAACTAATGCCGCGTGCTGAGGTTTGCGGACGCACCACTCTGTACTAAGTAGAAGCTTCTAAGTTGTTGCAGTACACCAAGAAAGAGGCACAGAAATTCAAGTTTTTGTTTTTGAAAATTCAGTTTTTGGCTGCTTTTGCTGCCTTGTAGTTGACCTAGCACCTTAAGATTTTGCATGAACCGAACTCTGGCAGCCACATTACACGAGAAAAAGCGAGAAGTGGTAATTCGTAGCAAAAAC
The DNA here is from genome assembly GCF_023864345.2 of Schistocerca serialis cubense. Classification (NCBI taxonomy): domain Eukaryota; kingdom Metazoa; phylum Arthropoda; class Insecta; order Orthoptera; family Acrididae; genus Schistocerca; species Schistocerca serialis. The sequence goes on from NW_026047571.1 coordinate 7,848,039, forward strand.
CGCAGAAAACATAACATTTTCAACATTTGTTTTCGAAATGACGTAACTGAAAATCTTCACAATGGATGCATTTCTCTCGGAAACGTTTACATTTATTGTCTGGCAACTAATGCCGCGTGCTGAGGTTTGCGGTCGCACCACTCTGTACGAAGTAGAAGCTTCTAAGTTGTTGCAGTCACCAAGAAAGAGGCACAGAAATTCAAGTTTTTGTTTTTGAAAATTCAGTTTTTGGCTGCTTTTGCTGCCTTGTAGTTGACCTAGGACCTTAAGATTTTGCATGAACCAAACTCTGGCAGCCACATTACACGAGAAAAAGCGAGAAGTGGTAATTCGTAGTAAAAACCGCTGAAAACATAACGTTTTCTACATTTGTTTTCGAAATGACGTAACTGAAAATCTTCACAATGGATGCATTTCTCTCGGAAACGTTTACATTTATTGTCTGGCAACCAATGCCGCGTGCTGAGGTTTGCGGTTGCACCACTCTGTACGAAGTAGGAGCTTCTAAGTTGTTGCAGTACACCAAGAAAGAAGAACAGAAATTCAAGTTTTTGTTTTTGAAAATTCAGTTTTTGGCTGCTTTTGCTGCCTTGTAGTTGACCTAGGACCTTAAGATTTTGCATGAACCGAACTCTGGCAGCCACATTACACGAGAAAAAGCGAGAAGTGGTAATTCGTAGTAAAAACCGCAGAAAACATAACGTTTTCTACATTTGTTTTCGAAATGACGTAACTGAAAATCTTCACAATGGATGCATTTCTCTCGGAAACGTTTACATTTATTGTCTGGCAACTAATGCCGCGTGCTGAGGTTTGCGGTCGCATCACTCTGTACGAAGTAGAAGCTTCTAAGTTGTTGCAGTCACCAAGAAACAGGCACAGAAATTCAAGTTTTTGTTTTAGAAAATTCAGTTTTTGGCTGCTTTTGCTGCCTTGTAGTTGACCTAGGACCTTAAGATTTTGCATGAACCGAACTCTGGCAGCCACATGAAGCGAGAAAAAGCGAGAAGTGGTAATTCGTAGTAAAAACCGCAGAAAACATAACGTTTTCAACATTTGTTTTCGAAATGACGTAACTGAAAATCTTCACAATGGATGCATTTCTCTCGGAAACTTTTACATTTATTGTCTGGCAACTAATGCCGCGTGCTGAGGTTTGCGGTCGCACCACTCTGTACGAAGTAGAAGCTTCTAAGTTGATGCAGTCACCAAGAAACAGGCACAGAAATTCAAGTTTTTGTTTTTGAAAATTCAGTTTTTGGCTGCTTTTGCTGCCTTGTAGTTGACCTAGGACCTTAAGATTTTGCATGAACCGAACTCTGGCAGCCACTTAACACGAGAAAAAGCGAGAAGTGGTAATTCGTAGTAAAAACCGCAGAAAACATAACGTTTTCAACATTTGTTTTCGAAATGACGTAACTGAAAATCTTCACAATGGATGCATTTCTCTCGGAAACGTTTTCATTTATTGTCTGGCAACTAATGCCGCGTGCTGAGGTTTGCGGTCGCACCCCTCTGTACGAAGTAGAAGCTTCTAAGTTGTTGCAGTCACCAAGAAAGAGGCACAGAAATTCAAGTTTTCGTTTTTGAAAATTCAGTTTTTGGCTGCTTTTGCTGCCTTGTAGTTGACCTAGGACCTTAAGATTTTGCATGAACCGAACTCTGGCAGCCACATTACACGAGAAAAAGCGAGAAGTGGTAATTCGTAGTAAAAACCGCAGAAAACATAACGTTTTCAACATTTGTTTTCGAAATGACGTAACTGAAAAGCTTCACAATGGATGCATTTCTCTCGGAAACGTTTACATTTATTCTCTGGCAACTAATGCCGCGTGCTGAGGTTTGCGGTCGCACCACTCTGTACGAAGTAGAAGCTTCTAAGTTGTTGCAGTCACCAAGAAACAGAAACAGATATTCAAGTTTTAGTTTTTGAAAATTCAGTTTTTGGCTGCTTTTCCTGCCTTGTAGTTGACCTAGGACCTTAAGATTTTGCATGAACCGAACTCTGGCAGCCACATTGCACGAGAAAAAGCGAGAAGTGGTAATTCGTAGTAAAAACCGCAGAAAACATAACGTTTTCCACATTTGTTTTCGAAATGACGTAACTGATAATCTTCACAATGGATGCATTTCTCTCGGAAACGTTTACATTTATTGTCTGGCAACTAATGCCGCGTGCTGAGGTTTGCGGTTGCACCACTCTGTACGAAGTAGAAGCTTCTAAGTTGTTGCAGTCACCAAGAAAAAGGCACATAAATTCAAGTTTTTGTTTTTGAAAATTCAGTTTTTGGCTGCTTTTGCTGCCTTGTAATTCACATAGGACCTTAAGATTTTGCATGAACCGAACTCTGGCAGCCACATTACACGAGAAAAAGCGAGAAGTGGTAATTCGTAGTAAAAACCGCAGAAAGCATAACGTTTTCAACATTTGTTTTCGAAATGACGTAACTGAAAATCCTCACAATGGATGCATTTCCCTCGGAAACGTTTACATTTATTGTCTGGCAACTAATGCCGCGTGCTGAGGTTTGCGGTCGCACCACTCTGTACGAAGTAGAAGCTTCTAAGTTGATGCAGTCACCAAGAAAGAGAAACAGAAATTCAAGATTTTGTTTTTGAAAATTCAGTTTTTGGCTGCTGTTGCTGCCTTGTAGTTGACCTAGGACCTTAAGATTTTGCATGAACCGAACTCTGGCAGCCACATTACACGAGAAAAAGCGAGAAGTGGTAATTCGTAGTAAAAACCGCAGAAAACATAACGTTTTCAACATTTGTTTTCGAAATGACGTAACTGAAAATCCTCACAATGGATGCATTTCCCTCGGAAACGTTTACATTTATTGTCTGGCAACTAATGCCGCGTGCTGAGGTATGCGGTCGCACCACTCTGTACGAAGTAGAAGCTTCTAAGTTGTTGCAGTCACCAAGAAACAGGCACAGAAATACAAGTTTTTGTTTTTGAAAATTCAGTTTTTGGCTGCTTTTGCTGCCTTGTAGTTGACCTAGGACCTTAAGATTTTGCATGAACCGAACTCTGGCAGCCACATTACACGAGAAAAAGCGAGAAGTGGTAATTCGTAGTAAAAACCGCAGAAAACATAACGTTTTCCACATTTGTTTTCGATATGACGTAACTGAAAATCTTCACAATGGATGCATTTCTATCGGAAACGTTTACATTTATTGTCTGGCAACTAATGCCGCGTGCTGAGGTTTGCTGTCGAAACACTCTGTACGAAGTAGAAGCTTCTAAGTTGTTGCAGTCACCAAGAAACAGGCACAGAAATTCAAGTTTTTGTTTTTGAAAATTCAGTTTTTGGCTGCTTTTGCTGCCTTGTAGTTGACCTAGGACCTTAAGATTTTGCATGAACCGAACTCTGGCAGCCACATTACACGAGAAAAAGCGAGAAGTGGTAATTCGTAGTAAAAACTGCAGAAAACATAACGTTTTCCACAATTGTTTTCGAAATGACGTAACTGAAAATCTTCACAATGGATGCATTTCTCTCGGAAACGTTTACATTTATTGTCTGGCAACTAATGCTGCGTGCTGAGGTTTGCGGTCGCACCACTCTGTACGCAGTCGAAGCTTCTAAGTTGTTGCAGCCACCAAGAAAGAGGCACAGAAATTCAAGTTTTTGTTTTTGAAAATTCAGTTTTTGGCTGCTTTTGCTGCCTTGTAGTTGACCTAGGACCTTAAGATTTTGCATGAACCGAACTCTGGCAGCCACATTACACGAGAAAAAGCGAGAAGTGGTAATTCGTAGTAAAAACTGCAGAAAACACAACGTTTTCCACATTTGTTTTCGAAATGACGTAACTGAAAATCTTCACAATGGATGCATTTCTCTCGGAAACGTTTACATTTATTGTCTGGCAACTAATGCTGCGTGCTGAGGTTTGCGGTCGCACCACTCTGTACGAAGTAGAAGCTTCTAAGTTGTTGCAGTCACCAAGAAAGAGGCACAGAAATTCAAGTTTTTGTTTTTGAAAATTCAGTTTTTGGCTGCTTTTGCTGCCTTGTAGTTGACCTAGGACCTTAAGATTATGCGTGAACAGAACTCTGGCAGCCACATTACAAGAAAAAGCGAGAAGTGGTAATGCTTATTAAAAACCGCAGAAAACCTAATGTTTTCTACATTTGTTTTCGAAACGACGTAACTGAAAATCGTCACATTGTACGCATTTCTCTCTGAAACGTTTACATTTATCGTCTGTCAACTAATGCCGCGTGATGACGTTTGCGGTCGCACTACTCTGTACGAAGTAGAAGCTTCTAAGTTGTTTCATTCACCAAGAAAGGAGCACAGAAATTCAAGATTTAGTTTTTGGAAATTCAGTTTTGGCCGCTTTTGCAGACTTGTAGTTGACCTAGTACTTTAAGAATTTCCATGAACCGATCTCTGGCATCCACATTACACGAGAGAAAGCGAGAAGTTGTAATGCGTAGTAAAAACCGCCGAAAACATAACGTTTTCAACATTTGTTTTCAAAATGACGTAACTGAAAATCTTCACAATGGATGCTGTTCTCTCGGAAACGTTTACATTTATTGTCTGGCAACTAATGCCGCGTGCTGAGGTTAGCGGTCGCACCACTCTGTACGAAGTAGAAGCTTCTAAGTTGTTGCAGTCACCAAGAAAGAGGCACAGAAATTCAAGTTTTTGTTTTTGAAAATTCAGTTTTTGGCTGCTTTTGCTGCCTTGTAGTTGACCTAGGACCTTAAGATTATGCGTGAACAGAACTCTGGCAGCCACATTACAAGAAAAAGCGAGAAGTGGTAATGCTTATTAAAAACCGCAGAAAACCTAATGTTTTCTACATTTGTTTTCGAAACGACGTAACTGAAAATCGTCACATTGTACGCATTTCTCTCTGAAACGTTTACATTTATCGTCTGGCAACTAATGCCGCGTGCTGAGGTTTGCGGTCGCACCACTCTGTACGAAGTAGAAGCTTCTAAGTTGTTGTAGTCACCAAGAAAGTGGCACAGAAATTCAAGTTTTTGTTTTTGAAAATTCAGTTTTTGGCCGCTTTTGCTGCCTCGTAGCTGACGTAGGACTTTAAGATTTTGCATGAACCGAACTCTGGCAGCCACATTACACGAGAAAAAACGAGAAGTGGTAATGCGTAGTAAAAACCGCCGAAAACATAACGTTTTCAACATTTGTTTTCGAAATGACGTAACTGAAAATCTTCACAATGGATGCTGTTCTCTCGGAAACGTTTACATTTATTGTCTGGCAACTAATGCCGCGTGCTGAGGTTTGCGGTCGCACCACTCTGTACGAAGTAGAAGCTTCTAAGTTGTTGCAGTCACCAAGAAAGAGGCACAGAAATTCAAGTTTTTGTTTTTGTAAATTCAGTTTTTGGCTGCTTTTGCTGCCTTGTAGTTGACCTAGGACCTTAAGATTATGCGTGAACAGAACTCTGGCAGCCACATTACAAGAAAAAGCGAGAAGTGGTAATGCTTATTAAAAACCGCAGAAAACCTAATGTTTTCTACATTTGTTTTCGAAACGACGTAACTGATAATCGTCACATTGTACGCATTTCTCTCTGAAACGTTTACATTTATCGTCTGTCAACTAATGCCGCGTGATGACGTTTGCGGTCGCACCACTCTGTACGAAGTAGAAGCTTCTAAGTTGTTTCATTCACCAAGAAAGGAGCACAGAAATTCAAGATTTAGTTTTTGGAAATTCAGTTTTGGCCGCTTTTGCAGACTTGTAGTTGACCTAGTACTTTAAGAATTTCCATGAACCGATCTCTGGCATCCACATTACACGAGAGAAAGCGAGAAGTTGTAATGCGTAGTAAAAACCGCAGAAAACCTAACGTTTTCTACATTTGTTTTTGAAATGACGTAACTGAAAATCCTCACAATGGACGCATTTCTCACGAAAACGTTTACATTTTTCGTCTGGCAACTAATACCGCGTAATGTGGTTACCAGACGCACCACTCTGTACGAAGTAGAAACTTCTAAGTTGTTGCAGTCACCAAGAAAGGAGCACAGAAATTCAACTTTTAGTTTTTGAAAATTCAGTTTTTGGTCACTTTTGCTGCCTTGTAGTTGATCTAGGACCCTACGATTTTGCATGAACCGAACCCTGGCAGCCACATTACACGAGAAAAAGCGAGAAGTGGTAATTCGTAGTAAAAACCGCAGAAAACATAACGTTTTCTACATTGTTTTCGTAACGACGTAACTGCAAATCTTCACAATGGATGCATTTCTCTCGGAAATGTTTACATTTATTGTCTGGCAACTAATGCCGCGTGCTGAGGTTTTCGGTCCCACCTCTCTGTACGAAGTAGAAGCTTCTAAGATGTTGCAGTCACCAAGAAAGAGGCACAGAAATTCAAGTTTTTGTTTTTGAAAATTCAGATTTTGGCTGCTTTTGCGGCCTTGTAGTTAACCTAGGACCTTAAGATTTTGAATGAACCGAACTCCGGCAGCCACATTACACGAGAAAAAGCGAGAAGTGGTAATGTGTAGTAAAAATCGCAGAAAACCTAACATTTTCAACATTTGATTTCGAAGTGACGTAACTGAAAATCATCACAATGGACGCATTTCTCTCGGAAACATTTACATTTATCGACTGCCTACTAATGCCGCGTGATGAGATTACCGGTCGCACCACTCTGTACGAAGTAGAAGCTTCTAAGTTGTTGAAGTCACCAAGAAACGAGCACAGAAATTCAAGTTTTAGTTTTTGAAAATTCAGTTTTTGGCCGGTTTTGCTGCCTTGTATTTGACCTAAGACCTTAAGATTTTGCGTGAACCGAACTCTGGCAGCGAAATTACACGAGAAAAAGCGAGAAGTGGTAAAGCTTAGTAAAAAACGAAGAAAACCTAACGATTTCTACATTTGTTTTCGAAATCACGTAACAGAAAATCTTCACAATGGACGCATTTCTCTCGGAATCGTTTACATTTTTCGTCTGGCAACTAATGCCGCGTGACGAGGTTTGCGGTCACACCACTCTTTACGAAGCAGAAGCTTCTAAGTTGTTTCAGTCACCATTAAAGGAGCACAGAAATTCAAGATTTAGTTTTTGGAATTTCAGTTTTTGGCCGCTTTTGCAGCCTTGTAGTTGCCCTAGGAGCTTAAGATTTTCCATGAACCGATCTCTGGCAGCCACATTACACGAGAGAAAGCGAGAAGTTGTAATGCGTAGTAAAAACCGCAGAAAACCTAACGTTTTCTACATTTGTTTTCGAAATGACGTAACTGAAAACTCTCACAATGGACGCATTTCTCTCGAAAACGATTACATTTTTCGTCTGGCAACTAATACCACGTAATGAGGTTACCAGTCGCACCACTCTGTACGAAGTAGAAGCTTCTAAGTTGTTGCAGCCACCAAGAAACGAGCACAGAAATTCAAGTTTTACTTTTTGAAAATTCAGTTTTTGGCAGCTTTTGCTGCCTTGTAGTTGACCTAGGACCTTAAGATTTTGTATGAACCGAACTCTGGCAGCCACATTACACGAGAAAAAGCGAGAAGTGGTAATGCGTTTTAAAAACCGCAGAAAACCAAACTTTTTCAACATTTGTTTTCGGAATGACGTAAGTTGAAATTGTCACATTGAACGCATTTCTCTCGGAAACATTTACATTTGTCGTCTGGCAACTAATTCCGCGGGAGGACGTTAGCGGTCGCATCAATCTGTACGAAGTAGAAGCTTCTAAGTTGTTGCAGTCAGCAAGAAAGGAGCACAGATATTCAAGTTTTTGTTTTTGAAAATTCAATTTTTTTCCGATTTTACTGCCCTGTAGTTGACCTAGGACCTTAAGATTTTGCGTGAACCGAATTCTGGCAGCCACATTACACGAGAAAGAATGAGAAGTGGTAATGCTTAGTAAAAAAATTGCCGATAAATTCAACATTTGTTTTCGAAATGACGTAACTGAAAATCATCACAATGGATGCATTTCTCTCGGAAACGTTTACATTTATCGTCTGGCAACTAATGCTGCGTGATGAGGTTTGCGGTCGCACCACTCTGTACGAAATAGAAGCTTCTAAGTTGTTGAAGACACCAAGAAACGAGCACAGAAATTCAAGTGTCAGTTTTTGAAAATTCAGTTTTTGGCCACTTTTGCTGCCTTGTAGTTGACCTAGGACCCTAAGATTTTGCATGAACCGAACCCTGGAGGCCACATTACACGAGAAAATGCGAGAAGGGGAATGCGTAGTAAAAACCGCAGAAAACGTAACGTTTTCTACATTTGTTTTCGAAATGACGTGATAGAAAATCTTCACAATGGACGCATTTCTCTCGGAAACGTTCACATTTTTCGTCTGGCAACTAATGTTGCGTAACGAGGTTTGCCGTCGCACTACTCTGTACGAAGCAGAAGCTTCTAAATTGTTGTAGTCACCAACAAAGCGGCACAGAATACCAAGTTTTAGTTTTTGAAAATTCAGTTTTAGGCCGCTTTTGCTGCCTTGTAGTTGACCTAGGACCTTAAGATTTTGCATAAACCGAACTCTGGCAGCCACATTAACGAGAAAAACAGAGAACTGGTAATGCGTAGTAAAAACCGCAGAAAACCTAACATTTTCATCATTTGTTTTCGAAATGAGGTAACTGAAAATCATGACAATGGATGCATTTCTCTCGGAAACGTTTACATTTTTCGTTTGGCAAATAATGTTGCTTAACGAGGTTTGCGGTCGTACTACTCTGTACGAAGTAGATGCTTCTAAGTTGTTGCAGTCACCAAGAAAGGAGCACAGAAATTCAAGTTCCAAATTCAAGTTCAAGTTCAAATTCAAGTTTTTCAAAATTCAAATTTTGGCCGGTTTTGCTGCCTTGTAGTTGACCTCGGACCTTAAGATTTTGCGTGAACAGAACTCTGGCAGCCACATTACACGAGAAAAAGCGAGAAGTGGTAATGCTTAGTAAAAACCGCAGAAAACCTAACGTTTTCTACATTTGTTTCCGAAACGACGTAACTGAAAATCGTAACATTGGACGCCTTTCTCTCGGAAACGTTTACATTTATCGTCTGGCAACTAATGCCGCGTGATGAGGTTTGCGGTCGCACGACTCTGTACGAAGTAGAAGCTTCTAAGTTGTTTCAGTCACCAAGAAAGTAGCACAGAAATTCAAGATTTAGTTTTTGGAAATTCAGTTTTTTGCCGCTTTTGCAGCCTTGTAGTTGACCTAGGACCTTAAGATTTTCCGTGAACCGATCTCTAGCAGCCACATTACACGAGAAAAAGCGAGAAGTTGTAATGCGTAGTAAAAACCGCAGAAAATCTAACGGTTTTTCCATTTGTTTTCGAAATGACGTAACTGAAAATCCTCACAATGGACGCATTTCTCTCGAAAACGTTTACATTTTTCGTCTGGCACCTAATGCCGCGTGATGAGGTTACCAGTCGCACCACTCTGTACGAAGTAGAAGCCTCCAAGTTGTTGCACTCACCAAGAAAGGTGCACAGAAATTCAAGTTTTAGTTTTCGAAAATTCAGTTTTTGGCAGCTTTTCCTGCCTTGTAGTTGACCTAGGACCTTAAGATTTTGTATGAACCGAACTCTGGCAGCCACATTACACGAGAAAAAGCGAGAAGTGGTAATGCGTAGTAAAAACCGCAGAAAACCTAGCGTTTTCTAAATTTGTTTTCGAAATGACGTAACTGAAAATCGTCACATTGGACGCATTTTTCTCGGAAACGTTTACATTTATTGTCTGGCAACTAATGCCGTGTGACGAGGTTTGCGGTCGCACCACTCTGTGCGAAGTAGAAGCTTCTACGTTGTTGCAGTCACCAAGAAAGGAGCACAGAAATTCATGTTTTAGTTCTTGAAAATTCAGTTTTTGGCCACTTTTGCTGCCTTGTAGTTGACCTAGGACCCTAAGATTTTGCATGAATCGAACCCTGGAAGCCACATTACACGAGAAAGAGCGAGAAGTGGTAATGCGTAGTAAAAACCTCAGAAAACATAACGTTATCTACATTGTTCTCGAAACGACGTAACTGAAAATCTTCACATTGGACGCATTTCTCTCGGAAACGTTTACATTTATCGTCCGGCAACTAATGCCGCGTGACGAGGTTTGCGGTCGCACCACTCTCTACGAAGTAGAAGCTTCTAAGTTGTTGCAGTCACCAAGAAAGGAGCACAGAATTTGATGTTCTAGTTTTTGAAAATTCAATTTTTGGCCGGTTTTGCTGCCTTGTAGTTGACCTCGGACCTTAAGATTTTGCGAGAACAGAAATCTGGCAGCCACATTACATGAGAAAAAGCGAGAAGTGGTAATGCATAGTAAAAACCGAAGAACACCTAACGTTTTCTGCATTTGTTTTCGAAATGATGTAACTGAAAATCGTCACATTGCACGCATTTTTTTCGGAAACGTTTACATTAATTGTCTGGCAACTAATGCCGTGTGACGAGGTTTGCGGTCGCACCACTCTGTGCGAAGTAAAAGCTTCTAAGTTGTTGCAGTCACCAAGAAAGGAGCACAGAAGTTCAAGTTTTAGTTCCTTAAAATTCAATTTTGGCCGGTTTTGCTGCCTTGTAGTTTGCCTACGACCTTCAGATTGTACATGAACCGAACTCTGGCGGCCACGTTACACGAGAAAAAGCGAGAAGTGGTTATGCTTAGTAAAAACCTCAGAAAACCTAACGTTATCTACATTGTTCTCGAAATGACGTAACAGTAAATCTTCACAATGGACGCATTTCTCTCGGAAACGTTTACATTTTTCGTCTGGCAACTAATGCCGCGTGACGAGGTTTGCGGTCGCACCACTCTCTACGAAGTAGAAGCTTCTAAGTTGTTGCAGTCACCAAGGAAATAGCACAGAAATTCAAGTTTTAGTTTTTGAAAATTCAATTTTTGGCCGGTTTTCCTGCCTTGTAGTTGACCTAGGACCTTAAGATTTTGCGTGAACAGAACTCTGGCAGCCACATTACACGAGAAAAAGCGAGAAGTGGTAATGCTCAGTAAAAACCGCAGAACACCTAACGTTTTCTACATTTGATTTCGAATTGACGTAACTGAAAATCGTCTCATTGCTCGCATTTTTCTCGTAAACGTTTACAATTATTGTCTGGCAACTAATGCCGTGTGACGAGGTTTGCGGTCGCACCACTCTGTGCGAAGTAAAAGCTTCTAAGTTGTTGCAGTCAGCAAGAAAGGAACACAGAAATTTAAGTTTTAGATTTTGAAAATTCAATTTTTGGCCGCTTTTGCTGCCTTGTAGTTGACCTAGGACCTTAAGATTATGAGTGAACCGAACTCAGGCAGCCACATTACACGAGAATAAGCGAGAAGTGGTAATGCGTAGTAAAAGCCTCAGAAAAAATAATGTTTTCAACATTTGTTTTCGAAATGACGTAACTGAAAATTTTAAAATGGACGCATTTCTCTCAAAACATTTACATTTATCGTCTGGCAAGTAATGCTTCGTTATGAGGTTTGCGGTCGCACCACTCTGTATGATGTAGAATCTTCTAAGTTGTTGCAGTCACCAAGAAGGGAGCACAGAAATTCAAGTTTTAGTTCTTGAAAACTCAATTTTTGGCCGGTTTTGCTGCCTTGTAGTTGACCTAGGACCTCAAGATTTTGCATGAACCGAACTCTGGCAGCCACATTAACGAGAAAAACAGAGAAGTGGTAATGCGAAGTAAAAACCGCAGAAAACCTTACGTTTTCAACATTTGTTTTCGAAGTGACGTAACTGAAAATCATCACAATGGATGCATTTCTCTCGGAAACGTTTACAAATATCGTCTGGCAACTAATGCTGCGTGATGAGGTTTGCGGTCGCACCACTCTGTACGAAGTAGAAGCTTCTAAGTTGTTGCACTCACCAAGAAAGGAGCACAGAAATTCAAGTTTTAGTTTTTGAAAATTCGGTTTTTGGCAGCTTTTGCTGCCTTGTAGTTGACCTAGGACCTTAAGATTTTGTATGAACCGAACTCTGGTAGCCACATTACACGAGAAAAAGCGAGAAGTGGTAATTCGTAGTAAAAACTGCAGAAAACATAACGTTTTCCACATTTGTTTTCGAAATGACGTAACTGAAAATCTTCACAATGGATGCATTTCTCTCGGAAACGTTTACATTTATTGTCTGGCAACTAATGCTGCGTGCTGAGGTTTGCGGTCGCACCACTCTGTACGCAGTCGAAGCTTCTAAGTTGTTGCAGTCACCAAGAAAGAGGCACAGAAATTCAAGTTTTTGTTTTTGAAAATTCAGTTTTTGGCTGCTTTTGCTGCCTTGTAGTTGACCTAGGACCTTAAGATTTTGCATGAACCGAACTCTGGCAGCCACATTACACGAGAAAAAGCGAGAAGTGGTAATTCGTAGTAAAAACTGCAGAAAACATAACGTTTTCCACATTTGTTTTCGAAATGACGTAACTGAAAATCTTCACAATGGATGCATTTCTCTCGGAAACGTTTACATTTATTGTCTGGCAACTAATGCTGCGTGCTGAGGTTTGCGGTCGCACCACTCTGTACGAAGTAGAAGCTTCTAAGTTGTTGCAGTCACCAAGAAAGAGGCACAGAAATTCAAGTTTTTGTTTTTGAAAATTCAGTTTTTGGCTGCTTTTGCTGCCTTGTAGTTGACCTAGGACCTTAAGATTATGCGTGAACAGAACTCTGGCAGCCACATTACAAGAAAAAGCGAGAAGTGGTAATGCTTATTAAAAACCGCAGAAAACCTAATGTTTTCTACATTTGTTTTCGAAACGACGTAACTGAAAATCGTCACATTGTACGCATTTCTCTCTGAAACGTTTACATTTATCGTCTGTCAACTAATGCCGCGTGATGACGTTTGCGGTCGCACTACTCTGTACGAAGTAGAAGCTTCTAAGTTGTTTCATTCACCAAGAAAGGAGCACAGAAATTCAAGATTTAGTTTTTGGAAATTCAGTTTTGGCCGCTTTTGCAGACTTGTAGTTGACCTAGTACTTTAAGAATTTCCATGAACCGATCTCTGGCATCCACATTACACGAGAGAAAGCGAGAAGTTGTAATGCGTAGTAAAAACCGCCGAAAACATAACGTTTTCAACATTTGTTTTCGAAATGACGTAACTGAAAATCTTCACAATGGATGCTGTTCTCTCGGAAACGTTTACATTTATTGTCTGGCAACTAATGCCGCGTGCTGAGGTTAGCGGTCGCACCACTCTGTACGAAGTAGAAGCTTCTAAGTTGTTGCAGTCACCAAGAAAGAGGCACAGAAATTCAAGTTTTTGTTTTTGAAAATTCAGTTTTTGGCTGCTTTTGCTGCCTTGTAGTTGACCTAGGACCTTAAGATTATGCGTGAACAGAACTCTGGCAGCCACATTACAAGAAAAAGCGAGAAGTGGTAATGCTTATTAAAAACCGCAGAAAACCTAATGTTTTCTACATTTGTTTTCGAAACGACGTAACTGAAAATCGTCACATTGTACGCATTTCTCTCTGAAACGTTTACATTTATCGTCTGGCAACTAATGCCGCGTGCTGAGGTTTGCGGTCGCACCACTCTGTACGAAGTAGAAGCTTCTAAGTTGTTGTAGTCACCAAGAAAGTGGCACAGAAATTCAAGTTTTTGTTTTTGAAAATTCAGTTTTTGGCCGCTTTTGCTGCCTCGTAGCTGACGTAGGACTTTAAGATTTTGCATGAACCGAACTCTGGCAGCCACATTACACGAGAAAAAACGAGAAGTGGTAATGCGTAGTAAAAACCGCCGAAAACATAACGTTTTCAACATTTGTTTTCGAAATGACGTAACTGAAAATCTTCACAATGGATGCTGTTCTCTCGGAAACGTTTACATTTATTGTCTGGCAACTAATGCCGCGTGCTGAGGTTTGCGGTCGCACCACTCTGTACGAAGTAGAAGCTTCTAAGTTGTTGCAGTCACCAAGAAAGAGGCACAGAAATTCAAGTTTTTGTTTTTGTAAATTCAGTTTTTGGCTGCTTTTGCTGCCTTGTAGTTGACCTAGGACCTTAAGATTATGCGTGAACAGAACTCTGGCAGCCACATTATAAGAAAAAGCGAGAAGTGGTAATGCTTATTAAAAACCGCAGAAAACCTAATGTTTTCTACATTTGTTTTCGAAACGACGTAACTGATAATCGTCACATTGTACGCATTTCTCTCTGAAACGTTTACATTTATCGTCTGTCAACTAATGCCGCGTGATGACGTTTGCGGTCGCACCACTCTGTACGAAGTAGAAGCTTCTAAGTTGTTTCATTCACCAAGAAAGGAGCACAGAAATTCAAGATTTAGTTTTTGGAAATTCAGTTTTGGCCGCTTTTGCAGACTTGTAGTTGACCTAGTACTTTAAGAATTTCCATGAACCGATCTCTGGCATCCACATTACACGAGAGAAAGCGAGAAGTTGTAATGCGTAGTAAAAACCGCAGAAAACCTAACGTTTTCTACATTTGTTTTCGAAATGACGTAACTGAAAATCCTCACAATGGACGCATTTCTCACGAAAACGTTTACATTTTTCGTCTGGCAACTAATACCGCGTAATGTGGTTACCAGGCGCACCACTCTGTACGAAGTAGAAACTTCTAAGTTGTTGCAGTCACCAAGAAAGGAGCACAGAAATTCAACTTTTAGTTTTTGAAAATTCAGTTTTTGGTCACTTTTGCTGCCTTGTAGTTGATCTAGGACCCTACGATTTTGCATGAACCGAACCCTGGCAGCCACATTACACGAGAAAAAGCGAGAAGTGGTAATTCGTAGTAAAAACCGCAGAAAACATAACGTTTTCTATATTGTTTTCGTAACGACGTAACTGCAAATCTTCACAATGGATGCATTTCTCTCGGAAATGTTTACATTTATTGTCTGGCAACTAATGCCGCGTGCTGAGGTTTTCGGTCCCACCTCTCTGTACGAAGTAGAAGCTTCTAAGATGTTGCAGTCACCAAGAAAGAGGCACAGAAATTCAAGTTTTTGTTTTTGAAAATTCAGATTTTGGCTGCTTTTGCGGCCTTGTAGTTAACCTAGGACCTTAAGATTTTGAATGAACCGAACTCCGGCAGCCACATTACACGAGAAAAAGCGAGAAGTGGTAATGTGTAGTAAAAATCGCAGAAAACCTAACATTTTCAACATTTGATTTCGAAGTGACGTAACTGAAAATCATCACAATGGACGCATTTCTCTCGGAAACATTTACATTTATCGACTGCCTACTAATGCCGCGTGATGAGATTACCGGTCGCACCACTCTGTACGAAGTAGAAGCTTCTAAGTTGTTGAAGTCACCAAGAAACGAGCACAGAAATTCAAGTTTTAGTTTTTGAAAATTCAGTTTTTGGCCGGTTTTGCTGCCTTGTATTTGACCTAAGACCTTAAGATTATGCGTGAACCGAACTCTGGCAGCGAAATTACACGAGAAAAAGCGAGAAGTGGTAAAGCTTAGTAAAAAACGAAGAAAACCTAACGATTTCTACATTTGTTTTCGAAATCACGTAACAGAAAATCTTCACAATGGACGCATTTCTCTCGGAATCGTTTACATTTTTCGTCTGGCAACTAATGCCGCGTGACGAGGTTTGCGGTCACACCACTCTTTACGAAGCAGAAGCTTCTAAGTTGTTTCAGTCACCATTAAAGGAGCACAGAAATTCAAGATTTAGTTTTTGGAATTTCAGTTTTTGGCCGCTTTTGCAGCCTTGTAGTTGCCCTAGGAGCTTAAGATTTTCCATGAACCGATCTCTGGCAGCCACATTACACGAGAGAAAGCGAGAAGTTGTAATGCGTAGTAAAAACCGCAGAAAACATTACGTTTTCTACATTTGTTTTCGAAATGACGTAACTGAAAACTCTCACAATGGACGCATTTCTCTCGAAAACGATTACATTTTTCGTCTGGCAACTAATACCACGTAATGAGGTTACCAGTCGCACCACTCTGTACGAAGTAGAAGCTTCTAAGTTGTTGCAGCCACCAAGAAACGAGCACAGAAATTCAAGTTTTACTTTTTGAAAATTCAGTTTTTGGCAGCTTTTGCTGCCTTGTAGTTGACCTAGGACCTTAAGATTTTGTATGAACCGAACTCTGGCAGCCACATTACACGAGAAAAAGCGAGAAGTGGTAATGCGTTTTAAAAACCGCAGAAAACCAAACTTTTTCAACATTTGTTTTCGGAATGACGTAAGTTGAAATTGTCACATTGAACGCATTTCTCTCGGAAACATTTACATTTGTCGTCTGGCAACTAATTCCGCGGGAGGACGTTAGCGGTCGCATCAATCTGTACGAAGTAGAAGCTTCTAAGTTGTTGCAGTCAGCAAGAAAGGAGCACAGATATTCAAGTTTTTGTTTTTGAAAATTCAATTTTTTTCCGATTTTACTGCCCTGTAGTTGACCTAGGACCTTAAGATTTTGCGTGAACCGAATTCTGGCAGCCACATTACACGAGAAAGAATGAGAAGTGGTAATGCTTAGTAAAAAAATTGCCGATAAATTCAACATTTGTTTTCGAAATGACGTAACTGAAAATCATCACAATGGATGCATTTCTCTCGGAAACGTTTACATTTATCGTCTGGCAACTAATGCTGCGTGATGAGGTTTGCGGTCGCACCACTCTGTACGAAATAGAAGCTTCTAAGTTGTTGCAGTCACCAAGAAAGAGGCACAGAAATTCAAGTTTTTGTTTTTGTAAATTCAGTTTTTGGCTGCTTTTGCTGCCTTGTAGTTGACCTAGGACCTTAAGATTATGCGTGAACAGAACTCTGGCAGCGACATTACAAGAAAAAGCGAGAAGTGGTAATGCTTATTAAAAACCGCAGAAAACCTAATGTTTTCTACATTTGTTTTCGAAACGACGTAACTGATAATCGTCACATTGTACGCATTTCTCTCTGAAACGTTTACATTTATCGTCTGTCAACTAATGCCGCGTGATGACGTTTGCGGTCGCACCACTCTGTACGAAGTAGAAGCTTCTAAGTTGTTTCATTCACCAAGAAAGGAGCACAGAAATTCAAGATTTAGTTTTTGGAAATTCAGTTTTGGCCGCTTTTGCAGACTTGTAGTTGACCTAGTACTTTAAGAATTTCCATGAACCGATCTCTGGCATCCACATTACACGAGAGAAAGCGAGAAGTTGTAATGCGTAGTAAAAACCGCAGAAAACCTAACGTTTTCTACATTTGTTTTCGAAATGACGTAACTGAAAATCCTCACAATGGACGCATTTCTCACGAAAACGTTTACATTTTTCGTCTGGCAACTAATACCGCGTAATGTGGTTACCAGACGCACCACTCTGTACGAAGTAGAAACTTCTAAGTTGTTGCAGTCACCAAGAAAGGAGCACAGAAATTCAACTTTTAGTTTTTGAAAATTCAGTTTTTGGTCACTTTTGCTGCCTTGTAGTTGATCTAGGACCCTACGATTTTGCATGAACCGAACCCTGGCAGCCACATTACACGAGAAAAAGCGAGAAGTGGTAATTCGTAGTAAAAACCGCAGAAAACATAACGTTTTCTACATTGTTTTCGTAACGACGTAACTGCAAATCTTCACAATGGATGCATTTCTCTCGGAAATGTTTACATTTATTGTCTGGCAACTAATGCCGCGTGCTGAGGTTTTCGGTCCCACCTCTCTGTACGAAGTAGAAGCTTCTAAGATGTTGCAGTCACCAAGAAAGAGGCACAGAAATTCAAGTTTTTGTTTTTGAAAATTCAGATTTTGGCTGCTTTTGCGGCCTTGTAGTTAACCTAGGACCTTAAGATTTTGAATGAACCGAACTCCGGCAGCCACATTACACGAGAAAAAGCGAGAAGTGGTAATGTGTAGTAAAAATCGCAGAAAACCTAACATTTTCAACATTTGATTTCGAAGTGACGTAACTGAAAATCATCACAATGGACGCATTTCTCTCGGAAACATTTACATTTATCGACTGCCTACTAATGCCGCGTGATGAGATTACCGGTCGCACCACTCTGTACGAAGTAGAAGCTTCTAAGTTGTTGAAGTCACCAAGAAACGAGCACAGAAATTCAAGTTTTAGTTTTTGAAAATTCAGTTTTTGGCCGGTTTTGCTGCCTTGTATTTGACCTAAGACCTTAAGATTATGCGTGAACCGAACTCTGGCAGCGAAATTACACGAGAAAAAGCGAGAAGTGGTAAAGCTTAGTAAAAAACGAAGAAAACCTAACGATTTCTACATTTGTTTTCGAAATCACGTAACAGAAAATCTTCACAATGGACGCATTTCTCTCGGAATCGTTTACATTTTTCGTCTGGCAACTAATGCCGCGTGACGAGGTTTGCGGTCACACCACTCTTTACGAAGCAGAAGCTTCTAAGTTGTTTCAGTCACCATTAAAGGAGCACAGAAATTCAAGATTTAGTTTTTGGAATTTCAGTTTTTGGCCGCTTTTGCAGCCTTGTAGTTGCCCTAGGAGCTTAAGATTTTCCATGAACCGATCTCTGGCAGCCACATTACACGAGAGAAAGCGAGAAGTTGTAATGCGTAGTAAAAACCGCAGAAAACATAACGTTTTCTACATTTGTTTTCGAAATGACGTAACTGAAAACTCTCACAATGGACGCATTTCTCTCGAAAACGATTACATTTTTTGTCTGGCAACTAATACCACGTAATGAGGTTACCAGTCGCACCACTCTGTACGAAGTAGAAGCTTCTAAGTTGTTGCAGCCACCAAGAAACGAGCACAGAAATTCAAGTTTTACTTTTTGAAAATTCAGTTTTTGGCAGCTTTTGCTGCCTTGTAGTTGACCTAGGACCTTAAGATTTTGTATGAACCGAACTCTGGCAGCCACATTACACGAGAAAAAGCGAGAAGTGGTAATGCGTTTTAAAAACCGCAGAAAACCAAACTTTTTCAACATTTGTTTTCGGAATGACGTAAGTTGAAATTGTCACATTGAACGCATTTCTCTCGGAAACATTTACATTTGTCGTCTGGCAACTAATTCCGCGGGAGGACGTTAGCGGTCGCATCAATCTGTACGAAGTAGAAGCTTCTAAGTTGTTGCAGTCAGCAAGAAAGGAGCACAGATATTCAAGTTTTTGTTTTTGAAAATTCAATTTTTTTCCGATTTTACTGCCCTGTAGTTGACCTAGGACCTTAAGATTTTGCGTGAACCGAATTCTGGCAGCCACATTACACGAGAAAGAATGAGAAGTGGTAATGCTTAGTAAAAAAATTGCCGATAAATTCAACATTTGTTTTCGAAATGACGTAACTGAAAATCATCACAATGGATGCATTTCTCTCGGAAACGTTTACATTTATCGTCTGGCAACTAATGCTGCGTGATGAGGTTTGCGGTCGCACCACTCTGTACGAAATAGAAGCTTCTAAGTTGTTGAAGACACCAAGAAACGAGCACAGAAATTCAAGTGTCAGTTTTTGAAAATTCAGTTTTTGGCCACTTTTGCTGCCTTGTAGTTGACCTAGGACCCTAAGATTTTGCATGAACCGAACCCTGGAGGCCACATTACACGAGAAAATGCGAGAAGGGGAATGCGTAGTAAAAACCGCAGAAAACGTAACGTTTTCTACATTTGTTTTCGAAATGACGTGATAGAAAATCTTCACAATGGACGCATTTCTCTCGGAAACGTTCACATTTTTCGTCTGGCAACTAATGTTGCGTAACGAGGTTTGCCGTCGCACTACTCTGTACGAAGCAGAAGCTTCTAAATTGTTGTAGTCACCAACAAAGCGGCACAGAATACCAAGTTTTAGTTTTTGAAAATTCAGTTTTAGGCCGCTTTTGCTGCCTTGTAGTTGACCTAGGACCTTAAGATTTTGCATAAACCGAACTCTGGCAGCCACATTAACGAGAAAAACAGAGAACTGGTAATGCGTAGTAAAAACCGCAGAAAACCTAACATTTTCATCATTTGTTTTCGAAATGAGGTAACTGAAAATCATGACAATGGATGCATTTCTCTCGGAAACGTTTACATTTTTCGTTTGGCAAATAATGTTGCTTAACGAGGTTTGCGGTCGTACTACTCTGTACGAAGTAGATGCTTCTAAGTTGTTGCAGTCACCAAGAAAGGAGCACAGAAATTCAAGTTCCAAAATCAAGTTCAAGTTGAAATTCAAGTTTTTCAAAATTCAAATTTTGGCCGGTTTTGCTGCCTTGTAGTTGACCTCGGACCTTAAGATTTTGCGTGAACAGAACTCTGGCAGCCACATTACACGAGAAAAAGCGAGAAGTGGTAATGCGTAGTAAAAACCGCAGAAAACCTAACGTTTTCTACATTTGTTTCCGAAACGACGTAACTGAAAATCGTAACATTGGACGCCTTTCTCTCGGAAACGTTTACATTTATCGTCTGGCAACTAATGCCGCGTGATGAGGTTTGCGGTCGCACGACTCTGTACGAAGTAGAAGCTTCTAAGTTGTTTCAGTCACCAAGAAAGGTGCACAGAAATTCAAGTTTTAGTTTTCGAAAATTCAGTTTTTGGCAGCTTTTCCTGCCTTGTAGTTGACCTAGGACCTTAAGATTTTGTATGAACCGAACTCTGGCAGCCACATTACACGAGAAAAAGCGAGAAGTGGTAATGCGTAGTAAAAACCGCAGAAAACCTAGCGTTTTCTAAATTTGTTTTCGAAATGACGTAACTGAAAATCGTCACATTGGACGCATTTTTCTCGGAAACGTTTACATTTATTGTCTGGCAACTAATGCCGTGTGACGAGGTTTGCGGTCGCACCACTCTGTGCGAAGTAGAAGCTTCTACGTTGTTGCAGTCACCAAGAAAGGAGCACAGAAATTCATGTTTTAGTTCTTGAAAATTCAGTTTTTGGCCACTTTTGCTGCCTTGTAGTTGACCTAGGACCCTAAGATTTTGCATGAATCGAACCCTGGAAGCCACATTACACGAGAAAGAGCGAGAAGTGGTAATGCGTAGTAAAAACCTCAGAAAACATAACGTTATCTACATTGTTCTCGAAACGACGTAACTGAAAATCTTCACATTGGACGCATTTCTCTCGGAAACGTTTACATTTATCGTCCGGCAACTAATGCCGCGTGACGAGGTTTGCGGTCGCACCACTCTCTACGAAGTAGAAGCTTCTAAGTTGTTGCAGTCACCAAGAAAGGAGCACAGAATTTCATGTTCTACTTTTTGAAAATTCAATTTTTACCGGTTTTCCTGCCTTGTAGTTGACCTCGGACCTTAAGATTTTGCGAGAACAGAAATCTGGCAGCCACATTACATGAGAAAAAGCGAGAAGTGGTAATGCATAGTAAAAACCGAAGAACACCTAACGTTTTCTGCATTTGTTTTCGAAATGATGTAACTGAAAATCGTCACATTGCACGCATTTTTTTCGGAAACGTTTACATTAATTGTCTGGCAACTAATGCCGTGTGACGAGGTTTGCGGTCGCACCACTCTGTGCGAAGTAAAAGCTTCTAAGTTGTTGCAGTCACCAAGAAAGGAGCACAGAAGTTCAAGTTTTAGTTCCTTAAAATTCAATTTTGGCCGGTTTTGCTGCCTTGTAGTTTGCCTACGACCTTCAGATTGTACATGAACCGAACTCTGGCGGCCACGTTACACGAGAAAAAGCGAGAAGTGGTTATGCTTAGTAAAAACCTCAGAAAACCTAACGTTATCTACATTGTTCTCGAAATGACGTAACAGTAAATCTTCACAATGGACGCATTTCTCTCGGAAACGTTTACATTTTTCGTCTGGCAACTAATGCCGCGTGACGAGGTTTGCGGTCGCACCACTCTCTACGAAGTAGAAGCTTCTAAGTTGTTGCAGTCACCAAGGAAATAGCACAGAAATTCAAGTTTTAGTTTTTGAAAATTCAATTTTTGGCCGGTTTTCCTGCCTTGTAGTTGACCTAGGACCTTAAGATTTTGCGTGAACAGAACTCTGGCAGCCACATTACACGAGAAAAAGCGAGAAGTGGTAATGCTCAGTAAAAACCGCAGAACACCTAACGTTTTCTACATTTGATTTCGAATTGACGTAACTGAAAATCGTCTCATTGCACGCATTTTTCTCGTAAACGTTTACAATTATTGTCTGGCAACTAATGCCGTGTGACGAGGTTTGCGGTCGCACCACTCTGAGCGAAGTAAAAGCTTCTAAGTTGTTGCAGTCAGCAAGAAAGGAACACAGAAATTTAAGTTTTAGATTTTGAAAATTCAATTTTTGGCCGCTTTTGCTGCCTTGTAGTTGACCTAGGACCTTAAGATTATGAGTGAACCGAACTCAGTCAGCCACATTACACGAGAAAAAGCGAGAAGTGGTAATGCGTAGTAAAAGCCTCAGAAAAAATAATGTTTTCAACATTTGTTTTCGAAATGACGTAACTGAAAATTTTAAAATGGACGCATTTCTCTCAAAACATTTACATTTATCGTCTGGCAAGTAATGCTTCGTTATGAGGTTTGCGGTCGCACCACTCTGTATGATGTAGAATCTTCTAAGTTGTTGCAGTCACCAAGAAGGGAGCACAGAAATTCAAGTTTTAGTTCTTGAAAACTCAATTTTTGGCCGGTTTTGCTGCCTTGTAGTTGACCTAGGACCTCAAGATTTTGCATGAACCGAACTCTGACAGCCACATTAACGAGAAAAACAGAGAAGTGGTAATGCGAAGTAAAAACCGCAGAAAACCTAACGTTTTCAACATTTGTTTTCGAAGTGACGTAACTGAAAATCATCACAATGGATGCATTTCTCTCGGAAACGTTTACAAATATCGTCTGGCAACTAATGCTGCGTGATGAGGTTTGCGGTCGCACCACTCTGTACGAAGTAGAAGCTTCTAAGTTGTTGCACTCACCAAGAAAGGAGCACAGAAATTCAAGTTTTAGTTTTTGAAAATTCGGTTTTTGGCAGCTTTTGCTGCCTTGTAGTTGACCTAGGACCTTAAGATTTTGTATGAACCGAACTCTGGTAGCCACATTACACGAGAAAAAGCGAGAAGTGGTAATGCGTAGTAAAAACCGCAGAAAACCTAACGTTTTCAACATTTGTTTTCGAATTGACGTGACAGAAAATCTTCACAATGGACGCATTTTCCTCGGAAACGTTTACATTTTTCGTCTGGCAACTAATGCCGCGTGATGAGGTTACCAGTAGCACCACTCTGTACGAAGTAGAAGCTTCTAAGTTGTTGCACTCACCAAGAAAGGAGCACAGAAATTCAAGTTTTAGTTTTTGAAAATTCGGTTTTTGGCAGCTTTTGCTGCCTTGTAGTTGACCTAGGACCTTAAGATTTTGTTTGAACCGAACTCTGGTAGCCACATCACACGAGAAAAAGCGAGAAGTGGTAATGCGTAGTAAAAACCTCAGAAAACCTAACGTTTCTACATTGTTTTCGCAACGACGTAACTGAAAATATTCACTTTGGACGCATTTCTCTCGGAAACGTTTACATTTTTCGTTTGGCAACTAATGCCGCGTGACGAGGTTTGCGGTCGCACCACTCTGTACGAAGTAGAAGCCTCTAAGTTGTTGCACTCACCAAGAAAGGTGCACAGAAATTCAAGTTTTAGTTTTCGAAAATTCAGTTTTTGGCAGCTTTTCCTGCCTTGTAGTTGACCTAGGACCTTGAGATTTTGTATGAACCGAACTCTGGCAGCCACATTACACGAGAAAAAGCGAGAAGTGGTAATGCGTAGTAAAAACCGCAGAAAACCTAGCGTTTTCTACATTTGTTTTCGAAATGACGTAACTGAAAATCGTCACATTGGACGCATTTTTCTCGGAAACGTCTACTTTTATTGTCTGGCAACTAATGCCGTGTGACGAGGTTTGCGGTCGCACCACTCTGTGCGAAGTAGAAGCTTCTACGTTGTTGCAGTCACCAAGAAAGGAGCACAGAAATTCATGTTTTAGTTCTTGAAAATACAGTTTTTGGCCACTTTTGCAGCCTTGTAGTTGACCTAGGACCCTAAGATTTTGCATGAATCGAACCCTGGCAGCCGCATTACACGAGAAAGAGGGAGAAGTGGTAATGCGTAGTAAAAACTTCAGAAAACCTAACGTTATCTACATTGTTCTCGAAACGACGTAACTGAAAATCTTCACATTGGACACATTTCTCTCGGAAACGTTTACATTTATCGTCCGGCAACTAATGCCGCGTGACGAGGTTTGCGGTCGCACCACTCTCTACGAAGTAGAAGCTTCTAAGTTGTTGCAGTCACCAAGAAAGGAGCACAGAATTTCATGTTCTAGTTTTTGAAAATTCAATTTTTGGCCGGTTTTGCTGCCTTGTAGTTGACCTCGGACATTAAGATTTTGCGTGAACAGAACTCCGGCAGCCACATTACACGAGAGAAGGCGAGAAGTGGTAATTCGTAGTAAAAACCGCAGAAAACATAACGTTTTCTACATCGTTTTCGTATCGACGTAACTGAAAATCTTCACATTGGACTGAATTTCTCTCGGAAACGTTTACATTTTTCGTCTGGCAACTAATGCCGCCTGACGAGGTTTGCGGTCGCATCACTCTGTACGTAGTAGAAGCTTCTAAGTTGTTGCAGTCACCAAGAAACGAGCACAGAAATTCAAGTTTTAGTTTTTGAAAATTCAATTTTTGGCCGGTTTTGCTGCCTTGTAGTTGACCTAGGACCTTAAGATTTTGCGTGAACCGAACTCTGGCAGAAAAATTACACGAGAAAAAACGAGAAGTGGTAATGCTTAGTAAAAAAATTGCAGAAAACCTAACGTTTTCTACATTTGTTTTCGAAACGACGTAACAGTAAATCTTCACAATGGACGCATTTCTCTCGGAAACGTTTACATTTTTCGTCTGGCAACTAATGCCGCGTGACGAGGTTTGCGGTCGCACCACTCTCTACGAAGTAGAAGCTTCTAAGTTGATGCAGTCACCAAGGAAATAGCACAGAAATTCAAGTTTTAGTTTTTGAAAATTCAATTTTTGGCCGGTTTTCCTGCCTTGTAGTTGACCTAGGACCTTAAGGTTTTGCGTGAACAGAACTCTGGCAGCCACATTACACGAGAAAAAGCGAGAAGTGGTAATGCTCAGTAAAAACCGCAGAACACCTAACGTTTTCTACATTTGATTTCGAATTGACGTAACTGAAAATCGTCTCATTGCACGCATTTTTCTCGTAAACGTTTACAATTATTGTCTGGCAACTAATGCCGTGTGACGAGGTTTGCGGTCGCACCATTCTGTGCGAAGTAAAAGCTTCTAAGTTGTTGCAGTCACCAAGAAAGGAACACAGAAATTTAAGTTTTAGATTTTGAAAATTCAATCTTTGGCCGCTTTTGCTGCCTTGTATTTGACCTAGGACCTTAAGATTTTTTATGAACCGAACTCTGGTAGCCACATTACACGAGAAAAAGCGAGAAGTGGTAATGCGTAGTAAAAACCGCAGAAAACCTAACGTTTTCAACATTTGTTTTCGAATTGACGTGACAGAAAATCTTCACAATGGACCCATTTTCCTCGGAAACGTTTACATTTTTCGTCTGGCAACTAATGCCGCGTGATGAGGTTACCAGTAGCACCACTCTGTACGAAGTAGAAGCTTCTAAGTTGTTGCACTCACCAAGAAAGGAGCACAGAAATTCAAGTTTTAGTTTTTGAAAATTCGGTTTTTGGCAGCTTTTGCTGCCTTGTAGTTGACCTAGGACCTTAAGATTTTGTTTGAACCGAACTCTGGTAGCCACATTACACGAGAAAAAGCGAGAAGTGGTAATGCGTAGTAAACACCTCAGAAAACCTAACGTTTCTACATTGTTTTCGCAACGACGTAACTGAAAATATTCACATTGGACGCATTTCTCTCGGAAACGTTTACATTTTTCGTTTGGCAACTAATGCCGCGTGACGAGGTTTGCGGTCGCACCACTCTGTACGAAGTAGAAGCCTCTAAGTTGTTGCACTCACCAAGAAAGGTGCACAGAAATTCAAGTTTTAGTTTTCGAAAATTCAGTTTTTGGCAGCTTTTCCTGCCTTGTAGTTGACCTAGGACCTTAAGATTTTGTATGAACCGAACTCTGGCAGCCACATTACACGAGAAAAAGCGAGAAGTGTAATGCGTAGTAAAAACCGCAGAAAACCTAGCGTTTTCTACATTTGTTTTCGAAATGACGTAACTGAAAATCGTCACATTGGACGCATTTTTCTCGGAAACGTTTACATTTATTGTCTGGCAACTAATGCCGTGTGACGAGGTTTGCGGTCGCACCACTCTGTGCGAAGTAGAAGCTTCTACGTTGTTGCAGTCACCAAGAAAGGAGCACAGAAATTCATGTTTTAGTTCTTGAAAATACAGTTTTTGGCCACTTTTGCAGCCTTGTAGTTGACCTAGGACCCTAAGATTTTGCATGAATCGAACCCTGGCAGCCGCATTACACGAGAAAAAGCGAGAAGTCGTAATTCGTAGTAAAAACCGCAGAAAACATAACGTTTTCTACATTGTTTTCGTAACGACGTAACCGCAAATCTTCACAATGGATGCATTTCTCTCGGAAATGTTTACATTTATTGTCTGGCAACTAATGCCGCGTGCTGAGGTTTTCGGTCCCACCTCTCTGTACGAAGTAGAAGCTTCTAAGATGTTGCAGTCACCAAGAAAGAGGCACAGAAATTCAAGTTTTCGTTTTTGAAAATTCAGATTTTGGCTGCTTTTGCGGCCTTGTAGTTGACCTAGGACCTTAAGATTTTGAATGAACCGAACTCTGGCAGCCACATTACACGAGAAAAAGCGAGAAGTGATAATGTGTAGTAAAAATCGCAGAAAACCTAACATTTTCAACATTTGATTTCGAAGTGACGTAACTGAAAATCATCACAATGGACGCATTTCTCTCGGAAACATTTACATTTATCGTCTGCCTACTAATGCCGCGTGATGAGATTACCGGTCGCACCACTCAGTACGAAGTAGAAGCTTCTAAGTTGTTGAAGTCACCAAGAAACGAGCACAGAAATTCAAGTTTTAGTTTTTGAAAATTCAAATTTTGGCCGGTTTTGCTGCCTTGTATTTGACCTAAGACCTTAGGATTTTGCGTGAACCGAACTCTGGCAGCGAAATTACACGAGAAAAAGCGAGAAGTGGTAAAGCTTAGTAAAAACCGAAGAAAACCTAACGATTTCTACATTTGTTTTCGAAATGACGTAACAGAAAATCTTCACAATGGACGCATTTCTCTCGGAATCGTTTACATTTTTCGTCTGGCAGCTAATGCCGCGTGACGAGGTTTGCGGTCACACCACTCTTTACGAAGTAGAAGCTTCTAAGTTGTTTCAGTCACCATGAAAGGAGCACAGAAATTCAAGATTTAGTTTTTGGAATTTCAGTTTTTGGCCGCTTTTGCAGCCTTGTAGTTGCCCTAGGAGCTTAAGATTTTCCATGAACCGATCTCTGGCAGCCACATTACACGAGAGAAAGCGAGAAGTTGTAATGCGTAGTAAAAACCGCAGAAAACCTAACGTTTTCTACATTTGTTTTCGAAATGACGTAACTGAAAACTCTCACAATGGACGCATTTCTCTCGAAAACGATTACATTTTTCGTCTGGCAACTAATACCACGTAATGAGGTTACCAGTCGCACCACTCTGTACGAAGTAGAAGCTTCTAAGTTGTTGCAGCCACCAAGAAACGTGCACAGAAATTCAAGTTTTACTTTTTGAAAATTCAGTTTTTGGCAGCTTTTGCTGCCTTGTAGTTGACCTAGGACCTTAAGATTTTGTATGAACCGAACTCTGGCAGCCACATTACACGAGAAAAAGCGAGAAGTGGTAATGCGTATTAAAAACCGCAGAAAACCTAACTTTTTCAACATTTGTTTTCGGAATGACGTAAGTTGAAATTGTCACATTGAACGCATTTCTCTCGGAAACATTTACATTTGTCGTCTGGCAACTAACTCCGCGGGAGGACGTTAGCGGTCGCATCAATCTGTACGAAGTAGAAGCTTCTAAGTTGTTGCAGTCAGCAAGAAAGGAGCACAGATATTCAAGTTTTTGTTTTTGAAAATTCAATTTTTGGCCGCTTTTGCTGCCTTGTAGTTGACCTAGGACCTTAAGATTATGAGTGAACCGAACTCAGGCAGCCACATTACACGAGAAAAAGCGGGAAGCGGTAATGCGTAGTAAAAACCTGAGAAAACCTAACGTTCTCAACATTTGTTTTCGAAATGACGTAACTGAAAATTTTCACTATGGACACATTTCTCTCGGAAACGTTTACATTTATCGTCTCACAAGCAATGCCTCGTTATCAGGTTTGCGGTCGCACCACTCTGTACGATGTAGAAGCTGCTACGTTGTTGCAGTCACCAAGAAAGGAGCACAGAAATTCAAGTTTTAGTTCTTGAAGGTTCTATTTTTGGCCGGTTTTGCTGCCTTGTAGTTGACCTAGGACCTTAAGATTTTGCATGAACCGAACTCTGGCGGCCACGTTACACGAGAAAAAGCGAAAAGTGGTAATGCGTAGTAAAAACCACAGAAAACCTAATGTTTTCTACATTTGTTTCCGAAATGACGTAACTGAAAATCTTCACAATGGACGAATTTCTCTCGGAAACGTTTACATTTTTCGTCTGGCAACTAATACCGCGTGACGAGGTTTGCTTTCGCACCACTCTGTACGAAGTAGAAGCTTCTAAGTTGTTGCAGTCACCAAGAAAGGAACACAGAGATTCAAGTTTTAGTTTTTGAAAATTTAATTTTTGGCCAGTTTTGCTGCCTTGTAGTTGACCTAGGACCTTAAGATTTTGCGTGAACCAAACTCTGGCAGCCAAATTACACGAGAAAAAGCGAGAAGTGGTAATGCCTAGTAAAAACCGCAGAAAACCTAACGTTTTCTACATTCGTTTTCCATATGACGTAACTGAATATCAGCACAATGGATGCATTTCTCTCGGAAACGTTTACATTTATTGTCTGGCAACTAATGCCGAGTGATGAGGTTTGCGGTCGCACCACTCTGTACG
This sequence comes from Schistocerca serialis cubense, assembly GCF_023864345.2. NCBI lineage: Eukaryota > Metazoa > Arthropoda > Insecta > Orthoptera > Acrididae > Schistocerca > Schistocerca serialis. The sequence continues at coordinate 7,876,989 of NW_026047571.1, forward strand.
AAGTAGAAGCTTCTAAGTTGTTGCAGTCACCAAGAAAGGTGCACAGAAATTCAAGTTTTAGTTTTTGAAAATTCAATTTTTTTTCCGATTTTACTGCCCTGTAGTTGACCTAGGACCTTAAGATTTTGCGTGAACCGAACTCTGGCAGCCACATTACACGAGAAAGAGCGAGAAGTGGTAATGCTTAGTAAAAAAATTGCCGATAAATTAAACATTTGTTTTCGAAATGACGTAACTGAAAATCATCACAATGGATGCATTTCTCTCGGAAACGTTTACATTTATCGTCTGGCAACTAATGCTGCGTGAAGAGGTTTGCGGTCGCACCACTCTGTACGAAATAGAAGCTTCTAAGTTGTTGAAGACACCAAGAAACGAGCACAGAAATTCAAGTGTCAGTTTTTGAAAATTCAGTTTTTGGCCACTTTTGCTGCCTTGTAGTTGACCTAGGACCCTAAGATTTTGCATGAACCGAACCCTGGAGGCCACATTACACGAGAAAATGCGAGAAGGGGAATGCGTAGTAAAAACCGCAGAAAACGTAACGTTTTCTACATTTGTTTTCGAAATGACGTGATAGAAAATCTTCACAATGGACGCATTTCTCTCGGAAACGTTCACATTTTTCATCTGGCAACTAATGTTGCGTAACGAGGTTTGCCGTCGCACTACTCTGTACGAAGCAGAAGCTTCTAAATTGTTGTAGTCACCAACAAAGCGGCACAGAATACCAAGTTTTAGTTTTTGAAAATTCAGTTTTAGGCCGCTTTTGCTGCCTTGTAGTTGACCTAGGACCTTAAGATTTTGCATGAACCGAACTCTGGCAGCCACATTAACGAGAAAAACAGAGAACTGGTAATGCGTAGTAAAAACCGCAGAAAACCTAACATTTTCATCATTTGTTTTCGAAATGAGGTAACTGAAAATCATGACAATGGATGCATTTCTCTCGGAAACGTTTACATTTTTCGTCTGGCAAATAATGTTGCGTAACGAGGTTTGCGGTCGTACTACTCTGTACGAAGTAGATGCTTCTAAGTTGTTGCAGTCACCAAGAAAGGAGCACAGAAATTCAAGTTCCAAATTCAAGTTCAAGTTCAAATTCAAGTTTTTCAAAATTCAAATTTTGGCCGGTTTTGCTGCCTTGTAGTTGACCTCGGACCTTAAGATTTTGCGTGAACAGAACTCTGGCAGCCACATTACACGAGAAAAAGCGAGAAGTGGTAATGCTTAGTAAAAACCGCAGAAAACCTAACGTTTTCTACATTTGTTTCCGAAACGACGTAACTGAAAATCGTAACATTGGACGCCTTTCTCTCGGAAACGTTTACATTTATCGTCTGGCAACTAATGCCGCGTGATGAGGTTTGCGGTCGCACGACTCTGTACGAAGTAGAAGCTTCTAAGTTGTTTCAGTCACCAAGAAAGTAGCACAGAAATTCAAGATTTAGTTTTTGGAAATTCAGTTTTTTGCCGCTTTTGCAGCCTTGTAGTTGACCTAGGACCTTAAGATTTTCCGTGAACCGATCTCTAGCAGCCACATTACACGAGAAAAAGCGAGAAGTTGTAATGCGTAGTAAAAACCGCAGAAAATCTAACGGTTTTTCCATTTGTTTTCGAAATGACGTAACTGAAAATCCTCACAATGGACGCATTTCTCTCGAAAACGTTTACATTTTTCGTCTGGCACCTAATGCCGCGTGATGAGGTTACCAGTCGCACCACTCTGTACGAAGTAGAAGCCTCCAAGTTGTTGCACTCACCAACAAAGGTGCACAGAAATTCAAGTTTTAGTTTTCGAAAATTCAGTTTTTGGCAGCTTTTCCTGCCTTGTAGTTGACCTAGGACCTTAAGATTTTGTATGAACCGAACTCTGGCAGCCACATTACACGAGAAAAAGCGAGAAGTGGTAATGCGTAGTAAAAATCGCAGAAAACCTAGCGTTTTCTAAATTTGTTTTCGAAATGACGTAACTGAAAATCGTCACATTGGACGCATTTTTCTCGGAAACGTTTACATTTATTGTCTGGCAACTAATGCCGTGTGACGAGGTTTGCGGTCGCACCACTCTGTGCGAAGTAGAAGCTTCTACGTTGTTGCAGTCACCAAGAAAGGAGCACAGAAATTCATGTTTTAGTTCTTGAAAATTCAGTTTTTGGCCACTTTTGCTGCCTTGTAGTTGACCTAGGACCCTAAGATTTTGCATGAATCGAACCCTGGCAGCCACATTACACGAGAAAGAGCGAGAAGTGGTAATGCGTAGTAAAAACCTCAGAAAACCTAACGTTTTCTACATTTGTTTTCGAATTGACGTAACAGCAAATCTTCACAATGGACGCATTTCTCTCGGAAACGTTTACATTTTTCGTCTGGCAACTAATGCCGCGTGACGAGGTTTGCGGTCGCACCACTCTCTACGAAGTAGAAGCTTCTAAGTTGTTGCAGTCACCAAGAAAGGAGCACAGAATTTGATGTTCTAGTTTTTGAAAATTCAATTTTTGGCCGGTTTTGCTGCCTTGTAGTTTACCTCGGACCTTAAGATTTTGCGAGAACAGAAATCTGGCAGCCACATTACATGAGAAAAAGCGAGAAGTGGTAATGCGTAGTAAAAACCGAAGAACACCTAACGTTTTCTGCATTTGTTTTCGAAATGATGTAACTGAAAATCGTCACATTGCATGCATTTTTCTCGGAAACGTTTACATTAATTGTCTGGCAACTAATGCCGTGTGACGAGGTTTGCGGTCGCACCACTCTGTGCGAAGTAAAAGCTTCTAAGTTGTTGCAGTCACCAAGAAAGGAGCACAGAAGTTCAAGTTTTAGTTCCTTAAAATTCAATTTTGGCCGGTTTTGCTGCCTTGTAGTTTGCCTACGACCTTCAGATTGTACATGAACCGAACTCTGGCGGCCACGTTACACGAGAAAAAGCGAGAAGTGGTTATGCTTAGTAAAAACCTCAGAAAACCTAACGTTATCTACATTGTTCTCGAAATGACGTAACAGTAAATCTTCACAATGGACGCATTTCTCTCGGAAACGTTTACATTTTTCGTCTGGCAACTAATGCCGCGTGACGAGGTTTGCGGTCGCACCACTCTCTACGAAGTAGAAGCTTCTAAGTTGTTGCAGTCACCAAGGAAATAGCACAGAAATTCAAGTTTTAGTTTTTGAAAATTCAATTTTTGGCCGGTTTTCCTGCCTTGTAGTTGACCTAGGACCTTAAGATTTTGCGTGAACAGAACTCTGGCAGCCACATTACACGAGAAAAAGCGAGAAGTGGTAATGCTCAGTAAAAACCGCAGAACACCTAACGTTTTCTACATTTGATTTCGAATTGACGTAACTGAAAATCTTCTCATTGCACGCATTTTTCTCGTAAACGTTTACAATTACTGTCTGGCAACTAATGCCGTGTGACGAGGTTTGCGGTCGCACCACTCTGTGCGAAGTAAAAGCTTCTAAGTTGTTGCAGTCAGCAAGAAAGGAACACAGAAATTTAAGTTTTAGATTTTGAAAATTCAATTTTTGGCCGCTTTTGCTGCCTTGTAGTTGACCTAGGACCTTAAGATTATGAGTGAACCGAACTCTGGCAGCCACATTAACGAGAAAAACAGAGAAGTGGTAATGCGAAGTAAAAACCGCAGAAAACCTAACGTTTTTAACATTTGTTTTCGAAGTGACGTAACTGAAAATCATCACAATGGATGCATTTCTCTCGGAAACGTTTACAAATATCGTCTGGCAACTAATGCTGCGTGATGAGGTTTGCGGTCGCACCACTCTGTACGATGTAGAAGCTTCTAAGTTGTTGCACTCACCAAGAAAGGAGCACAGAAATTCAAGTTTTAGTTTTTGAAAATTCGGTTTTTGGCAGCTTTTGCTGCCTTGTAGTTGACCTAGGACCTTAAGATTTTGTATGAACCGAACTCTGGTAGCCACATTACACGAGAAAAAGCGAGAAGTGGTAATGCGTAGTAAAAACCGCAGAAAACCTAACGTTTTCAACATTTGTTTTCGAATTGACGTGACAGAAAATCTTCACAATGGACGCATTTTCCTCGGAAACGTTTACATTTTTCGTCAGGCAACTAATGCCGCGTGATGAGGTTACCAGTCGCACCACTCTGTACGAAGTAGAAGCTTCTAAGTTGTTGCACTCACCAAGAAAGGAGCACAGAAATTCAAGTTTTAGTGTTTGAAAATTCGGTTTTTGGCAGCTTTTGCTGCCTTGTAGTTGACCTAGGACCTTAAGATTTTGTTTGAACCGAACTCTGGTAGCCACATTACACGAGAAAAAGCGAGAAGTGGTAATGCGTAGTAAAAACCTCAGAAAACCTAACGTTTCTACATTGTTTTCGCCACGACGTAACTGAAAATATTCACTTTGGACGCATTTCTCTCGGAAACGTTTACATTTTTCGTTTGGCAACTAATGCCGCGTGACGAGGTTTGCGGTCGCACCACTCTGTACGAAGTAGAAGCCTCTAAGTTGTTGCACTCACCAAGAAAGGTGCACAGAAATTCAAGTTTTAGTTTTCGAAAATTCAGTTTTTGGCAGCTTTTCCTGCCTTGTAGTTGACCTAGGACCTTAAGATTTTGTATGAACCGAACTCTGGCAGCCACATTACACGAGAAAAAGCGAGAAGTGGTAATGCGTAGTAAAAACCGCAGAAAACCTAGCGGTTTCTACATTTGTTTTCGAAATGACGTAACTGAAAATCGTCACATTGGACGCATTTTTCTCGGAAACGTTTACATTTATTGTCTGGCAACTAATGCCGTGTGACGAGGTTTGCGGTCGCACCACTCTGTGCGAAGTAGAAGCTTCTACGTTGTTGCAGTCACCAAGAAAGGAGCACAGAAATTCATGTTTTAGTTCTTGAAAATACAGTTTTTGGCCACTTTTGCAGCCTTGTAGTTGACCTAGGACCCTAAGATTTTGCATGAATCGAACCCTGGCAGCCGCATTACACGAGAAAGAGGGAGAAGTGGTAATGCGTAGTAAAAACCTCAGAAAACCTAACTATATCTACATTGTTCTCGAAACGACGTAACTGAAAATCTTCACATTGGACGCATTTCTCTCGGAAACGTTTACATTTATCGTCCGGCAACTAATGCCGCGTGACGAGGTTTGCGGTCGCACCACTCTCTACGAAGTAGAAGCTTCTAAGTTGTTGCAGTCACCAAGAAAGGAGCACAGAATTTCATGTTCTAGTTTTTGAAAATTCAATTTTTGGCCGGTTTTGCTGCCTTGTAGTTGACCTCGGACCTTAAGATTTTGCGTGAACAGAACTCTGGCAGCCACATTACACGAGAGAAGGCGAGAAGTGGTAATTCGTAGTAAAAACCGCAGAAAACATAACGTTTTCTACATCGTTTTCGTATCGACGTAACTGAAAATCTTCACATTGGACCGAATTTCTCTCGGAAACGTTTACATTTTTCGTCTGGCAACTATGGCCGCCTGACGAGGTTTGCGGTCGCATCACTCTGTACGTAGTAGAAGCTTCTAAGTTGTTGCAGTCACCAAGAAACGAGCAAAGAAATTCAAGTTTTAGTTTTTGAAAATTCAATTTTTGGCCGGTTTTGCTGCCAGGTAGTTGACCTAGGACCTTAAGATTTTGCGTGAACCGAACTCTGGCAGAAAAATTACACGAGAAAAAACGAGAAGTGGTAATGCTTAGTAAAAAAATTGCAGCAAACCTAACGTTTTCTACATTTGTTTTCGAAATGACGTAACAGTAAATCTTCACAATGGACGCATTTCTCTCAAAACATTTACATTTATCGTCTGGCAAGTAATACTTCGTTATGAGGTTTGCGGTCGCACCACTCTGTATGATGTAGAATCTTCTAAGTTGTTGCAGTCACCAAGAAAGGAGCACAGAAATTCAAGTTTTAGTTCTTGAAAATTCAATTTTTGGCCGGTTTTGCTGCCTTGTAGTTGACCTAGGACCTTAAGATTTTGCATGAACCGAACTCTGGCAGCCACATTAACGAGAAAAACAGAGAAGTGGTAATGCGAAGTAAAAACCGCAGAAAACCAAACGTTTTCAACATTTGTTTTCGAAGTGACGTAACTGAAAATCATCACAATGGATGCATTTCTCTCGGAAACGTTTACAAATATCGTCTGGCAACTAATGCTGCGTGATGAGGTTTGCGGTCGCACCACTCTGTACGATGTAGAAGCTTCTAAGTTGTTGCACTCACCAAGAAAGGAGCACAGAAATTCAAGTTTTAGTTTTTGAAAATTCGGTTTTTGGCAGCTTTTGCTGCCTTGTAGTTGACCTAGGACCTTAAGATTTTGTATGAACCGAACTCTGGTAGCCACATTACACGAGAAAAAGCGAGAAGTGGTAATGCGTAGTAAAAACCGCAGAAAACCTAACGTTTTCAACATTTGTTTTCGAATTGACGTGACAGAAAATCTTCACAATGGACGCATTTTCCTCGGAAACGTTTACATTTTTCGTCAGGCAACTAATGCCGCGTGATGAGGTTACCAGTCGCACCACTCTGTACGAAGTAGAAGCTTCTAAGTTGTTGCACTCACCAAGAAAGGAGCACAGAAATTCAAGTTTTAGTTTTTGAAAATTCGGTTTTTGGCAGCTTTTGCTGCCTTGTAGTTGACCTAGGACCTTAAGATTTTGTTTGAACCGAACTCTGGTAGCCACATTACACGAGAAAAAGCGAGAAGTGGTAATGCGTAGTAAAAACCTCAGAAAACCTAACGTTTCTACATTGTTTTCGCAACGACGTAACTGAAAATATTCACTTTGGACGCATTTCTCTCGGAAACGTTTACATTTTTCGTTTGGCAACTAATGCCGCGTGACGAGGTTTGCGGTCGCACCACTCTGTACGAAGTAGAAGCCTCTAAGTTGTTGCACTCACCAAGAAAGGTGCACAGAAATTCAAGTTTTAGTTTTCGAAAATTCAGTTTTTGGCAGCTTTTCCTGCCTTGTAGTTGACCTAGGACCTTAAGATTTTGTATGAACCGAACTCTGGCAGCCACATTACACGAGAAAAAGCGAGAAGTGGTAATGCGTAGTAAAAACCGCAGAAAACCTAGCGGTTTCTACATTTGTTTTCGAAATGACGTAACTGAAAATCGTCACATTGGACGCATTTTTCTCGGAAACGTTTACATTTATTGTCTGGCAACTAATGCCGTGTGACGAGGTTTGCGGTCGCACCACTCTGTGCGAAGTAGAAGCTTCTACGTTGTTGCAGTCACCAAGAAAGGAGCACAGAAATTCATGTTTTAGTTCTTGAAAATACAGTTTTTGGCCACTTTTGCAGCCTTGTAGTTGACCTAGAACCCTAAGATTTTGCATGAATCGAACCCTGGCAGCCGCATTACACGAGAAAGAGGGAGAAGTGGTAATGCGTAGTAAAAACCTCAGAAAACCTAACTATATCTACATTGTTCTCGAAACGACGTAACTGAAAATCTTCACATTGGACGCATTTCTCTCGGAAACGTTTACATTTATCGTCCGGCAACTAATGCCGCGTGACGAGGTTTGCGGTCGCACCACTCTCTACGAAGTAGAAGCTTCTAAGTTGTTGCAGTCACCAAGAAAGGAGCACAGAATTTCATGTTCTAGTTTTTGAAAATTCAATTTTTGGCCGGTTTTGCTGCCTTGTAGTTGACCTCGGACCTTAAGATTTTGCGTGAACAGAACTCTGGCAGCCACATTACACGAGAGAAGGCGAGAAGTGGTAATTCGTAGTAAAAACCGCAGAAAACATAACGTTTTCTACATCGTTTTCGTATCGACGTAACTGAAAATCTTCACATTGGACCGAATTTCTCTCGGAAACGTTTACATTTTTCGTCTGGCAACTATGGCCGCCTGACGAGGTTTGCGGTCGCATCACTCTGTACGTAGTAGAAGCTTCTAAGTTGTTGCAGTCACCAAGAAACGAGCAAAGAAATTCAAGTTTTAGTTTTTGAAAATTCAATTTTTGGCCGGTTTTGCTGCCAGGTAGTTGACCTAGGACCTTAAGATTTTGCGTGAACCGAACTCTGGCAGAAAAATTACACGAGAAAAAACGAGAAGTGGTAATGCTTAGTAAAAAAATTGCAGAAAACTTAACGTTTTCTACATTTGTTTTCGAAATGACGTAACAGTAAATCTTCACAATGGACGCATTTCTCTCGGAAACGTTTACATTTTTCGTCTGGCAACTAATGCCGCGTGACGAGGTTTGCGGTCGCACCACTCTCTACGAAGTAGAAGCTTCTAAGTTGTTGCAGTCACCAAGGAAATAGCACAGAAATTCAAGTTTTAGTTTTTGAAAATTCAATTTTTGGCCGGTTTTCCTGCCTTGTAGTTGACCTAGGACCTTAAGGTTTTGCGTGAACAGAACTCTGGCAGCCACATTACACGAGAAAAAGCGAGAAGTGGTAATGCTCAGTAAAAACCGCAGAACACCTAACGTTTTCTACATTTGATTTCGAATTGACGTAACTGAAAATCGTCTCATTGCACGCATTTTTCTCGTAAACGTTTACAATTATTGTCTGGCAACTAATGCCGTGTGACGAGGTTTGCGGTCGCACCACCCTGTGCGAAGTAAAAGCTTCTAAGTTGTTGCAGTCACCAAGAAAGGAACACAGAAATTTAAGTTTTAGATTTTGAAAATTCAATTTTTGGCCGCTTTTGCTGCCTTGTAGTTGACCTAGGACCTTAAGATTATGAGTGAACCGAACTCAGGCAGCCACATTACACGAGAAAAAGCGAGAAGTGGTAATGCGTAGTAAAAACCGCAGAAAACATAACGTTTTCAACATTTGTTTTCGAAATGACGTAACTGAAAATCTTAAAATGGACGCATTTCTCTCAAAACATTTACATTTATCGTCTGGCAAGTAATGCTTCGTTATGAGGTTTGCGGTCGCACCACTCTGTATGATGTAGAATCTTCTAAGTTGTTGCAGTCACCAAGAAAGGAGCACAGTAATTCAAGTTTTAGTTCTTGAAAATTCAATTTTTGGCCGGTTTTGCTGCCTTGTAGTTGACCTAGGACCTTAAGATTTTGCATGAACCGAACTCTGGCAGCCACATTAACGAGAAAAACAGAGAAGTGGTAATGCGAAGTAAAAACCGCAGAAAACCAAACGTTTTCAACATTTGTTTTCGAAGTGACGTAACTGAAAATCATCACAATGGATGCATTTCTCTCGGAAACGTTTACAATTATCGTCTGGCAACTAATGCTGCGTGATGAGGTTTGCATTCGCACCACTCTGTACGAAGTAGAAGCTTCTAAGTTGTTGCACTCACCAAGAAAGGAGCACAGAAATTCAAGTTTTAGTTTTTGAAAATTCGGTTTTTGGCAGCTTTTGCTGCCTTGTAGTTGACCTAGGACCTTAAGATTTTGTATGAACCGAACTCTGGTATCCACATTACACGAGAAAAAGCGAGAAGTGGAAATGCGTAGTAAAAACCGCAGAAAACCTAACGTTTTCAACATTTGTTTTCGAATTGACGTGACAGAAAATCTTCACAATGGACGCATTTTCCTCGGAAACGTTTACATTTTTCGTCTGGCAACTAATGCCGCGTGATGAGGTTACCAGTAGCACCACTCTGTACGAAGTAGAAGCTTCTAAGTTGTTGCACTCACCAAGAAAGGAGCACAGAAATTCAAGTTTTAGTTTTTGAAAATTCAGTTTTTGGCAGCTTTTCCTGCCTTGTAGTTGACCTAGGACCTTAAGATTTTGTATGAACCGAACTCTGGCAGCCACATTACACGAGAAAAAGCGAGAAGTGTAATGCGTAGTAAAAACCGCAGAAAACCTAGCGTTTTCTACATTTGTTTTCGAAATGACGTAACTGAAAATCGTCACATTGGACGCATTTTTCTCGGAAACGTTTACATTTATTGTCTGGCAACTAATGCCGTGTGACGAGGTTTGCGGTCGCACCACTCTGTGCGAAGTAGAAGCTTCTACGTTGTTGCAGTCACCAAGAAAGGAGCACAGAAATTCATGTTTTAGTTCTTGAAAATACAGTTTTTGGCCACTTTTGCAGCCTTGTAGTTGACCTAGGACCCTAAGATTTTGCATGAATCGAACCCTGGCAGCCGCATTACACGAGAAAGAGGGAGAAGTGGTAATGCGTAGTAAAAACCTTAGAAAACCTAACGTTATCTACATTGTTCTCGAAACGACGTAACTGAAAATCTTCACATTGGACGCATTTCTCTCGGAAACGTTTACATTTATCGTCCGGCAACTAATGCCGCGTGACGAGGTTTGCGGTCGCACCACTCTGTGCGAAGTAGAAGCTTCTACGTTGTTGCAGTCACCAAGAAAGGAGCACAGAAATTCATGTTTTAGTTCTTGAAAATACAGTTTTTGGCCACTTTTGCAGCCTTGTAGTTGACCTAGGACCCTAAGATTTTGCATGAATCGAACCCTGGCAGCCGCATTACACGAGAAAGAGGGAGAAGTGGTAATGCGTAGTAAAAACCTCAGAAAACCTAACGTTTTCTACATTTGTTTTCGAATTGACGTAACAGCAAATCTTCACAATGGACGCATTTCTCTCGGAAACGTTTACATTTTTCGTCTGGCAACTAATGCCGCGTGACGAGGTTTGCGGTCGCACCACTCTGTGCGAAGTAAAAGTTTCTAAGTTGTTGCAGTCACCAAGAAAGGAACACAGAAATTTAAGTTTTAGATTTTGAAAATTCAATTTTTGGCCGCTTTTGCTGCCTTGTAGTTGACCTAGGACCTTAAGATTATGAGTGAACCGAACTCAGGCAGCCACATTACACGAGAAAAAGCGAGAAGTGGTAATGCGTAGCAAAAACCGCAGAAAACATAACGTTTTCAACATTTGTTTTCGAAATGACGTAACTGAAAATCTTAAAATGGACGCATTTCTCTCAAAACATTTACATTTATCGTCTGGCAAGTAATGCTTCGTTATGAGGTTTGCGGTCGGACCACTCTGTATGATGTAGAATCTTCTAAGTTGTTGCAGTCACCAAGAAAGCAGCACAGAAATTCAAGTTTTAGTTCTTGAAAATTCAATTTTTGGCCGGTTTTGCTGCCTTGTAGTTGACCTAGGACCTTAAGATTTTGCATGAACCGAACTCTGGCAGCCACATTAACGAGAAAAACAGAGAAGTGGTAATGCGAAGTAAAAACCGCAGAAAACCTAACGTTTTCAACATTTGTTTTCGAAGTGACGTAACTGAAAATCATCACAATGGATGCATTTCTCTCGGAAACGTTTACAATTATCATCTGGCAACTAATGCTGCGTGATGAGGTTTGCGGTCGCACCAATTTGTACGAAGTAGAAGCTTCTAAGTTGTTGCACTCACCAAGAAAGGAGCACAGAAATTCAAGTTTTAGTTTTTGAAAATTCGGTTTTTGGCAGCTTTTGCTGCCTTGTAGTTGTCCTAGGACCTTAAGATTTTGCGTGAACAGAACTCTGGCAACCACATTACACGAGAAAAAGTGATATGTAGTAATGCTCAGTAAAAACCGCAGAACACCTAACGTTTTCTACATTTGATTTCGAAATGACGTAACTGAAAATCGTCTCATTGCACGCATTTTTCTCGTAAACGTTTACAATTATTGTCTGGCAACTAATGCCGTGTGACGAGGTTTGCGGTCGCACCACTCTGTGCGAAGTAAAAGCTTCTAAGTTGTTGCAGTCACCAAGAAAGGAACACAGAAATACAAGTTTTAGTTTTTAAAATTCAATTTTTGGCCGCTTTTGCTGGCTTGTAGTTGACCTCGGACCTTAAGATTATGAGTGAACCGAACTCAGGCAGCTACATTACACGAGAAAAAGCGAGAAGTGGTAATGCGTATGGAAAAAATTCAGAAAAAATAATGTTTTCAACATTTGTATTCGAAATGACGTAACTGAAAATCTTAAAATGGACGCAATTCTCTCAAAACATTTACATTTATCGTCTGGCAAGTAATGCTTCGTTATGAGGTTTGCGGTCGCACCACTCTGTATGATGTAGAATCTTCTAAGTTGTTGCAGTCACCAAGAAAGGAGCACAGAAATTCAAGTTTTAGTTCTTGAAAATTCAATTTTTGGCTGCTTTTGCTGCCTTGTAGTTGACCTAGGACCTTAAGATTTTGCATGAACCGAACTCTGGCAGCCACATTACACGAGAAAAAGCGAGAAGTGGTAATGCGTAGTAAAAACCGCAGAAAACCTAAGGATTTCAACATTTGTTTTCGAATTGACGTGACAGAAAATCTTCACAATGGACGCATTTTCCTCGGAAACGTTTACATTTTTCGTCTGGCAACTAATGCCGCGTGATGAGGTTACCAGTCGCACCACTCTGTACGAAGTAGAAGCTTCTAGGTTGTTGCAGTCACCAAGAAAGGAGCACAGAAATTCAAGTTTTAGTTTTTGAAAATTCAATTTTTGGCCAGTTTTGCTGCCTTGTAGTTGACCTCGGACCTTAAGATTTTGCGTGAACAGAACACTGGCAGCCACATTACACGAGACAAAGCGAGAAGTGGTAATGCTTAGTAAAAACCGCAGAAAACCTAACGTTTTCTACATTTGTTTTCGAAATGACGTAACTGAAAATCCTCACATTGGACGCATTTCTCTCGGAAACGTTTACATTTATCGTCAGTAACTAATGCCGCGTGATGAGGTTTACGGTCGCACCACTCTGTACGAAGTAGAAGCTTCTAAGTTGTTGCAGTCACCAAGAAAGGAGCACAGAATTTCAAGTTTTAGTTTTTGAAAATTCAATTTTTGGCCGGTTTTGCTGTGTTGTAGCTGACCTCGGACCTTAAGATTTTGCGTGAACAGAACTCTGGCGGCCACATTACACGACAAAAAGCGAGAAGTGGTAATGCGTAGTAAAAACCGCAGAAAACCTAACGTTTTCTACACTTGTTTTCGAAATGACGTAACTGAAAATCGAAACATTAGACGCATTTTTTTCGGAAACTTTTACATTTATTGTCTGGCAACTAATGCCGCGTGACGAGGTTTGCGGTCGCACCACTTTGTACGAAGTAGAACTTTCTAAGTTGTTGCAGTCACCAAGAAAGGACCACAGAAATTCAAGTTTTAGTTTTTGAAAATTCAGTTTTTGGCCACTTATGCTGCCTTGTAGTTGATCTAGGAGCCTAAGATTTTGCATGCCCTGGCAGCCACATTACACGAGCAAAAGCGAGAAGTGGTAATGCGTAGTAAAAACCGCAGAAAACATAACTTTTTCTACATTGTTTTGGAAACGACGTAATTGAAAATCATCACATTGGACGCATTACTCTCAGAAACGTTTACATTTATCGTCTGGCAACTAATGCCGCGTGATGACGTTTGCGGTCGCACCACTCTCTACGAAGTAGAAGCTTCTATGTTGTTGCAGTCACCAACAAAGGAGCACAGAATTTCAAGTTTTAGTTTTTGAAAATTCAATTTTTGGCCGGTTGTGCTGTCTTGTAGCTGACCTCGGACCTTAAGATTTTGCGTGAACAGAACTCTGGCGGCCACATTACACGAGAAAAAGCAAGAAATGGTAATGCGTAGTAAAAACCGCAGAAAACCTAACGTTTTCTACATTTGTTTTCGAAATGACGTAACTGAAAATCGTCACATTGGACGCATTACTCTCAGAAACGTTTACATTTATTGTCTGGCAACTAATGCCGCGTGATGGGGTTTACGGACGCACCACTCTCTACGAAGTAGAAGCTTCTAAGTTGTTCCAGTCACCAAGAAAGGAGCACAGAATTTCAAGTTTTAGTTTTTGAAAATTCAATTTTTGGCCGGTTTTGCTGCCTTGTAGTTGACCTCGGACCTTAAGATTTTTCGTGAACAGAACTCTGGCAGCCACATTACATGAGAAAAAGCGAGAAGTGGTAATGCGTAGTAAAAACCGTAGAACACCTAACGGTTTCTGCATTTGTTTTCGAAATGACGTAACTGAAAATCGTCACATTGCACGCATTTTTCTCGGAAACTTTTACATTTATTGTCTGGCAACTACTGCCGTGTGACGAGGTTTGCGGTCGCACCACTCTGTGCGAAGTAAAAGCTTCTAAGTTGTTGCAGTCACCAAGAAAGGAGAACAGAAAAATCAAGTTTTAGTTTTTGAAAATTCAAGTTTTGGCTGTTTTTCCGGCCTTGTAGTTGACCTAGGACCTTAAGATTTTGCATGAACCGAATTCTGGCAGCCACATTACACGAAATAAAGCGAGAAGTAGTAATGCGTAGTAAATACCGCAGAAATCCTAACTATTCTACATTTGTTTTCGAAATGACGTAACTGAAAATCGTCACATTGAACGCATTTCTCTCGGAAACGTTTACATTTATCGTCTGGCAACTAAAGCCGCATGATGAGGTTTGCGGTCGCGCCACTCTGTACGAAGTAGGAGCTTCTAAGTTGTTGCAGTCACCAAGAAAGGAGCACAGAAATTCAAGTTTTAGTTTTTGAAAATTTAATTTTTGACCGGTATTGCTGCTTGTAGTTGACCTAGGAGCTTAAGACTTTGCGTGAACCGAACTCAGGCAGCCACATTACACGAGAAAAAGCGAGAAGTGGTAATGCGTAGTAAAAACCGCAGAAAACCTAACGTTTTCTACATTGGTTTTCGAAATGACGTAACTGAAAATCTTCACAATGGACGCATTTATCTCGGAAACGTTTACATTTTTCGTCTAGGAACTAATGCCGCATGATGAGGTTAGCGGTCGCACCACTCTATACGAAGTAGAAGCTTCTAAGTTGTTGCAGTCACCAAGAAAGGAGCACAGAAATTCAAGTTTTAGTTTTTGAAAATTCAATTTTTGGCGGGTTTTGCGGCCTTGTAGTTGACCTAGGACCTTAAGACTTTGCGTGAACCGAACTCTGGCAGCCACATTACACGAGAAAAAGCGAGAAGTGGTAATGCTTAGTGAAAGCCGCAGAAAACCTAACGTTTTCTACTTTTGTTTTCGAAAGGACGTAACTGAAAATCATCACATTGGATGCATTTCTCTCGGAAACGTTTACTTTTATCGTCTGGCAACTAATGCCGCGTGATGAGGTTTGCGGTCGCACCACTCTGTACGAAATAGAAGTTTCTAAGTTGTTGCAGTCACCAGGAAAGGGGCACAGAACTTCAAGTTTTAGTTTTCAAAAATTAGGTTTTTGGCCGCTTTTGCCGCCCTGTAGTTGACCTAGGACCTTAAGATTTTGCATGAACCGAACTCTGGCAGCCACAGTTCACGAGAAATAGCGAGAAGTTGTAATGTGTAGTACAAACCGCAGAAAACCTAACGTTTTTGCATTTGTTTTCGAAATGACGTAACTGAAAATCTTCACAATGGTCGCATTACTCTCGGAAACGTTTACATTCTTCGTCTGGCAACTAATGCCGCGTAATGAGGTTTGCGGTCGCACCACTCTGCACGAAGTAGAAGCTTCTAAGTTGTTGCAGTCACCAAGAAAGGAGCATAGAAATTCAAGTTTACTTTTTGAAAATTCAATTTTTGGCCGGTTTGGCTGCCTTGTAGTTGAACGAGGACCTTAGGATTTTGCGTGAACCGAACTCTGGCAGCCACATTACACGAGAAAAAGCGAGAAGTGGTAACGCGTAGTAAAAACCGCAGAAAACCTAAAGTTTTCTACATTTATTTACGAAATGACGTAACTGAAAATCTTCACAATGGATGCATTTCACTCGGAAACGTTTACATTTTTCGTCTGGCAACTAATGCCGCGTGATGATGTTTGCGGTCGCACCACTCTGTACGAAATAGAAGCTTCTAAGTTGTTGCAGTCACCAAGAAAGGGGCACAGAAATTCAAGTTTTAGTTTTTGAAAATTCAGTTTTTGGCCGCTTTTGCTGCCTTGTAGTTGACCTAGGACCTTAAGATTTTCCATGAACCGATCTCTGGCAGCAACATTACACGAGAAAAAGCGAGAAGTTGTAATCCGTTCTAAAAACCGCAGAAAACCTAACGTTTTCTAGATTTGTTTTGGAAATGACGTAACTGAAATTCCTAAAAATGGACGCACTTCTCTCGGAAACGTTTACATTTTTCGTCTGGCAACTAATGCCGCGTGATGAGGTTACCGGTCGCACCACTCTGTACGAAGTAGAAGCTTCTAAGTTGTTGCACTCACCAAGAAAGGAGCACAGAAATTCAAGTTTTAGTTTTTGATAATTCAATTTTTTGCTGGTTTTGCTGCCGTGTAGTTGTCCTAGGACCTTAATATTTAACGTGAACCGAACTCTGGCAGCCAAATTACACGAGAAAAAGCGAGAAGTGGTAATGCTTAGTAAAAACCGCAGAAAACCTAACGATCTCTACATTTGTTTTCGAAATGACGTAACTGAAAATCCTCACAATGGACGCATTACTCTCGGAAACGTTTACGTTTATCGTCTGGAAACTAATGCCGCGTAGTGAGGTTACCGGTCACACCACTCTGAAAGAAGTAGAAAGTTCTAAGTAGTTGCAGTCACCAAGAAAGGGGCACAGAAATTCAAGTTTTTGTTTATGAAAATTTAGTTTTTGGCTGCGTTTGCTGCCTTGTAGTTGACCTAGGACCTTTAGATTTTACACGAACCGAACTCTGGCATCTACATTACACGAGAAAAAACGAGAAGCGGTAATGCGTAGTAAAAACCGAACAAAACATAACGTTTTCAACATTTGTTTTCGGAATGACGTAAGTGGAAATCGTCACATTGAACGTATTTCTCTCGGAAACGGTTACATTTATCGTCTGGCAACTAATGCCGCGTGATGAGGTTTGCGGTCGCACCACTCTGTACGAAGGTGAAGCTTCTAAGTTGTTGCAGTTATCAAGAAAGGGGCACAGAAATTCAAGTTTTAGTTTTTGAAAATTCAGTTTTTGGCCGGTTTTGCTGCCTTGTAGTTGACGTAGGACCGTAAGATTTTGCATGAACCGAAGTCTGGCAGCCACATTACACGAGAAAAAGCGAGACGTTGTAAAGCGTAGTAAAAAAAGCATAAAACCTAACGCTTTCTACATTTGTTTTCGAAATGACGTAACTGAAAATCATCACAATGGACGCATTTCCCTCGGAAACGTTTACATTTTTCGTCTGGCAACTAATGCCGCGTGATGAGGTTTGCGGTCGCACCACTCTGTACGAAATAGAAGCTTCTAAATTGTTGCAGTCACCAAAAAAGGAGCACAGAAATTCAAGTTTTAGTTTTTGAAAATTCAATTTTTGGCCGGTTTTGCTGCCTTGTAGTTGACCTAGGACCTAAAGATTTTGCGTGAACCGAACTCTGGCAGCCACATTACACGAGAAAAAGCGAGAAGTGGTAATGCGTAGTGAAACAGCAGAAAACCTAACGTTTTCTACATTTGTTTTCGAAATGACGTAACTGAAAATCATCACATTGGACGCATTTCTCTCGGAAACGTTTACATTTATCGTCTGTCAACTAATGCCGCGTGATGAGGTGTGCGGTCGCACCACTCTGTACGAAGTAAAAGCTTCTAAGTTGTTGCAGTCACCAAGAAAGGAGAACAGAAAAATCAAGTTTTAGTTTTTGAAAATTCAATTTTTGGCTGTTTTTCCGGCCTTGTAGTTGACCTAGGACCTTAAGATTTTGCATGAACCGAACTCTGGCAGCCACATTACACGAAATAAAGCGAGAAGTAGTAATGCGTAGTAAATACCGCAGAAAACCTAACTATTCTACATTTGTTTTCGAAATGACGTAACTGAAAATCGTCACATTGGACGCATTTCTCTCGGAAACGTTTACATTTATCGTCTGGCAACTAAAGCCGCATGATGAGGTTTGCGGTCGCGCCACTCTGTACGAAGTAGAAGCTTCTAAGTTGTTGCAGTCACCAAGAAAGGAGCACAGAAATTCAAGTTTTAGTTTATGAAAATTTAATTTTTGGCCGGTATTGCTGCTTGTAGTTGACCTAGGACCTTAAGACTTTGCGTGAACCGAACTCTGGCAGCCACTTTACACGAGAAAAAGCGAGAAGTGGTAATGCGTAGTAAAAACCGCAGAAAACCTAACGTTTTCTACATTTGTTTTCGAAAAGACGTAACTGAAAATCATCACATTGGATGCATTTCTCTCGGAAACGTTTAGTTTTATCGTCTGGCAACTAATGCCGCGTGATGAGGTTTGCGGTCGCACCACTCTGTACGAAATAGAAGTTTCTAAGTTGTTGCAGTCACCAGGAAAGGGGCACAGAATTTCAAGTTTTAGTTTTCAAAAATTAGGTTTTTGGCCGCTTTTGCCGCCTTGTAGTTGACCTAGGACCTTAAGATTTTGCATGAACCGAACTCTGGCAACCACAGTTCACGAGAAATAGCGAGAAGTTGTAATGTGTAGTACAAACCGCAGAAAACCTAACGTTTTTGCATTTGTTTTCGAAATGACGTAACTGAAAATCTTCACAATGGTCGCATTTCTCTCGGAAACGTTTACATTCTTCGTCTGGCAACTAATGCCGCGTAATGAGGTTTGCGGTCGCACCACTCTGCACGAAGTAGAAGCTTCTAAGTTGTTGCAGTCACCAAGAAAGGAGCATAGAAATTCAAGTTTACTTTTTCAAAATTCAATTTTTGGCCGGTTTGGCTGCCTTGTAGTTGAACGAGGACCTTAAGATTTTGCGTGAACCGAACTCTGGCAGCCACATTACACGAGAAAAAGCGAGAAGTGGTAACGCGTAGTAAAAACCGCAGAAAACCTAAAGTTTTCTACATTTATTTACGAAATGACGTAACTGAAAATCTTCACAATGGATGCATTTCACTCGGAAACGTTTACATTTTTCGTCTGGCAACTAATGCCGCGTGATGATGTTTGCGGTTGCACCACTCTGTACGAAATAGAAGCTTCTAAGTTGTTGCAGTCACCACGAAAGGAGCACAGAAATTCAAGTTTTTGTTTTTGAAAATTCAGTTTTTGGCCGCTTTTGCTGCGTTGTAGTTGACCTACGACCTTAAGATTTTCCATGAACCGATCTCTGGCAGCAACATTACACGAGAAAAAGCGAGAAGTTGTAATCCGTTCTAAAAACCGCAGAAAACCTAACGTTTTCTAGATTTGTTTTGGAAATGACGTAACTGAAATTCCTCAAAATGGACGCACTTCTCTCGGAAACGTTTACATTTTTCGTCTGGCAACTAATGCCGCGTGATGAGGTTACCGGTCGCACCACTCTGTACGAAGTAGAAGCTTCTAAGTTGTTGCACTCACCAAGAAAGGAGCACAGAAATTCAAGTTTTAGTTTTTGATAATTCAATTTTTTGCTGGTTTTGCTGCCGTGTAGTTGTCCTAGGACCTTAATATTTAACGTGAACCGAACACTAGCAGCCAAATTACACGAGAAAAAGCGAGAAGTGGTAATGCTTAGTAAAAACCGCAGAAAACCTAACGATCTCTACATTTGTTTTCGAAATGACGTAACTGAAAATCCTCACAATGGACGCATTACTCTCGGAAACGTTTACGTTTATCGTCTGGAAACTAATGCCGCGTAGTGAGGTTACCGGTCACACCACTCTGAAGGAAGTAGAAAGTTCTAAGTAGTTGCAGTCACCAAAAAAGGAGCACAGAAATTCAAGTTTTAGTTTTTGAAAATTCAATTTTTGGCCGGTTTTGCTGCCTTGTAGTTGACCTAGGACCTAAAGATTTTGCGTGAACCGAACTCTGGCAGCCACATTACACGAGAAAAAGCGAGAAGTGGTAATGCGTAGTGAAACAGCAGAAAACCTAACGTTTTCTACATTTGTTTTCGAAATGACGTAACTGAAAATCATCACATTGGACGCATTTCTCTCGGAAACGTTTACATTTATCGTCTGTCAACTAATGCCGCGTGATGAGGTGTGCGGTCGCACCACTCTGTACGAAATAGAAGCTTCTAAGTTGTTGCAGTCACCACGAAAGGAGCACAGAAATTCAAGTTTTTGTTTTTGAAAATTCAGTTTTTGGCCGCTTTTGCTGCCTTGTAGTTGACCTACGACCTTAAGATTTTCCATGAACCGATCTCTGGCAGCAACATTACACGAGAAAAAGCGAGAAGTTGTAATCCGTTCTAAAAACCGCAGAAAACCTAACGTTTTCTAGATTTGTTTTGGAAATGACGTAACTGAAATTCCTCAAAATGGACGAATTTCTCTCGGAAACGTTTACATTTTTCGTCTGGCAACTAATGCCGCGTGATGTGGTTACCGGTCGCACCACTCTGTACGAAGTAGAAGCCTCTAAGTTGTTGCAGTCACCAAGAAAGTGGCACAGAAATTCAAGTTTTAGTTTTTGAAAATTCAGTTTTTGGCCGCTTTTGCTGCCTTGTTGTTGACCCAGGACCTTAAGATTTTCCATGAACCGGTCTCTGGCAGCCACATTACACGAGAAAAAGCGAGAAGTTGTAATGCGTAGTAAAAACCGTAGAAAACCTAACGTTTTCTACATTTGTTTTCGAAATAACGTAACTGAAAATCCTCTCAATAGACGCATTTCTCTCGGAAACGTTTACATTTTTCGTCTGGCAACTAATGCCGCGTAATGAGGTTACCGGTCGCACCTCTCTGTACGAAGTAGAAGCTTCTAAGTTGTTGCAGTCACCAAAAAAGGAGCACAGAAATCCAAGTTTTAGTTTTTGAAAATTCAGTTTTTGGCCGGTTTGCAGCCTTGAAGTTGACCTAGGACGTTAAGATTTTGCATAATCCGAACTCTGGCAGCCACATTACACGAGAAAAAGCGAGAAGTAGTAATGCGTGGTAAAAACCGCAGAAAACCTAACGTTTTCAACATTTCTTTTCGAAGTGACGTAAATGAAAATCATCACAATGGATGCATTTCTCTGGCAAACGTCTACATTTATCGTCTGGCATCTAATGCCGCATGGTAAGGTATGCCGTCACACTACTCTGTACGAAAAAGAAGCTTTAAAGTTGTTGCAGTCAGCAAGAAAGGGGCACAGAAAATCAAGTTTTTGTTTTTGCAAATTCAGTTTTTGGCTGCGTTTGCCGCCTTGTATTTGACCTAGGACCTTAAGATTTTGCATAAACCGAACTCTGGCAGCCACATTACACGAGAAAAAGGGAGAAGTGGTAATGCGTAGTAAAAACCGCACAAAACCTAATGTTTTCTACATTTGTTTTCGGAATGACGTAAGTGGAAATCGTCACATTGAACGCATTTCTCTCGGAAACGTTTACATTTGTCGTCAGGCAACTAATGCCGCGTGATGAGGTTTGCGGTCGCACCACTCTGTACGAAGTAGAAGCCTCTAGGTTGTGGCAGTCACCAAGAAATTAGCACAGAAATTCAAGTTTTAGTTTTTGAAAATTCAGTTTTTGGCCGCTTTTCTGCCCTGTAGTTGACCGAGGACCTTAAGATTTTGCATGAACCAAACTCTGGCAGCCACATTACACGAGATAAATCGACAAGTGGTAATGCGTAGTAAAAACCGCAGAAAACCTGACGTTTTCTACATTTGTTTTCGAAATGACGTAACTGAAAATCTTCACAATGGACGCATTTCTCTCGGAAACGTTTAGATTTTTCGTCTGGCAACTAATGCCGCATGATGCGGTTTGCGGTCGCACCACTCTGTACGAAGTAGAAGCTTCGAAGTTGTTGCAGTCACCAAGAAAGTAGCACAGATATTCAAGTTTTAGTTTTTGAAAATTCAATTTTTGGCCGGATTTGCTGCCTTGTAGTTGAGCTAGGACCTTTAGACTTTGCGTGAACCGAACTCTGGCAGCCACATTACACAAGAAAAAGCGAGAAGTGGTAATGCTCAGTAAAAACCTCAGAAAACCTAACGTTTTCTACATGTGTTTTCGAAATGACGTAACTGAAAATCATCTCATTGTACGCATTTCTCTCGGAAACGTTTACATTTATCGTCTGGCAACTAATGCCGCGTGATGAGGTTGCGGTCGCACCACACCGTACGAAGTAGAAGCTTCTAAGTTGTTGCAGTCACCAAGAAAGGAGCATAGAAATTCAAGTTTTAGTTTTTGAAAATTTAATTTTTGGCCGGTTTGGCTGCCTTGTAGTTGAACGAGGACCTTAAGATTTTGCGTGAACCGAACTCTGGCAGACACATTACACGAGAAAAAGCGAGAAGTGGTAACGCGTAGTAAAAATCGCAGAAAACCTAACGTTTTCTACATTTGTTTTCGAAATGACGTAACTGAAAATCTTCACAATGGATGCATTTCTCTCGGATATGTTTACATTTGTCGTCTGGCAACTAATGCCGCGTGATGAGGTCTGCGGTCCCACCACTGTGTAGTAAGTAGAACCTTCTAAGTTGTTGCAGTCACACAGAAATTCAAGTTTAAGTTTTTGAAAATTCAGTTTTTGGCCGGCTTGCAGCCTTGAAGTTGACCTAGGACCTTAAGATTTTGCATGAACCGAACTCTAGCAGCCACATTACACGAGAAAAAGCGAGAAGTTGTAATGCGTAGTAAAAACCGCAGAAAACCTAACGTTTTCAACATTTGTTTTCGAAATGACATAAATGAAAATCATCACAATTGATGCATATCTCTGGGAGACGTTTACATTTATCGTCTGGCGTCTAATGCTGCATGATGAGGTATGCCGTCACACCACTCTGTACGAAAAAGAAGCTTTAAAGTTGTTGCAGTCACCAAGAAACGGACACAGAAAATCAGGTTTTGGTTTTTGAAAATTCAGTTTTTGGCAGCGTTTGCTGCCTTGTAGTTGACCTAGGACCTTAAGATTTTGCATGACCCGAACTCTGGCAGACACATTACACGATAAAAAGGGAGAAGTGGTAATGCGTAGTAAAAACCGCACAAAACCTAACGTTTTCCACATTTGTTTTCGGAATGACGTAAGTGGAAATCGTCACATTGAACGCATTTCTCTCGGAACCGTTTACATTTGTCGTCTCTCAACTAATGCCGCGTGACGTGGTTTGCGGTCGCACCACTCTGTACGAAGTAGAAGCTTCTAAGTTGTTGCAGTCACCAAGAAAGGGGCACAGAAATTCAAGTTTTACTTTTTGAAAATTCACATTTTGGCCGCTTTTGCTGCCCTGTAGCTGACCTAGGCCCTTACGATTTTCCATGAACCGATCTCTGGCAGCCACATTACACGAGAAAAGGCGAGAAGTGGTAATGCGTAGTAAAAACCGCAGAAAACCTAACGTTTTCTACATTTTCTTTCGCAATGACGTAACTGGAAATCCTCACAATGGACGCATTTGTCTCGGAAACGTTTACATTTATCGTCTGGCAACTAATTCCGCGTGACGAGGTTTGCTGTCGCACCACTCTGTACGAAGTAGAAGCTTCTAAGTTGTTGTAGTCACCAAGAAAGGGGCACAGAAATTCAAGTTTTAGTTTTTGAAAATTCAGTTTTCGGCCGCTTTTCTGCCTTGTAGTTGACCTAGGAACTTAAGATTTTGCATGAACCGAACACTGGCAACCACATTACACGAGAAAAGGCGAGAAGTGGTAATGCGCGGTAAAAACCGCAGAAAACGTAACGTTTTCAACATTTGTTTTGGATATGACGTATATGAAAATCGCCACAATGGACGCATTGATCTCGGAAACGTTTACATTTATCGTCTGACAACTAATGCCGCGCTATGAGGTTTCCGGTCGCACCACTCTGTACGAAGTAGAAGCTTCAAAGTTGTTGCAGTCACCAAGAAAGGAGCACAGAAGTTCAAGTTTTATTTCTGAAATTTCAATTTTTGGCCGGTTTTGCAGCTTTGTAGTTGACCTAGGACCTTAAGATTTTGCATGAACCAAACCCTGGCAGCCACATTACACGAGAAAAAGCAGGAAGTGGTAATGTTCAGTCAAAACCTCAGAAAACCTAACGTTTTCTACATTTGTTTTCGAAACGACGTAACTGAAAATCCTCACAATGGACGCATTTCTCTCGGAAACGTTTACTTTTATCGTCTGGCAACTAATGCCGCGTGATGAGGTTTGCGGTCGCACCACTCTGTACGAAGTAGAAGTTTCTAAGTTGTTGCAGTCACCAAGAAAGGGGCACAGAATTTCAAGTTTTAGTTTTTGAAAATTCAATTTTTGGCCGCTTTTTCTGCCTTGTAGTTGACCTAGGAACTTAAGATTTTGCATGAACCGAACTCTGGCAGCCACATTACACGAGAAAAAGCGAGAACTTGTAATGCGTAGTAAAAACCGCAGAAAACCTAACGTTTTCTACATTTGCTTTCGAAATGACGTAACTGAAAATCGTCACATTGGACGCATTTCTCTCGGAAACGTTTACTTTTATCGTCTGGCAACTAATGCCGCGCGATGAAGTTTCCGGTCGCACCACTCTGTACGAAGTAGTAGCTTCTAAGTTGTTGCAGTCACCAAGAATGGGACACAGAAAATCAAGTTTTAGTTTTTGAAAATTCAGTTTTTGGCCGGTTTTGCTGCCTTGTAGTTGACCTGGGACCTTAAGATATTGCATTAACCGAACTCTGGCAGCCACATTACACGAGAAAAAGCGAGAAGTGGTAATGCGTAGTAAAAACCGCAGAAAACCTAACGTTTTCAACATTTGTTTTCGAAATGACATAAATGAAAATCATCACAATGGATGCATTTCTCTCGGAAACGTTTACATTTATCGTCTGGCATCTAATGCCGCATGATGAGGTATGCCGTCACACTACTCTGTACGAAAAAGAAGCTTTAAAGTTGTTGCACTCACCAAGAAAGGGGCACAGAAAATCAAGTTTTTGTTTTTGAAAATTCAGTTTTTGGCTGCGTTTGCTGCCTTGTAGTTGACCTAGGACCTTACGATTTTCCATGAACCGATCTCTGACAACCACATTACACGAGAAAAGGGCGAGAAGTGGTAATGCGTAGTAAAAACCGCAGAAAACCTAACGTTTTCTACATTTTCTTTCGAAATGACGTAACTGAAAATCCTCACAATGGACGCATTTCTATCGGAAACGCTTACATTTATCGTCTGGCAACTAATGCCGCGTGATGAGGTTTGCGGTCGCACCACTCTGTACGAAGTAGAAGCTTCTAAGTTGTTGCAGTCACCAAGAAAGTAGCACAGAAATTCAAGTTTATGTTTTGAAAATTCAGTTTATGGCTGCTTTTGCTGTCTAGTAGTTGACCTAGGACCTTAAGATTTTGCATGAACTGAACTCTGGCAGCCACATTACACGAGAAAATGCGAGAAGTGGTAATGCGTAGTAAAAACCGCAGAAAACCTAACGTTTTCAACATTTGTTTTCGGAATGACGTAAGTTGAAATCGTCACATTGATCTAATTTCTCTCGGAAACGTTTACATTTGTCGTGTGGCAACTAATGTCGCGTGACGAGGTTTGCGGTCGCACCACTCTGTACGAAGTAGAAGCTTCTAAGTTGTTGCGGTCACCAAGAAAGGGGCACAGATATTCAAGGTTTAGTTTTGAAAATCAGTTTTTTGCCGCTTTTGCTTCCTTGTAGTTGACCTAGGACCTTAAGATTTTGCATGAACCGACTTCTAGCAGCCACATTACACGAGAAATAGCGAGAAGTTGCAATGCGTTGTAAAAACCGCAGAAAACTTAACGTTTTCTACATTTGTTTTCGAAATGACGTAACTAAAAATCTTCACAATGGATGCATTTCTCTCGGAAATGTTGACATTTTTTGTCTGGCAACTAATGCCGTGTGACGAGGTTTGCGGTCGCACCACACTGTACGAAGTAGAAGCTTCTAAGTTGTTGCAGTCACCAAGAAAGGAGCATAGAAATTCAAGTTTTAGTTTTTGAAAATTCAATTCTTGGCCGGTTTTGCTGCCTTGTAGTTGACCTAGGACCTTACGATTTTGCGTGAACCGAACTCTGGCAGCCACATTACACGAGAAAAAGCGAGAAGTGGTAATGCGTAGTAAAAACCGCTGAAAACCTAACGTTTTCTACATTTGTTTTCGAAATGACGTAACTAAAAATCGTCACATTGGACGCATACCTCTCGGAAACGTTTACATTTATCGTCTAACAACTAATGCCGCGTGACGAGGTTAGCGGACGAACCTCTCTGTACGAAGTAGAAGCTTCTAAGTTGTTGCAGTCAACAAGAAAGGGGCACAGAATTTCAAGGTTAAGTTTTTGAAAATTCAGTTTTTGGCCGCTTTTGCAGCCTTGTAGTTGAGCTAGGACCTTACGATTTTGCATGAACCGAACTCTGGCACCCGCATTACACCAGAGAAAGCGAGAAGTGGTAATGCGTAGTAAAAACTGCAGAAAACCTAACGTTACCTACATTTGTTTTCGAAATGACGTAACTGAAAATCGTCACATTGGACGCATTTCTCCCCGGAAATGTTTACAGTTATATCGTCTGGGAACAAATGCCGAATGATGAGGTTTGCGGTCGCACCACTCTGTACGACGTAGAAGTTTCTAAGTTGTTGCAGTCACCAAGTCAGGATCACAGAAATTCAAGTTTTAGTTTTTGAAAATTCAGTTTTTGGCCGCTTTTGCTGCCTTGTAGTTGACATAGGACCTTAAGATTTTGCATGAACCGAACTCTGGCAGCCACATTACACGAGATAAAGCGAGAAGTGGTAATGCGTGGTAAAAACCGCATAAAACCTAACGTTTTCTACATTTGTTTTCGAAATGACACAAATGAAAATCGCCATATTGGGCGCACTTCTCTCGGAAACGTTTACATTTATCGTCTGGCAACTAATGCCGCGGGACGAGGTTTGCGGTCTCACCGCTCCGTACGAAGTAGAAGTATCTAAGTTGTTGCAGTCACCAAGAAAGGAGCACAGAAATTCAAGTTTTAGTTTTTGAAAATTCAATTTTTGGCCGGTTTTGCTGCCTTGTAGTTGACCTAGGACCTTACGATTTTGCGTGAACCGAACTCTGGCAGCCACATTACACGAGAAAAAGCGAGAAGTGGTAATGCGTAGTAGAAACCGCAGAAAACCTAACGTTTTCAACATTTGTTTTCGAAATGACATAAATGAAAATCATCACAATGGATGCATTTCTCTGGGAAACGTTTACATTTATCGTCTGGCATCTAATGCCGCATGATGAGGTATGCCGTCACACTACTCTGTACGAAAAAGAAGCTTTAAAGTTGTTGCAGTCACCAAGAAAGGGGCACAGAAAATCAAGTTTTTGTTTTTGAAAATTCAGTTTT
The DNA here is from genome assembly GCF_023864345.2 of Schistocerca serialis cubense. Lineage (NCBI taxonomy): Eukaryota > Metazoa > Arthropoda > Insecta > Orthoptera > Acrididae > Schistocerca > Schistocerca serialis. Next base: position 7,904,133 of record NW_026047571.1, read on the forward strand.
TGGCTGCGTTTGCTGCCTTGTAGTTGACCTAGGACCTTAAGATTTTGCATGAACCGAACTCTGGCAGCCACATTACACGAGAAAAAGGGAGAAATGGTAATGCGTAGTAAAAACCGCACAAAACCTAACGTTTTCCACATTTGTTTTCGGAATGACGTAAGTGGAAATCGTCACATTGAACGCATTTCTCTCGGAAACGTTTACTTTTATCGTCTGGCAACTAATGCCGCGCGACGTGGTTTGCGGTCGCACCACTCTGTACGAAGTTCTAAGTTGTTGCAGTCACTAAGAAAGGGGCACAGAAATTCAAGTTTTAGTTTTTGAAAATTCACTTTTTGGCCGCTTTTGCTGCCTTGTCGCTGACCTAGGACCTTACGATTTTCCATGAACCGATCTCTGACAACCACATTACACGAGAAAAGGGCGAGAAGTGGTAATGCGTAGTAAAAACCGCAGAAAACCTAACGTTTTCTACATTTTCTTTCGAAATGACGTAACTTAAAATCCTCACAATGGACGCATTTCTATCGGAAACGCTTACATTTATCGTCTGGCAACTAATGCCGCGTGATGAGGTTTGCGGTCGCACCACTCTGTACGAAGTAGAAGCTTCTAAGTTCTTGCAGTCACCAAGAAAGTAGCACAGAAATTCAAGTTTATGTTTTGAAAATTCAGTTTATGGCTGCTTTTGCTGTCTAGTAGTTGACCTAGGACCTTAAGATTTTGCATGAACTGAACTCTGGCAGCCACATTACACGAGAAAATGCGAGAAGTGGTAATGCGTAGTAAAAACCGCAGAAAACCTAACGTTTTCAACATTTGTTTTCGGAATGACGTAAGTTGAAATCGTCGCATTGATCTAATTTCTCTCGGAAACGTTTACATTTGTCGTGTGGCAACTAATGTCGCGTGACGAGGTTTGCGGTCGCACCACTCTGTACGAAGTAGAAGCTTCTAAGTTGTTGCAGTCACCAAGAAAGGGGCACAGATATTCAAGGTTTAGTTTTGAAAATCAGTTTATTGCTGCTTTTGCTTCCTTGTAGTTGACCTAGGACCTTAAAATTTTGCATGAACCGACTTCTAGCAGCCACATTACACGAGAAATAGCGAGAAGTTGCAATGCGTTGTAAAAACCGCAGAAAACCTAACGTTTTCTACATTTGTTTCGAAATGACGTAACTAAAAATCTTCACAATGGATGCATTTCTCTCGGAAATGTTGACATTTTTTGTCTGGCAACTAATGCCGTGTGACGAGGTTTGCGGTCGCACCACACTGTACGAAGTAGAAGCTTCTAAGTTGTTGCAGTCACCAAGAAAGGAGCATAGAAATTCAAGTTTTAGTTTTTGAAAATTCAATTTTTGGCCGGTTTGGCTGCCCTGTAGTTGAACGAGGACCTTAAGATTTTGCGTGAACCGAACTCTGGCAGACACATTACACGAGAAAAAGCGAGAAGTGGTAACGCGTAGTAAAAATAGCAGAAAACCTAACGTTTTCTACATTTGTTTTCGAAATGACGTAACTGAAAATCTTCACAATGGATGCATTTCTCTCGGATATGTTTACATTTGTCGTCTGGCAACTAATGCCGCGTCATGAGGTCTGCGGTCCCACCACTGTGTAGTAAGTAGAACCTTCTAAGTTGTTGCAGTCACACAGAAATTCAAGTTTAAGTTTTTGAAAATTCAGTTTTTGGCCGGTTTGCAGACTTGAAGTTGACTTAGGACCTTAAGATTTTGCATGAACCGAACTCTAGCAGCCACATTACACGAGAAAAAGCGACAAGTTGTAATGCGTAGTAAAAACCGCAGAAAACCTAACGTTTTCAACATTTGTTTTCGAAATGACATAAATGAAAATCATCACAATGGATGCATATCTCTGGGAAACGTTTACATTTATCGTCTGGCGTCTAATGCCGCATGATGAGGTATGCCGTCACACCACTCTGTACGAAAAAGGAGCTTTAAAGTTGTTGCAGTCACCAAGAAAGGGACACAGAAAATCAAGATTTGGTTTTTGAAAATTCAGTTTTTGGCTGCGTTTGCTGCCTTGTAGTTGACCTAGGACCTTAAGATTTTGCATGAACCGAACTCTGGCAGCCACATTACACGAGAAAAAGCGGGAAGTGGTAATGCGTAGTAAAAACCGCAGAAAACCTAACGTTTTCAACATTTGTTTTCGATATGACGTAAATGAAAATCATCACAATGGATGCATTTCTCTGGGAAACGTTTACATTTATCGTCTGGCATCTAATGCCGCATGATGAGGTATGCCATCACATCACTCTGCACGGAAAAGAAGCTTTCAAGTTGTTGCAGTCACCAAGAAAGGGGCACAGAAAATCAAGTTTTTGTTTTAGAAAATTCAGTTTTTGGCTGCGTTTGCTGCCTTGTAGTTGACCTAGGACCTTAAGATTTTGCATGAACCGAACTCTGGCAGCCACATTACACGAGAAAAGGCGAGAAGTGGTAATGCGTAGTAAAAACCGCAGAAAACCTAACGTTTTCTACATTTTCTTTCGAAATGACGTAACTGGAAATCCTCACAATGGACGCATTTGTCTCGGAAACGTTTACATTTATTGTCTGGCAACTAATTCCGCGTGACGAGGTTTGCTGTCGCACCACTCTGTACGAAGTAGAAGCTTCTAAGTTGTTGCAGTCACCAAGAAAGGGGCACAGAAATTCAAGTTTTACTTTTTGAAAATTCACTTTTTGGCCGCTTTTGCTGCCTTGTAGCTGACCTAGGCCCTTACGATTTTCCATGAACCGATCTCTGGCAGCCACATTACACAAGAAAAGGCGAGAAGTGGTAATGCGTAGTAAAAACCGCAGAAAACCTAACGTTTTCTACATTTTCTTTCGAAATGACGTAACTGGAAATCCTCACAATGGACGCATTTGTCTCGGAAACGTTTACATTTATTGTCTGGCAACTAATTCCGCGTGACGAGGTTTGCTGTCGCACCACTCTGTACGAAGTAGAAGTTTCTAAGTTGTTGCAGTCACCAAGAAAGGGGCACAGAATTTCAAGTTTTAGTTTTTGAAAATTCAATTTTTGGCCGCCTTTTCTGCCTTGTAGTTGACCTAGGAACTTAAGATTCTGCATGAACCGAACTCTAGCAGCCACATTACACGAGAAAAAGCGAGAACTTGTAATGCGTAGTAAAAACCGCAGAAAACCTAACGTTTTCTACATTTGCTTTCGAAATGACGTAACTGAAAATCGTCACATTGGACGCATTTCTCTCGGAAACGTTTACTTTTATCGTCTGGCAACTAATGCCGCGCGATGAAGTTTGCGGTCGCACCACTCTGTACGAAGTAGTAGCTTCTAAGTTGTTGCAGTCACCAAGAAAGGGACACAGAAATTCAAGTTTTAGTTTTTGAAAAATCAATTTTTGGCCGCTTTTGCTGCCTTGTAGTTGAAATAAGAACTTAAGATTTTGCATGAACCTAACTCTGGCAGCAACATTACACGAGAGAAAGCGAGAAGTTGTAATGCGTAGTAAAAACCGCAGAAAACCTACGGTTTTCTACATTTGTTTTCGAAATGATGTAACTGAAAATCTTCACAATGGTCGCATTCCTCTCGGAAACGTTTACATTTTTCGCCTGGCAACTAATGCCGCGTGATGAAGTTTGCGGTCGGACCACTCTGTACGAAGTAGAAGCTTCTAAGTTGTTGCAGTCACCAAGAATGGGACACAGAAATTCAAGTTTTAGTTTTTGAAAATTCAATTTTTGGCCGGTTTTGCTGCCTTGTAGTTGACCTGGGACCTTAAGATATTGCATTAACCGAACTCTAACACACGCATTACACCAGAGAAAGGGGGAAGTGGTGATGCGTAGTAAAAACCAAAGAAAACCTAACATTTTGTATACTTGTTTTCGAAATGACGTAACTGAAAATCTTCACAATGGACGCATTTCTCTCGGAAACGTTTACATCTATCGTCTGGCAACTAATGCCACGTGACAAGGTTTGCGGTCTCACCACTCTGTACGAAGCAAAAGCTTCTAAGTTGGTGCATGCACCAAGAAAGACGCACAGAAATTCAAGTTGTAGTGTTTGAAAATTCAATTTTTGGCCGGTTTAGCTGCTTTGTAGTTGACCTAGGACCCTAAGATTTTGCATGAACCAAAACCTGTCATCCCCATTACACGAGAAAAAGCGAGAAGTGGTAATGCAGAGTAAAAACCGCAGAAAACCTAACGTTTTCTACATTTGTTTTCGAAATGACGTAACTGAAAATCTTCACAATGGACGCATTTCTCCCGGAATCGTTTACATTTATCGTCTGGCAACTAATGCCGCGTGATGAGGTTTGCGGTCGCACCATTCTGTACGAAATAGAAGCATCTAAGTTGTTGCAGTCACCAAGAAAGGAGCGCAGAAATGCAAGTTTTAGTTTTCAAAAATTCAGTTTTTGGCAGCTTTTGCTGCCTTGAGTTGACCTAGGACCTTTATATTTGGCATGAACCAAACTCTGGCAACCACATTACACGAGAAAAAGCAAGAAGTGGTAATACGTAGTAAAAACCGCAGAAAACCTAACGTTTTCTACATTTGTTTTCGAAATGACGTAACTGAAAATCGTCACATTGGACGCGTACCTCTCGGAAACGTTTACATTTATCGTCTGGCAACTAATGCCGCGTGACGAGGTCAGCGGACGGACCACTCTGTACGAAGTAGAAGCTTCTAAGTTGTTGCAGTCAACAAGAAAGGGGGACAGAATTTCAAGGTTCAGTTTTTGAAAATTCAGTTTTTGGCCGCTTTTGCAGCCTTGTAGATGAGCTAGGACCTTACGATTTTGCATGAACCGAACTCTGGCACCCGCATTACACCAGAGAAAGCGAGAAGATGTAATGCGTAGTAAAAACTGCAGAAAACCTAACGTTATCTACATTTATTTTCGAAATGACGTAACTGAAAATCGTCACATTGGACGCATTTCTCTAGGAAACGTTTACATTTATCGTCTGGCGACTAATGCCGCGTGATGAGGTTTGCGGTCACCATGAACCGAACTCAGGCAGCCACATTACACGAGAAAAAGCGAGAAGTGGTAATGCGTGTTAAAAACCGCAAAACACCTGCCGGTTTCTACATTTGTTTTCGAAACGACGTAACTCATCTTCACAATGAACGCATTTCTCTCGGAAACGTTTACATTTATCGTATGGCAACTAACGCCGCGTGATGAGGTTTGCGGTCGCACCACTCTGTACGAAGTAGAAGCTTCTGAGTTGTTGAAGTCACCAAGAAAGGAGCACAGAAATTCAAGTTTTAGTTGTTGAAAATTCAATTATTGGCCGATTTTGAAACCTTGTAGTTAACCTAGGACCTTAAGATTTTGCATGAGCAAACCCTGGCAGCCACATAACACGAGAAAAAGCGAGAATTGGTAATGCGTAGTAAAAACCGCAGAAAACCTAACGTTTTCTACATTTGTTTTCGAAATGACGTCACTGGAAATCGTCACAATGGACGCATTTTTATCGGAAACGATTACATTAATCGTCTGGCAACTAATGCCGCGTGACGAGGTTTGCGGTCTCACCGCTCTGTACGAAGTAGAAGTTTCTAAGTTGTTGCAGTCACCAAGAAAGTAGCACAGAAATTCAAGTTTTAGTTTTTGAAAATTCAATTTTTGGACGGTTTTGCTGCCTTGTAGTTGACCTAGGACCTTAAGATTTTGCGTGAAACGACCTCTGGCAGCCACATTACACGAGGAAAAGCGAGAAGTGGTAATGCTTAGTAAAAACAGCAGAAAACCTAACGATTTCTACATTCGTTTTTAAATGACGTAACCGGAAATCGTCACGTTGGACGCATTTCTCTCGGAAGCTTTTACATTAATCGTCTGGCAACTAATGCCGCGTGACGAGGTTTGCGGTCTCACCACTCTGTACGACGTAGAAGCTTCTAAGTTGTTGCAGTCACCAGGAAAGCGGCACAGAAATTCAAGTTTTAGTGTTTGAAAATTTAATTTTTCGCATGTTTTGCTTCTTTGTAGTTGACCTAGGACCTTAAGAGTTTGCATGAACCAAACCCTGGCAGCCACATTACACGAGAAAAAGCGAGAAGTGGTATTGCGCAGTAAAAACCGCAGAAAACCTAACGTTTTCTACACTTGTTTTCGAAATGACGTAACTGAAAATCGTCACATTGGACGCATTTCTTTCGGAAACGTTTACATTTATCGTCTGGCAACTAATGCCGCGTGTCGAGGTTAGCGGACGCACCACTCTGTACGAAGTAGAAGCTTCTAAGTTGTTGCAGTCAACAAGAAAGGGGCACAGAATTTCTAGTTTTAGTTTTTGAAAATTCAATTTTTTGGCCGCTTTTGCAGCCTTGTAGTTGACCTAGGACCTTATGATTTTGCATGAACCGAACTCTGGCACCCGCATTACACCAGAGAAAGCAAGAAGTGGTAATGCGTAGTAAAAACCGCAGAAAAGCTAACGTTATCAACATTTGTTTTCGAAATGATGTAACTGAAAATCGTCACATTGGACGCATTTCTCTCGGAAACGTTTACATTTATATCGTCTGGGAACTAATGCCCCGTGATGGGGTTTGCGGTCGCACCACTCTGTACGAAGTAGAAGCTTCTAATGTGTTGCAGTCAATAAGAAAGGGGCACAGAATTTCAAGTTTTAGTTTTTGAAAGTTCAGTTTTTGGCCGCTTTTGCTGCCTTGTAGTTGGCCTAGGACCTTAAGATTTTGCATCGACCGAACTCTGGCAGCCACATTACACGAGAAAAAGCGAGAAGCTGTAATGCGTAGTAAAAACCGCAGAAAACCTAACGTTTTCTACATTTGTTTCCGAAATGACGTAACTGAAAATCTTCAAAATGGACGCATTTCTCTCGGAAACGTTTATATTTTTCGTCTGGCAAGTAATGCCGCGTGATGAGGTTTGCGGTCGCACCACTCTGTACGAAGTAGAAGTTTCTAAGTTGATGCAGTCACCAAGAAAGGTGACTTCAACAACTCAGAAGCTTCTACTTCGTACAGAGTTGAATGCGACGGCAAACCTCGTCACGCGGCATTATTTGCCAGACGATAAATGTAAACGTTTCCGAGAGAAATGCGCCCAATATGACAATTTTCATTTACGTCATTTCGAAAACAAATGTAGAAAACGTTAGGTTTTCTGCGGTTTTTACTACGCATGACGACTTCTCGCTTTATTTCGTGTAATGTGGCTGCCAGAGTTCGGTTCATGCAAAATCTTAAGGTCCTAGGTCAACTACAAGGCAGCAAAACCGGAACAAAATTGAATCTTCAAAAACTAAAACTTGAATTTCTGTTCTCCTTTCTTGGTGACTGCAACAACTTAGAAGTTTCTACTTCGTACAGAGTGGTGCGACCGCAAACCTCATCACGCGGCATTAGTTCCCAGACGATATAAATGTAAACGTTTCCGAGAGAAATGCGTGTAATGTGACGATTTTCATATACGTCAGTTCCAAAACAAATGTAGGAAACGTTAAGTTTTCTGCGGCTTTTACCGCGTATTACCACTTCTCGCCTTCTCTCGTGTAATGTCGCTGCCAGAGTTCGGTTCATGCAAAATCATAAGGTCCTAGGTCAACGACAAGGCAGCAAAAGTGGCCAAAACTGAATTTTCAAAAACTAAAACTTGAATTTCTGTGCTCCTTTCTTGGTGACTGCAACAACTTAGAAGCTTCTACTTCGTACAGTGTGGTGCGACTGCAAACCTCGTAACGCGGCATTAGTTGCCATACGAAAAATGTAAACGTATCCGAGAGAAATGTGTCCATTGTGAAGATTTTCAGTTACGTCATTTCGAAAACAAATGTGGAAAAAGTTAGGTTTTTTGCGGTTTTTAATACGCATTACAACTTCTCGCTTTTTCTCGTGTAATGTGGCTGCCAGTGTTCGGTTCACGCAAAATCTTAAGGTCCTAGGTCAACTACAAGGCAGCAAAAGCGGCCAAAAACTGAATTTTCAAAAACTAAACATCGAATTTCTGTGCCCCTTTCTTGGTGACTTCAAAATCCTAGAAGCTTCTACTTCGTACACAGTGGTGCGACCGCAAACCTCATCACGCGGCATTAGTTGCCAGACGATAAATGTAAACGTTTCCGAGAGAAGTGCGCCCAATATAGCGATTTTCATTTGTGTCATTTAGAAAACAAATGTAGAAAACGTTAGGTTTTCTGCGGTTTTTACTACGCATTACCACTTCTCGCTTTATCTCGTGTAATGTGGCTGCCAGAGTTCGGTTCATGCAAAATCTTAAGGTCCTATGTCTACTACAAGGCAGCAAAAGCGGCCAAAAACTGAATTTTCAAAAACTAAAACTTGAATTTCTGTGATCCTGGCTTGGTGACTGCAATAACGTAGAAACTTCTACGTCGTACAGAGTGGTGCGACCGCAAACCTCATCATTCGGCACTTGTTCCCAGACGATATAAATGTAAACATTTCCGGGGAGAAATGCGTCCAATGTGACGATTTTCAGTTACGTCATTTCGAAAACAAATGTAGAAAACGTTAGGTTTTGTGCGGTTTTTACTACGCATTACCACTTCTCCCTTTTTCTCGTGTAATGTGGCTGCCAGAGTTCGGTTCATGCAAAATCTTAAGGTCCTAGGTCAACTACAAGGCAGCAAACGCAGCCAAAAACTGAATTTTCGAAAACAAAAACTTGATTTTCTGTGCCCCTTTCTTGGTGACTGCAACAACTTTAAAGCTTCTTTTCCGTACAGAGTGGTGTGACGGCATACCTCATCATGCGGCATTAGATGCCAGACGATAAATGTAAACGTTTCCCAGAGAAATGCATCCATTGTGATGATTTTCATTTACGTCATTTCGAAAACAAATGTTGAAAACGTTAGGTTTTCTGCGGTTTTTACTACGCATTACCACTTCCCGCTTTTTCTCGTGTAATGTGGCTGCCAGAGTTCGGTTCATGCAAAATCTTAAGGTCCTAGGTCAACTTCAAGGCCGCAAACCGGCCAAAAACTGAATTTTCAAAACCTAAAACTTGAATTTCTGTGCTCCTTTCTTGGTGACTGCAACAACTTAGAAGGTTCTACTTCCTACACAGTGGTGCTACCGCAGACCTCATCACGCGGCATTAGTCGCCAGACGACAAATGTAAACGTTTCCGAGAGAAAAGCGTTCAATGTGACGATTTCCACTTACGTCTTTCCGAAAACATATGTTGAAATCGTTAGGTTTTGTGCGGTTTTACTACGCATTACCACTTCTCCCTTTTTCTCGTGTAATGTGGCTGCCAGAGTTCGGGTCATGCAAAATCTTAAGGTCCTAGGTCAACTACAAGGCAGCAAACGCAGCCAAAAACTGAATTTTCAAAAACCAAAACTTGAAATTCTGTGTCCCTTTCTTGGTGACTGCAACAACTTTAAAGCTTCTTTTCCGTACAGAGTGGTGTGACGGCATACCTCATCATGCGGCATGAAATGCCAGACGATAAATGTAAACGTTTCCCAGAGATATGCATCCATTGTGATGATTTTCATTTATGTCATTTCGAAAACAAATGTTGAAAACGTTAGGTTTTCCGCGGTTTTTACTACGCATTACAACTTCTCGCTTTTTCTCGTGTAATGTGGCTGCTAGAGTTCGGTTCATGCAAAATCTTATGGTACTAGGTCAACTTGAAGGCTGCAAACCAGCCAAAAACTGAATTTTCAAAAACTTAAACTTGAATTTCTGTGTGACTGCAACAACTTAGAAGGTTCTACTTACTACACAGTGGTGGGACCGCAGACCTCATCACGCGGCATTAGTTGCCAGACGACAAATGTAAACGTATCCGAGAGAAATGCATCCATTGTGAAGATTTTCAGTTACGTCATTTCGAAAACAAATGTAGAAAACGTTAGGTTTTCTGCGATTTTTACTACGCGTTACCACTTCTCGCTTTTTCTCGTGTAATGTGTCTGCCAGAGTTCGGTTCACGCAAAATCTTAAGGTCCTCGTTCAACTACAAGGCAGCCAAACCGGCCAAAAATTGAATTTTCAAAAACTAAAACTTGAATTTCTATGCTCCTTTCTTGGTGACTGCAACAACTTAGAAGCTTCTACTTCGTACAGTGTGGTGCGACCGCAAACCTCGTCACACGGCATTAGTTGCCAGACGAAAAATGTCAACATTTCCGAGAGAAATGCATCCATTGTGAAGATTTTTAGTTACGTCATTTCGAAAACAAATGTAGAAAACGTTAGGTTTTCTGCGGTTTTTACAACGCATCGCAACTTCTCGCTATTTCTCGTGTAATGTGGCTGCTAGAGTTCGGTTCATGCAAAATCTTAAGGTCCTAGGTCAACTACAAGGAAGCAAAAGCGGCAAAAAACTGAATTTTCAAAAACTAAACATTGAATATCTGTGCCACTTTCTTGGTGACTGCAACAACTTAGAAGCTTCTACTTCGTACAGAGTGGTGCGACCGCAAACCTCGTCACGCGGCATTAGTTGCCACATAACAAATGTAAACGTTAACGAGAGAAATTAGATCAATGTGACGATTTCAACTTACGTCATTCCGAAAACAAATGTTGAAAACGTTAAGTTTTCTGCGGTTTTTACCGCGCATTACCACTTCTCGCCTTCTCTCGTGTAATGTGGCTGCCAGAGTTCGATTCATGCAAAATCTTAAGGTCCTAGGTCATCTACAAGGCAGCAAAAGTGGCCAAAACTGAATTTTCAAAAACTAAAACTTGAATTTCTGTGCTCCTTTCTTGGTGACTGCAACAACTTAGAAGCTTCTACTTCGTACAGTGTGGTGCGACTGCAAACCTCGTAACGCGGCATTAGTTGCCAGACGAAAAATGTAAACGTATCCGAGAGAAATGTGTCCATTGTGAAGATTTTCAGTTACGTCATTTCGAAAACAAATGTAGAAAACGTTAGGTTTTTTGCGGTTTTTACTACGCATTACAACTTCTCGCTTTTTCTCGTGTAATGTGGCTGCCAGTGTTCGGTTCATGCAAAATCGTAAGGTCCTAGGTCAACTACAAGGCAGGAAAAGCGGCCAAAAACTGAATTTTCAAAAACTAAACATTGAATTTCTGTGCCCCTTTCTTGGTGACTTCAAAATCCTAGAAAAGCGAGAAGCTGTAATGCGTAGTAAAAACCGCAGAAAACCTAACGTTTTCTACATTTGTTTCCGAAATGACGTAACTGAAAATCTTCAAAATGGACGCATTTCTCTCGGAAACGTTTATATTTTTCGTCTGGCAAGTAATGCCGCGTGATGAGGTTTGCGGTCGCACCACTCTGTACGAAGTAGAAGTTTCTAAGTTGATGCACTCACCAAGAAAGGGGCACAGAAATTGAAGTTATAGTTTTTGAAAATTGAGTTTTTGGCCACTTTTGCAGCCTTGTAGTTGACCTAGGACCTTATGATTTTGCATGAACCGAACCCTGGCAGCCACATTACACGAGAAAAAGTGAGAAGTGGTAATGCGTAGTAAAAACCGCAGAATACCTAACGTTTTCTACATTTGTTTTCGAAATGATGTAACCGAAAATCTTCACAATGGACGCATTTCACTCGCAAACTTTTACATTTATCGTCTGACAACTAATGCCGCCAGACGAGGTTTATGGTCGCACCACTTTGTACGAAGTAGAAGCTTCTAAGTTGTTGCAGTCACCAAGAAATGAGCACAGAAATTCATGTTTTAGTTTTTGAAAATTCAGTTTTTGGTCGCTTTTGCGGCTTTTAGTTGACCTAGGACTTTAAGATTTTGCATGAACCGAACTCTGGCAGCCACATTACACGAGAATAAGCGAGAAGTGGTAATGCGTAGTAAAAACCGCAGAAAACATAACGTTTTCTACATTGTTTTCAAAATGACGTACCTGACAATCGTCACATTGGACGCATTACTCTCGGAAACGTTTACATTTATCGTCTGGCAACTAATGCCGCGTGACGAGGTCTGCGGTCGCACCACTCTGTACGAAGTAGAAGCTCCTAAGTTGTTGCAGTCACCAAGAAAGGGGCACAGAAATTCAAGTTATAGTTTTTGAAAATCAAGTTCTTGGCCGCTTTTGCAGCCTTGTAGTTGACCTAGGACCTTATGATTTTGCATGAACCGAACCCTGGCAGCCACATTACACGAGAAAAAGCGAGAAGTGGTAATGCGTAGTAAAAACCGCTGAAAACCTAACGTTTTCTACACTTGTTTTTAGAAATGTCGTAACTGAAAATCTTTACAGTGGACGCATTTCTCTCGGAAACGTTTACATTTATCGTCTGGCAACTAATGCCGCGTGATGAGGTTTGCGGTAGTACCACTCTGTACGATGTAGAAGCTTCTAAGTTGTTGCAGTCACCAAGAAAGGAGCACAGAAATTCAAGTTTTAGTTTTTGAAAATGCAGTTTTTGGCCACTTTTGCTGCCTTGTAGTTGACCTAGGACTCCTAAGATTTAGAATGAACCGAACTCTGGCAGCCACATTACACGAGAAAAAGCGAGATGTGGTAAAACGTAGTAAAAACCGCAGAAAAGCTAACGTTTTCTACATTTGTTTTCGAAATGACATAACTGGAAATCATCACATTGGACGCATTTCTCTCGGTAACTTTTACATTAATCGTCCGGCAACTAATGCCGCGTGACGAGTTTTGCGGTTGCACCAATCCGTAAAAGTAGATGATTCTAAGTTGTTGTAGTCACCAAGAAAGGAGAACAGATTTTTAAGTTTTAGTTTTTGACAATTCAATTTTTGGCCGGTTTTGCTGCCTTGTAGTTGACCTAGGACCTTAAGATTTTGCATGAAAAGTACCCTGGCAGCCACATTACAAGAGAAAACGCGAGAAATGGCAATGCGTAGTAAAAACCACAGAATACCTAACATTTTCTATACTTGTTTTCGAAATGACGTAACTGAAAATCGTCACATTGGACGCATTTCTCTCGGAAACGTTTACATTTATCGTCTGGCAACTAATTCCGCGTGACTAGGTTTGCGGTCTCACCACTCTGTACGAAGCAAAAGCTTCTAAATTGTTGCAGTCACCAAGAAAGAGGCACAGAAATTCAAGTAGTAGTGTTTGAAAATTCAATTTTTGGACGGTTTTGCTGCTTTGTAGTTGACCTAGGACCTTAAGATTTTGCATGAATCAAACCCTGGCAGCAACATTACACGAGAAAAATCGAGAAGTGGTAATGCGCAGTAAAAACCGCAGAAAACCTAACGTTTTCTACATTTGCTTTCGAAATGACGTAACTGAAAATCGTCACATTGGACGCATTTCTCTCGGAAACGTTTACATTTATCGTCTGGCAACTAATGCCGCGTGATGAGGTTTGCGGTCGCACCACTCTGTACGAAGTAGAACCTTCTAAGTTGTTGCAGTCACCAAGAAAGGGACACAGAAATTCGAGTTTTAGTTTTTGAAATTCAATTTTTGGCTGCTTTTGCTGCCTTGTAGTTGACCTAGGAACTTAAGATTTTGCATGAACCGAACTCTGACAGCCACATTACACGAGAAAAAGCGAGAACTTGTAATGCGTAGTAAAAACCGTTGAAAACCTATCGTTTTCTACATTTGTTTTCGAAATGACGTAACTGAAAATCTTCACAATGCACGCATTTCACTCGGAAACGTTTACATTTTTCGTCTGGCAACTAATGGCGCGTGATGAGGTTTGCGGTCGCACCACTCTGTACCAACTAGAAGCTTCTAAGTTGTCGCAGTCACATAGAAAGGAGAACAGAAATTCAAGTTTTAGTTTTTGAAAATTCAATTTTTGGCCGGTTTTGCTGCCTTGTAGTTGACCTGGGACCTTAAGATATTGCATGAACCGAACTCTGGCAGCCACATTACACAAGAAAAACCGAGAAGTGGTAATACGTAGTAAAAACCGCAGAAAACCTAACGTTTTCTACATTTGTTTTCGAAATGACATAACTGGAAATCATCACATTGGACGCATTTCTCTCGGAAACTTTTACATTAATCGTCTGGCAACTAATGCCGCGTGACGAGTTTTGCGGTCTCACCACTGTGTACGAAGTAGAAGCTTCTAAGTTGTTGCAGTCACCCAGAAAGGGGCACAGAAATTCAAGGTTTAGTTTATGAAAATTCAGTTTTTGGCCGCTTTTGCTACCCTGTAGTTGCCCTCGGACCTTAAGATTTTGGATGAACCGAACTCTGGCAGCCACATTACACGAGAAAAATCGAGAAGTGCTAATGCGTAGTAAGAACCGCAGAAAACCTAACGTTTGCTACATTAGTTTTCGAAATGACGTAACTGAAAATCGTCACATGGGACGCATTTCTCTCGGAAATGTTTACATTTATCGTCTGGCAACTAATGCCGCGTGCCGAGGTTTACGGTCGCACCACTCTGTACGAAGTAGAAGCTTCTAACTTGTTGTAGTCACCCAGAAAGGGGCACAGAAATTCAAGTTTTAGTTTTTGAAAAATCAGTTTATGGCCGCTTTTGCAGCCTTGTAGTTGACCTAGGACCTTATGATTTTGCATGAACCGAACCCTGGCAGACACATTAGACGAGAAAAAGTGAGAAGTGGTAATGCGTAGTAAAAACCGCAGCAACCCTAACGTTTTCTACATTTGTTTTCGAAATGACGTAAATGAAAATACACACATTGGACGCATTTCTTTCGGAAACGTTTACATTTATCGCCTGGCAACTAATGCCGCGTGACGAGGTTTGCGCTCGCACTACTCTGTACGAAGTAGAATCTTCCAAGTTGTTTCAGACACCAAGAAGTGGCAGAGAAATTCAAGTTTTAGTTCTTGAAAATGCAGTTTTTGGCCACTTTTGCTGCCTTGTAGTTGACCTAGGACTCCTAAGTAGCATGAACGGAACTCTGGCAGCCACATTACACTAGAAAAAGCGAAAAGTGGTAATGCGCAGTAAAAACCGCAGAAAACTTATCGTTTTCTACATTTGTTTTTAAAATGACGTAACTGAAAATCTTCACATTGGACGCATTTCTCTCGGATACGTTTACATTTTTCGTCTGGCAACTAATGCCGCGTTACGAGGTTTGCAGTCGCACCACACTGTACGAAGTAGAAGCTTCTAAGTTGTTGCAGTCACCAAGAAAGGAGCACAGAAATTCAAGTTTTAGTTTTTGAAAATTCAGTTTTGGCCACTTTTGCTGCCTTGTAGATGACCTAGGACCTTAAGATTTTGCATGAACCGAACTCTGGCAGCCACATTACACGAGAGAAGGCGAGAAGTGGTAATGCGCGGTAAAAACCGCAGAAAACTTAACGTTTTCTACATTTGTTTTGGAACTGACGTATATGAAAATCGTCACATTGGACGCATTACTCTCGGAAACGTTTACATTTATCGTCTGGCAACTAATGCCGCGTGACGAGATTTGCGGTCGCACCACTCTGTACGAAGTAGAAGCTTCTAAGTTGTTGCAGTCACCAAGAACGGAGCACAGTAATTCAAGTTTTAGTTTCTGAAAAATCAAATTTGTCCGGTTTTGCTGCCTTGTAGTTGACCTAGGACCTTAAGATTTTGCATGAACCGAAGCCTGGCAGCCACATTACACGAGAAGTAGCGAGAAGTGGTAATGCGTAGTAAAAACCGCTGAAAACCTAACGCTTTCTACATTTGTTTTCGAAATGACGTAACTTAAAATTTTGTTATTGGCCGGTATTGCTGCCTTGTAGTTTACCTAGGACCTTAAGATTTTGCATGAACCGAACTCTGGCAGCCACATTACACGAGAAAAAGCGAAAAGTGGTAATGTGTAGTAAAAACCGCAGAAAACCTAACGTTTTCTACATTTGTTATCGAATTGACGTCACTGAAAAACTTCGCAATGGACGCATTTCTCTCGCAAACGTTTACATTTATCGTCTGGCAACTAACGCCGCGTGATGAAGCTTGCGGTCGCACCACTGTGTACGAAGTAGAACCTTCTAAGTTGTTGCAGTCACCAAGAAAGGAGCATAGAAATTCAAGTTTTAGTTTTTGAAAATTCAATTTTTGGCCGGTTTTGCTGCCTTGTAGTTGACCTAGGACCTTACGATTTTGCGTGAACCGAACTCTGGCAGCCACATTACACGAGAAAAAGCGAGAAGTGGTAATGCGTAGTAAAAACCGCAGAAAACCTAACGTTTTCTACATTTGTTTTCGAAATGACGTAACTGAAAATCGTCACATTGGACGCATACCTCACGGAAACGTTTACATTTATCGTCTGGCAACTAATGCCGCGTGACGAGGTTAGCGGACGAACCTCTCTGTACGAAGTAGAAGCTTCTAAGTTGTTGCAGTCAACAAGAAAGGGGCACAGAATTTCAAGGTTAAGTTTTTGAAAATTCAGTTTTTGGCCGCTTTTGCAGCCTTGTAGTTGAGCTAGGACCTTACGATTTTGCATGAACCGAACTCTGGCACCCGCATTGCACCAGAGAAAGCGAGAAGTGGTAATGCGTAGTAAAAACTGCAGAAGACCTAACGTTATCTACATTTGTTTTCGAAATGACGTAACTGAAAATCGTCACATTGGACGCATTTCTCCCCGGAAATGTTTACATTTATATCGTCTGGGAACAAATGCCGAATGATGAGGTTTGCGGTCGCACCACTCTGTACGACGTAGAAGTTTCTAAGTTGTTGCAGTCACCAAGTCAGGATCACAGAAATTCAAGTTTTAGTTTATGAAAATTCAGTTTTTGGCCGCTTTTGCTGCCTTGTAGTTGACATAGGACCTTAAGATTTTGCATGAACCGAACTCTGGCAGCCACATTACACGAGATAAAGCGAGAAGTGGTAATGCGTGGTAAAAACCGCAGAAAACCTAACGTTTTCAACATTTGTTTTCGAAATGACATAAATGAAAATCATCACAATGGATGCATTTCTCTGGGAAACGTTTACATTTATCGTCTGGCATCTAATGCCGCATGATGAGGTATGCCGTCACACTACTCTGTACGAAAAAGAAGCTTTAAAGTTGTTGCAGTCACCAAGAAAGGGGCACAGAAAATCAAGTTTTTGTTTTTGAAAATTCAGTTTTTGGCCGGTTTGCAGACTTGAAGTTGACTTAGGACCTTAAGATTTTGCATGAACCGAACTCTAGCAGCCACATTACACGAGAAAAAGCGAGAAGTTGTAATGCGTAGTAAAAACCGCAGAAAACCTAACGTTTTCAACATTTGTTTTCGAAATGACATCAATGAAAATCATCACAATGGATGCATATCTCTGG
This sequence comes from Schistocerca serialis cubense, assembly GCF_023864345.2. Classification (NCBI taxonomy): domain Eukaryota; kingdom Metazoa; phylum Arthropoda; class Insecta; order Orthoptera; family Acrididae; genus Schistocerca; species Schistocerca serialis. The sequence continues at coordinate 7,921,365 of NW_026047571.1, forward strand.
GAAACGTTTACATTTATCGTCTGGCGTCTAATGCCGCATGATGAGGTATGCCGTCACACCACTCTGTACGAAAAAGGAGCTTTAAAGTTGTTGCAGTCACCAAGAAAGGGACACAGAAAATCAAGATTTGGTTTTTGAAAATTCAGTTTTTGGCTGCGTTTGCTGCCTTGTAGTTGACCTAGGACCTTAAGATTTTGCATGAACCGAACTCTGGCAGCCACATTACACGAGAAAAAGCGGGAAGTGGTAATGCGTAGTAAAAACCGCAGAAAACCTAACGTTTTCAACATTTGTTTTCGATATGACGTAAATGAAAATCATCACAATGGATGCATTTCTCTGGGAAACGTTTACATTTATCGTCTGGCATCTAATGCCGCATGATGAGGTATGCCATCACATCACTCTGCACGGAAAAGAAGCTTTAAAGTTGTTGCAGTCACCAAGAAAGGGGCACAGAAAATCAAGTTTTTGTTTTAGAAAATTCAGTTTTTTGCTGCGTTTGCTGCCTTGTAGTTGACCTAGGACCTTAAGATTTTGCATGAACCGAACTCTGGCAGCCACATTACACGAGAAAAAGGGAGAAGTGGTAACGCGTAGTAAAAACCGCACAAAACCTAACGTTTTCCACATTTGTTTTCGGAATGACATAAGTGGAAATCGTCACATTGAACGCATTTCTCTCGGAACCGTTTACATTTGTCGTCTGGCAACTAATGCCGCGTGACGTGGTTTGCGGTCGCACCACACTGTACGAAGTAGAAGCTTCTAAGATGTTGCAGTCACCAAGAAAGGGGCACAGAAATTCAAGTTTTACTTTTTGAAAATTCACTTTTTGGCCGCTTTTGCTGCCTTGTAGCTGACCTAGGCCCTAACGATTTTCCATGAACCGATCTCTGGCAGCCACATTACACGATAAATGGCGAGAAGTGGTAATGCGTAGTAAAAACCGCAGAAAACCTAACGTTTTCTACATTTTCTTTCGAAATGACGTAACTGGAAATCCTCACAATGGACGCATTTGTCTCGGAAACGTTTACATTTATTGTCTGGCAACTAATTCCGCGTGACGAGGTTTGCTGTCGCACCACTCTGTACGAAGTAGAAGCTTCTAAGTTGTTGTAGTCACCAAGAAAGGGGCACAGAAATTCGAGTTTTAGTTTTTGAAAATTCAGTTTTTGGCCGCTTTTCTGCCTTGTATTTGACCTAGGAACTTAAGATTTTGCATGAACCGAACTCTGGCAACCACATTACACGAGAAAAGGCGAGAAGTGGTAATGCGCGGTAAAAACCGCAGAAAACGTAACGTTTTCAACACTTGTTTTGGATATGACTTATATGAAAATCGCCACATTGGACGCATTGATCTCGGAAACGTTTACATTTATCGTCTGACAACTAATGCCGCGCTATGAGGTTTGCGGTCGCACCACTCTGTACGAAGTAGAAGCTCCAAAGTTGTTGCAGTCACCAAGAAAGGAGCACAGAAGTTCAAGTTTTTATTTCTGAAATTTCAATTTTTGGCCGGTTTTGCAGCTTTGTAGTTGACCTAGGACCTTAAGATTTTGCATGAACCAAACCCTGGCAGCCACATTACACGGGAAAAAGCAAGAAGTGGTAATGTTCAGTCAAAACCGCAGAAAACCTAACGTTTTCTACATTTGCTTTCGAAATGACGTAACTGAAAATCTTCACAATGGACGCATTTCTCTCGGAAACGTTTACTTTTATCGTCTGGCAACTAATGCCGCGTGATGAGGTTTGCGGTCGCACCACTCTGTACGAAGTAGAAGTTTCTAAGTTGTTGCAGTCACCAAGAAAGGGGCACAGAATTTCAAGTTTTAGTTTTTGAAAATTCAATTTTTGTCCGCCTTTTCTGCCTTGTAGTTGACCTAGGAACTTAAGATTTTGCATGAACCGAACTCTAGCAGCCACATTACACGAGAAAAAGCGAGAACTTGTAATGCGTAGTAAAAACCGCAGAAAACCTACGGTTTTCTACATTTGTTTTCGAAATGATGTAACTGAAAATCTTCACAATGGTCGCATTCCTCTCGGAAACGTTTACATTTTTCGCCTGGCAACTAATGCCGCGTGATGAAGTTTCCGGTCGCACCACTCTGTACGAAGTAGAAGCTTCTAAGTTGTTGCAGTCACCAAGAATGGGACACAGAAATTCAAGATTTAGTTTTTGAAAATTCAATTTTTGGCCGGTTTTGCTGCCTTGTAGTTGACCTGGGACCTTAAGATATTGCATTAACCGAACTCTGGCACCCGCATTACACCAGAGAAAGGGGGAAGTGGTAATGCGTAGTAAAAACCAAAGAAAACCTAACATTTTCTATACTTGTTTTCGAAATGACGTAACTGAAAATCTTCACAATGGACGCATTTCTCTCGGAAACGTTTACATTTATCGTCTGGCAACTAATGCCGCGTGACAAGGTTTGCGGTCTCACCACTCTGTACGAAGCAAAAGCTTCTAAGTTGGTGCAGGCACCAAGAAAGACGCACAGAAATTCAAGTTGTAGTGTTTGAAAATTCAATTTTTGGCCGGTTTAGCTGCTTTGTAGTTGACCTAGGACCCTAGGATTTTGCATGAACCAAAACCTGTCATCCCCATTACACGAGAAAAAGCGAGAAGTGGTAATGCGGAGTAAAAACCGCAGAAAACCTAACGTTTTCTACATTTGTTTTCGAAATGACGTAACTGAAAATCTTCACAATGGACGCCTTTCTCCCGGAATCGTTTACATTTATCGTCTGGCAACTAATGCCGCGTGATGAGGTTTGCGGTCGCACCATTCTGTACGAAGTAGAAGCATCTAAGTTGTTGCAGTCACCAAGAAAGGAGCGCAGAAATGCAAGTTTTAGTTTTCAAAAATTCAGTTTTTGGCAGCTTTTGCTGCCTTGAGTTGACCTAGGACCTTTATATTTGGCATGAACCAAACTCTGGCAACCACATTACACGAGAAAAAGCAAGAAGTGGTAATACGTAGTAAAAACCGCAGAAAACCTAACGTTTTCTACATTTGTTTTCGAAATGACGTAACTGAAAATCGTCACATTGGACGCGTACCTCTCGGAAACGTTTACATTTATCGTCTGGCAACTAATGCCGCGTGACGAGGTCAGCGGACGGACCACTCTGTACGAAGTAGAAGCTTCTAAGTTGTTGCAGTCAACAAGAAAGGGGCACAGAATTTCAAGGTTCAGTTTTTGAAAATTCAGTTTTTGGCCGCTTTTGCAGCCTTGTAGATGAGCTAGGACCTTACGATTTTGCATGAACCGAACTCTGGCACCCGCATTACACCAGAGAAAGCGAGAAGATGTAATGCGTAGTAAAAACCGCAGAAAACCTAACGTTATCTACATTTATTTTCGTAATGACGTAACTGAAAATCGTCACATTGGACACATTTCTCTAGGAAACGTTTACATTTATCGTCTGGCAACTAATGCCGCGTGATGAGGTTTGCGGTCACCATGAACCGAACTCAGGCAGCCACATTACACGAGAAAAAGCGAGAAGTGGTAATGCGTGTTAAAAACCGCAAAACACCTGCCGGTTTCTACATTTGTTTTCGAAATGACGTAACTCATCTTCACAATGAACGCATTTCTCTCGGAAACGTTTACATTTATCGTATGGCAACTAACGCCGCGTGATGAGGTTTGCGGTCGCACCACTCTGTACGAAGTAGAAGCTTCTGAGTTGTTGAAGTCACCAAGAAAGGAGCACAGAAATTCAAGTTTTAGTTGTTGAAAATTCAATTATTGGCCGATTTTGAAACCTTGTAGTTAACCTAGGACCTTAAGATTTTGCATGAGCAAACCCTGGCAGCCACATAACACGAGAAAAAGCGAGAAGTGGTATTGCGCAGTAAAAACCGCAGAAAACCTAACGATTTCTACATTCGTTTTTAAATGACGTAACCGGAAATCGTCACGTTGGACGCATTTCTCTCGGAAGCTTTTACATTAATCGTCTGGCAACTAATGCCGCGTGACGAGGTTTGCGGTCTCACCACTCTGTACGACGTAGAAGCTTCTAAGTTGTTGCAGTCACCAGGAAAGCGGCACAGAAATTCAAGTTTTAGTGTTTGAATATTTAATTTTTGGCATGTTTTGCTTCTTTGTAGTTGACCTAGGACCTTAAGAGTTTGCATGAACCAAACCCTGGCAGCCACATTACACGAGAAAAAGCGAGAAGTGGTATTGCGCAGTAAAAACCGCAGAAAACCTAACGTTTTCTACACTTGTTTTCGAAATGACGTAACTGAAAATCGTCACATTGGACGCATTTCTCTCGGAATCGTTTACATTTATCGTCTGGCAACTAATGCCGCGTGTCGAGGTTAGCGGACGCACCACTCTGTACGAAGTAGAAGCTTCTAAGTTGCTGCAGTCAACAAGAAAGGGGCACAGAATTTCTAGTTTTAGGTTTTGAAAATTCACTTTTTGGCCGCTTTTGCAGCCTTGTAGTTGACCTAGGACCTTATGATTTTGCATGAACCGAACTCTGGCACCCGCATTACACCAGAGAAAGCAAGAAGTGGTAATGCGTAGTAAAAACCGCAGAAAAGCTAACGTTATCTACATTTGTTTTCGAAATGATGTAACTGAAAATCGTCACATTGGACGCATTTCTCTCGGAAACGTTTACATTTATATCGTCTGGGAACTAATGCCGCGTGATGAGGTTTGCGGTCGCACCACTCTGTACGAAGTAGAAGCTTCTAATGTGTTGCAGTCAATAAGAAAGGGGCACAGAATTTCAAGTTTTAGTTTTTGAAAGTTCAGTTTTTGGCCGCTTTTGCTGCCTTGTAGTTGGCCTAGGACCTTAAGATTTTGCATCGACCGATCTCTGGCAGCCACATTACACGAGAAAAAGCGAGAAGCTGTAATGCGTAGTAAGAACCGCAGAAAACCTAACGTTTTCTACATTTGTTTCCGAAATGACATAAATGAAAATCATCACAATGGATGCATTTCTCTGGGAAACGTTTACATTTATCGTCATTTACGAAGTAGAACTTTCTGAGTTGTTGAAGTCACCTTTCTTGGTGACTGCATCAACTTAGAAACTTCTACTTCGTACAGAGTGGTGCGACCGCAAACCTCATCACGCGGCATTACTTGCCAGACGAAAAATGTAAACGTATCCGAGAGAAATGTGTCCATTGTGAAGATTTTCAGTTACGTCATTTCGAAAACAAATGTAGAAAACGTTAGGTTTTTTGCGGTTTTTAATACGCATTACAACTTCTCGCTTTTTCTCGTGTAATGTGGCTGCCAGTGTTCGGTTCACGCAAAATCTTAAGGTCCTAGGTCAACTACAAGGCAGCAAAAGCGGCCAAAAACTGAATTTTCAAAAACTAAACATCGAATTTCTGTGCCCCTTTCTTGGTGACTTCAAAATCCTAGAAGCTTCTACTTCGTACACAGTGGTGCGACCGCAAACCTCATCACGCGGCATTAGTTGCCAGACGATAAATGTAAACGTTTCCTAGAGAAATGCGTCCAATGTGACGATTTTCAGTTACGTCATTTCGAAAACAAGTGTAGAAAACGTTAGGTTTTCTGAGGTTTTTACTAAGCATTACCACTTCTCGCTTTTTGTCGTGTAATGTGGCTGCCAGAGTTCGGTTCACGCAAAATCGTAAGGTCCTAGGTCAACTACAAGGCAGCAAAACCGGCCAAAAATTGAATTTTCAAAAACTAAAACTTGAATTTCTGTGCTCCTTTCTTGGTGACTGCAACAACTTAGCTACTTCTACTTCGTACAGAGCGGTGAGACCGCAAACCTCGTCACGCGGCATTAGTTGCCAGACGATAAATGTAAACGTTTCCGAGAGAAGTGCGCCCAATATGGCGATTTTCATTTGTGTCATTTAGAAAACAAATGTAGAAAACGTTAGGTTTTCTGCGGTTTTTGCTACGCATTACCACTTCTCGCTTTATCTCGTGTAATGTGGCTGCCAGAGTTCGGTTCATGCAAAATCTTAAGGTCCTATGTCAGCTACAAGGCAGCAAAAGCGGCCAAAAACTGAATTTTCAAAAACTAAAACTTGAATTTCTGTGATCCTGGCTTGGTGACTGCAATAACGTAGAAACTTCTACGTCGTACAGAGTGGTGCGACCGCAAACCTCATCATTCGGCACTTGTTCCCAGACGATATAAATGTAAACATTTCCGGGGAGAAATGCGTCCAATGTGACGATTTTCAGTTACGTCATTTCGAAAACAAATGTAGAAAACGTTAGGTTTTGTGCGGTTTTTACTACGCATTACCACTTCTCCCTTTTTCTCGTGTAATGTGGCTGCCAGAGTTCGGTTCATGCAAAATCTTAAGGTCCTAGGTCAACTACAAGGCAGCAAACGCAGCCAAAAACTGAATTTTCGAAAACAAAAACTTGAATTTCTGTGCTCCTTTCTTGGTGACTGCAACAACTTAGAAGGTTCTACTTCCTACACAGTGGTGCGACCGCAGACCTCATCACGCGGCATTAGTCGCCAGACGACAAATGTAAACGTTTCCGAGAGAAAAGCGTTCAATGTGACGATTTCCACTTACGTCTTTCCGAAAACATATGTTGAAATCGTTAGGTTTTGTGCGGTTTTACTACGCATTACCACTTCTCCCTTTTTCTCGTGTAATGTGGCAGCCAGAGTTCGGGTCATGCAAAATCTTAAGGTCCTAGGTCAACTACAAGGCAGCAAACGCAGCCAAAAACTGAATTTTCAAAAACCAAAACTTGAAATTCTGTGTCCCTTTCTTGGTGACTGCAACAACTTTAAAGCTTCTTTTTCGTACAGAGTGGTGTGACGGCATACCTCATCATGCGGCATGAAATGCCAGACGATAAATGTAAACGTTTCCCAGAGATATGCATCCACTGTGATGATTTTCATTTATGTCATTTCGAAAACAAATGTTGAAAACGTTAGGTTTTCTGCGGTTTTTACTACGCATTACAACTTCTCGCTTTTTCTCGTGTAATGTGGCTGCTAGAGTTCGGTTCATGCAAAATCTTATGGTCCTAGGTCAACTTGAAGGCTGCAAACCAGCCAAAAACTGAATTTTCAAAAACTTAAACTTGATTTTCTGTGTGACTGCAACAACTTAGAAGGTTCTACTTACTACACAGTGGTGGGACCGCAGACCTCATCACGCGGCATTAGTTGCCAGACGACAAATGTAAACGTATCCGAGAGAAATGCATCCATTGTGAAGATTTTCAGTTACGTCATTTCGAAAACAAATGTAGAAAACGTTAGGTTTTCTGCGATTTTTACTACGCGTTACCACTTCTCGCTTTTTCTCGTGTAATGTGTCTGCCAGAGTTCGGTTCACGCAAAATCTTAAGGTCCTCGTTCAACTACAAGCCAGCCAAACCGGCCAAAAATTGAATTTTCAAAAACTAAAACTTGAATTTCTATGCTCCTTTCTTGGTGACTGCAACAACTTAGAAGCTTCTACTTCGTACAGTGTGGTGCGACCGCAAACCTCGTCACACGGCATTAGTTGCCAGACGAAAAATGTCAACATTTCCGAGAGAAATGCATCCATTGTGAAGATTTTTAGTTACGTCATTTCGAAAACAAATGTAGAAAACGTTAGGTTTTCTGCGGTTTTTACAACGCATCGCAACTTCTCGCTATTTCTCGTGTAATGTGGCTGCTAGAGTTCGGTTCATGCAAAATCTTAAGGTCCTAGGTCAACTACAAGGAAGCAAAAGCGGCAAAAAACTGAATTTTCAAAAACTAAACATTGAATATCTGTGCCACTTTCTTGGTGACTGCAACAACTTAGAAGCTTCTACTTCGTACAGAGTGGTGCGACCGCAAACCTCGTCACGCGGCATTAGTTGCCACATAACAAATGTAAACGTTAACGAGTGAAATTAGATCAATGTGACGATTTCAACTTACGTCATTCCGAAAACAAATGTTGAAAACGTTAGGTTTTCTGCGGTTTTTACTACGCATTACCACTTCTCGCATTTTCTCGTGTAATGTGGCTGCCACAGTTCAATTCATGCAAAATCTTAAGGTCCTAGGTCAACTACAAGACAGCAAAAGCAGCCATAAACTGAATTTTCAAAACATAAACTCGAACTTCTTAGCTCCTTTCTTGGTGACTGCAACAACTTAGAAGGTTCTACTTCCTACACAGAGGTGCGACCGCAGACCTCATCACGCGGCATTAGTTGCCAGACGATAAGTGTAAACGTTTCCTAGAGAAATGCGTCCAATGTGACGATTTTCAGTTACGTCATTTCGAAAACAAGTGTAGAAAACGTTAGGTTTTCTGCGGTTTTTACTAAGCATTACCACTTCTCGCTTTTTCTCGTGTAATGTGGCTGCCAGAGTTCGGTTCACGCAAAATCGTAAGGTCCTAGGTCAACTACAAGGCAGGAAAAGCGGCCAAAAACTGAATTTTCAAAAACTAAACATTGAATTTCTGTGCCCCTTTCTTGGTGACTTCAAAATCCTAGAAAAGCGAGAAGCTGTAATGCGCAGTAAAAACCGCAGAAAACCTAACGTTTTCTACATTTGTTTCCGAAATGACGTAACTGAAAATCTTCAAAATGGACGCATTTCGCTCGGAAACGTTTATATTTTTCGTCTGGCAAGTAATGCCGCGTGATGAGGTTTGCGGTCGCACCACTCTGTACGAAGTAGAAGTTTCTAAGTTGATGCAGTCACCAAGAAAGGGGCACAGAAATTGAAGTTATAGTTTTTGAAAATTGAGTTTTTGGCCACTTTTGCAGCCTTGTAGTTGACCTAGGACCTTATGATTTTGCATGAACCGAACCCTGGCAGCCACATTACACGAGAAAAAGTGAGAAGTGGTAATGCGTAGTAAAAACCGCAGAATACCTAACGTTTTCTACATTTGTTTTCGAAATGACGTAACCGAAAATCTTCACAATGGACGCATTTCACTCGCAAACTTTTACATTTATCGTCTGACAACTAATGCCGCCAGACGAGGTTTATGGTCGCACCACTTTGTACGAAGTAGAAGCTTCTAAGTTGTTGCAGTCACCAAGAAATGAGCACAGAAATTCATGTTTTAGTTTTTGAAAATTCAGTTTTTGGTCGCTTTTGCGGCTTTTAGTTGACCTAGGACTTTAAGATTTTGCATGACCCGAACTCCGGCAGCCACATTACACGAGAATAAGCGAGAAGTGGTAATGCGTAGTAAAAACCGCAGAAAACATAACGTTTTCTACATTGTTTTCAAAATGACGTACCTGACAATCGTCACATTGGACGCATTACTCTCGGAAACGTTTACATTTATCGTCTGGCAACTAATGCCGCGTGACGAGGTCTGCGGTCGCACCACTCTGTACGAAGTAGAAGCTCCTAAGTTGTTGCAGTCACCAAGAAAGGGGCACAGAAATTCAAGTTATAGTTTTTGAAAATCAAGTTCTTGGCCGCTTTTGCAGCCTTGTAGTTGACCTAGGACCTTATGATTTTGCATGAACCGAACCCTGGCAGCCACATTACACGAGAAAAAGCGAGAAGTGGTAATGCGTAGTAAAAACCGCTGAAAACCTAACGTTTTCTACACTTGTTTTTAGAAATGTCGTAACTGAAAATCTTTACAGTGGACGCATTTCTCTCGGAAACGTTTACATTTATCGTCTGGCAACTAATGCCGCGTGATGAGGTTTGCGGTCGCACCACTCTGTACGATGTAGAAGCTTCTAAGTTGTTGCAGTCACCAAGAAAGGAGCACAGAAATTCAAGTTTTAGTTTTTGAAAATGCAGTTTTTGGCCACTTTTGCTGCCTTGTAGTTGACCTAGGACTCCTAAGATTTAGAATGAACCGAACTCTGGCAGCCACATTACACGAGAAAAAGCGAGATGTGGTAAAACGTAGTAAAAACCGCAGAAAACCTAACGTTTTCTACATTTGTTTTCGAAATGACATAACTGGAAATCATCACATTGGACGCATTTCTCTCGGTAACTTTTACATTAATCGTCCGGCAACTAATGCCGCGTGACGAGTTTTGCGGTTGCACCAATCCGTAAAAGTAGATGATTCTAAGTTGTTGTAGTCACCAAGAAAGGAGAACAGATTTTTAAGTTTTAGTTTTTGAAAATTCAATTTTTGGCCGGTTTTGCTGCCTTGTAGTTGACCTAGGACCTTAAGATTTTGCATGAAAAGTACCCTGGCAGCCACATTACAAGAGAAAACGCGAGAAATGGCAATGCGTAGTAAAAACCACAGAATACCTAACATTTTCTATACTTGTTTTCGAAATGACGTAACTGAAAATCGTCACATTGGACGCATTTCTCTCGGAAACGTTTACATTTATCGTCTGGCAACTAATTCCGCGTGACTAGGTTTGCGGTCTCACCACTCTGTACGAAGCAAAAGCTTCTAAATTGTTGCAGTCACCAAGAAAGAGGCACAGAAATTCAAGTAGTAGTGTTTGAAAATTCAATTTTTGGACGGTTTTGCTGCTTTGTAGTTGACCTAGGACCTTAAGATTTTGCATGAATCAAACCCTGGCAGCCACATTACACGAGAAAAATCGAGAAGTGGTAATGCGCAGTAAAAACCGCAGAAAACCTAACATTTTCTACATTTGCTTTCGAAATGACGTAACTGAAAATCGTCACATTGGACGCATTTCTCTCGGAAACGTTTACATTTATCGTCTGGCAACTAATGCCGCGTGATGAGGTTTGCGGTCGCACCACTCTGTACGAAGTAGAACCTTCTAAGTTGTTGCAGTCACCAAGAAAGGGACACAGAAATTCGAGTTTTAGTTTTTGAAATTCAATTTTTGGCTGCTTTTGCTGCCTTGTAGTTGACCTAGGAACTTACGATTTTGCATGAACCGAACTCTGGCAGCCACATTACACGAGAAAAAGCGAGAACTTGTAATGCGTAGTAAAAACCGCTGAAAACCTATCGTTTTCTACATTTGTTTTCGAAATGACGTAACTGAAAATCTTCACAATGCACGCATTTCACTCGGAAACGTTTACATTTTTCGTCTGGCAACTAATGGCGCGTGATGAGGTTTGCGGTCGCACCACTCTGTACCAACTAGAAGCTTCTAAGTTGTCGCAGTCACATAGAAAGGAGAACAGAAATTCAAGTTTTAGTTTTTGAAAATTCAATTTTGGCCGGTTTTGCTGCCTTGTAGTTGACCTGGGACCTTAAGATATTGCATGAACCGAACTCTGGCAGCCACATTACACGAGAAAAACCGAAAAGTGGTAATACGTAGTAATAACCGCAGAAAACCTAACGTTTTCTACATTTGTTTTCGAAATGACATAACTGGAAATCATCACATTGGACGCATTTCTCTCGGAAACTTTTACATTAATCGTCTGGCAACTAATGCCGCGTGACGAGTTTTGCGGTCTCACCACTGTGTACGAAGTAGAAGCTTCTAAGTTGTTGCAGTCACCCAGAAAGGGGCACAGAAATTCAAGGTTTAGTTTATGAAAATTCAGTTTTTGGCCGCTTTTGCTACCCTGTAGTTGCCCTCGGACCTTAAGATTTTGGATGAACCGAACTCTGGCAGCCACATTACACGAGAAAAATCGAGAAGTGCTAATGCGTAGTAAGAACCACAGAAAACCTAACGTTTGCTACATTAGTTTTCGAAATGACGTAACTGAAAATCGTCACATGGGACGCATTTCTCTCGGAAATGTTTACATTTATCGTCTGGCAACTAATGCCGCGTGACGAGGTTTGCGCTCGCACTACTCTGTACGAAGTAGAAGCTTCCAAGTTGTTTCAGACACCAAGAAGTGGCAGAGAAATTCAAGTTTTAGTTCTTGAAAATGCAGTTTTAGGCCACTTTTGCTGCCTTGTAGTTGACCTAGGACTCCTAAGATTTAGCATGAACGGAACTCTGGCAGCCACATTACACTAGAAAAAGCGAAAAGTGGTAATGCGCAGTAAAAACCGCAGAAAACTTATCGTTTTCTACATTTGTTTTTAAAATGACGTAACTGAAAATCTTCACATTGGACGCATTTCTCTCGGATACGTTTACATTTTTCGTCTGGCAACTAATGCCGCGTTACGAGGTTTGCAGTCGCACCACACTGTACGAAGTAGAAGCTTCTAAGTTGTTGCAGTCACCAAGAAAGGAGCACAGAAATTCAAGTTTTAGTTTTGGAAAATTCAGTTTTGGCCACTTTTGCTGCCTTGTAGATGACCTAGGACCTTAAGATTTTGCATGAACCGAACTCTGGCAGCCACATTACACGAGAGAAGGCGAGAAGTGGTAATGCGCGGTAAAAACCGCAGAAAACTTAACGTTTTCTACATTTGTTTTGGAACTGACGTATATGAAAATCGTCACATTGGACGCATTTCTCTCGGAAACGTTTACATTTATATCGTCTGGGAACTAATGCCGCGTGATGAGGTTTGCGGTCGCACCACTCTGTACGAAGTAGAAGCTCCTAAGCTGTTGCAGTCACCAAGAAAGGAGAACAGAAATTCAAGTTTTAGTTTTTGAAGATTCAATTTTGTTCCGGTTTTGCTGCCTTGTAGTAGACCTAATACCTTAAGATTTTCCATGAACCGAACTCTGGAAGCCACATTACACGAAATAAAGCGAGAAGTGGTAATGCGTAGTAAAAACCGCAGAAAACCTAACGTTTTCTACATTTGTTTTCGAAATGACGTAACTGAAAATCGTCACATTGGACGCATTTCTCTCGGAAACGTTTACATTTATCGTCTGGCAACTAATGCCGCGTGTCGAGGTTTGCGGCCGCACCACTCTGTACGAAGTAGAAGCTCCAAAGTTGTTGCAGTCACCAAGAAAGGGGAACAGAAATTCTAGTTATACTTTTTGAAAATTGAGTTTTTGGCCGCTTCTGCAGCCTTGTAGTTGACCTAGGGCCTTATGATTTTGCATGAACCGAACCCTGGCAGCCACATTAGACGACAAAAAGTGAGAAGTGGTAATGCGTAGTAAAAACCGCAGAAACCCTAACGTTTTCTACATTTGTTTTCGAAATGACGTAACTGAAAATCTTCACAATGGACGCATTGCTCTCGGAAACTTTTACATTTATCGTCTGGCCACTAATGCCGCGTGACGAGGCTTGTGGTCGCACCACTTTGTACGAAGTAGAAGCTTCTAAGTTGTTGCAGTCACCGAGAAAGGGGCACAGAAATTCAAGTATTAGTTTTTGAAAATTCAATTTTTCGCCGGTATTGCTCCCTTGTAGTACACCTAGGACCTTAAGGTAATACATGAACCGACCTCTGGCAGCCACAGTACACGAGAAAAAGCGAGAAGTGGTAATGCGTAGTAAAAACCGCAGAAAACCTAACGTTTTCTACATTTGTTTTCAAACTGACGTAACTGAAAATCGTCACATTGGACGCATTACTCTCGGAAACGTTTACATTTATCGTCTGGCAACTAATGCCGCGTGACGAGATTTCCGGTCGCACCACTCTGTACGAAGTAGAAGCTTCTAAGTTGTTGCAGTCACCAAGAACGGAGCACAGTAATTCAAGTTTTAGTTTCTGAAAAATCAAATTTGTCCGGTTTTGCTGCCTTGTAGTTGACCTAGGACCTTAAGATTTTGCATGTACCGAAGCCTGGCAGCCACATTACACGAGAAGTAGCGAGAGGTGGTAATGCGTAGTAAAAACCGCTGAAAACCTAACGCTTTCTACATTTGTTTTCGAAATGACGTAACTGAAAATTCTGTTATTGGCCGGTATTGCTGCCTTGTAGTTTACCTAGGACCTTAAGATTTTACATGAACCGAACTCTGGCAGCCACATTACACGAGAAAAAGCGAAAAGTGGTAATGTGTAGTAAAAACCGCAGAAAACCTAACGTTTTCTACATTTGTTATCGAATTGACGTCACTGAAAAACTTCGCAATGGACGCATTTCTCTCGCAAACGTTTACATTTATCGTCTGGCAACTAACGCCGCGTGATGAAGCTTGCGGTCGCACCACTGTGTACGAAGTAGAACCTTCTAAGTTGTTGCAGTCACCAAGAAAGGGGCACAGAAATTCAAGTTTTAGTTTTTGAAAATTCAGTTTTTGGCCGCTTTTTCTGCCTTGTAGTTGACCTAGGACGTTACGATTTTGCATGAACCGAACACTGGCAGCCACATTACACGAGTAAGAGCGAGAAGTGGTAATGTGTAGTAAAAACCGCAGAAAACCTAACGTTTTCTACATTTGTTTTCAAAATGACGTAACTGAAAATCTTCACAATGGACGCATTTCTCTCGGAAACGTTTATATTTATCGTCTGGCAACTAACGCCGCGTGATGAAGCTTGCGGTCGCACCACTGTGTACGAAGTAGAACCTTCTAAGTTGTTGCAATCACCAAGAAAGGGGCACAGAAATTCAAATTTTAGTTCTTGATAATTCAAATTTTGGCCGGTTTTGCTGCCTTGTAGTTGACCTAGGACCTTAAGATTTTGCATGAACCGAACTCTGGCAGCCACAATACTCAGGAAAAAGCGGGCACTTGTAATGCGTAGTGATAACCGCAGAAAACCTAACGTTTTCTACATATGTTTTCGAAATAACGTAACTGGAAATCGTCACATTGGACGCATTTCTCTCGCAAACGTTTACATTTATCGTCTGGCAACTAATGCCGCGCGACGAGGTTTGCGGTCGCACCACTGTGTACGAAGTAGAACCTTGTAAGTTGTTGCAGCCACTAAGAAAGGGGCACAGAAATTCAAGTTTTAGTTTTTAAAAATTGAGTTTTCGGACGCTTTTGCAGCCTTGTAGTTGACCTAGGACCTTAACATTTTGCATGAACCGAACTCTGGCAGCCACATTAAACGAGAAAAAGCGAGAAGTTGTAATGCGTAGTAAAAACAGCAGAAAACCTAACGTTTTCTACATTTGTCTTCGAAATGACATAACTGAAAATCCTCACATTGGACTCATTTCTCTATGAAACGTTTACATTTATCGTCTGGCAACTAATGCCGCGTGACGAGGTTTGCGTTCGCACCACTCTGTACGAAGTAGAAGCTTCTAAGTTGTTGCAGTCACCAAGAAAGGAGCACAGAAATTCAAGTTTTAGTTTTTGAAAATTCAGTTTTTGGCCGCTTATGCTGCCTTGTAGTTGACCTAGGACCTTAAGATTTTGCATGAACCGAACTCTGGCAGCCACATTACACGAGAAAAAACGAGCAGTGGTAATGCAGAGTAAAAACCGCAGAAAACCAAACGTTTTCAACATTTGTTTTCGAAATAACGTAACTGGAAATCGTCACATTGGACGCATTACTCTCAGAAACGTTTACATTTATCGTCTGGCAACTAATGCCACGTGACGAGGTTTGCGGTCGCACCACTCTGTACGAAGTAGCAGCTTATAAGTTGTTGCAGTCACCAAGAAAGGGAAGCAGAAATTCAAGTTTTAGTTTTAGAAATTTCAGTTTTTTTTTCGCTTTTTTAGCCTTGTAGTTGACCTAGGTCCTTATGATTTTGCTTGAACCGAACTCTGGCAGCCACATTACACGAGAAAAAGGAGAAGTGGTAATGCGTAGTAAAAACCGCAGCAACCTAACGTTTTCTACATTTGTTTTCGCAATAACGTAACTTAAAATTAAGTTTTTGGTCGGAATTGCTGCCTTGTAGTCTACCTAGGACCTTAAGATTTTGCATGAACCGAACTCTGGCAGCCACATTACACGAGAAAAAGCGAGAAGTGGAAATGTTTAGTAAATACCGCAGAAAACCTAACGTTTTTTACATTTGTTTTCGAATTGCCATAACTGAAAATCATCAAAATGGACGCATTTCTCTCGGAAACGTTTACATTTACTGTCTGGCAACTAATGCCGCGTGATGAAGTTTGCGGTCGCACCACTCTGTACGAAGTAGAAGCTTCTAAATTGTTGCAGTCACCAAGAAAGGCGCACAGAAATTCAAGTTTTAGTTTTTGAAAATTCAGTTTTTGTCCGCTTTTGCAGTCTTGTAGTTGTCCTAGGACCTTAAGATTTTGCACGAATCGAATCCTGGCAGCCTCATTACACGAGAAAAAGCGAGAAGTGGTAATGCGTAGTAAAAACCGCAGAAAACCTAACGTTTACTACATTTGTTTTCGAAATAACGTAACTGAAAATCGTCACATTGGACGCATTACGCTCAGAAATGTTTACTTTTATTGTCTGGTACCTAATGCCGCGTGACGAGGTTTGCGGTCGCAACACTCTGTACGAAGTAGAAGTTTCTAATCTGTTGCAGTCAACAAGAAAGGGGCACAGAAGTTCAAGCTTTAGTTTTTGAAAATTAATTTTTGGCCGGTATTGCTGCCTTGTAGTTGACCTAGGACCTTACGATTTTGCATGAACCGAACACTGGCAGCCACATTACACGATAAACAGAGAGAATTGGTAATGCGTGGTAAAAACCGTAGAAACCTAACGTTTTCTACATTTGTTTTCGAAATGACGTAACTGAAAATCGTCACATTGGACGCATTTCTCTCGGAAACGTTTTCTTTTATCGTCTGGCAACTAACGCCGAGTGATGAAGCTTGCGGTCGCACCACTGTGTACGAAGTAGAACCTTCTAAATTGTTGCAATCACCAAGAACGGGGCACAGAAATTCAAGTTTTAGTTTTTGATAATTCAATTTTTGGCCGGTTTTGCTGCCTTGTAGTTGACCTAGGACCTTAAGATTTTGCATGATCCGAACTCTGGCAGCCACATTACACGACAAAAAGCGAGAAGTGGTAATGCGTAGTAAAAACTGCAGAAAACCAAATGTTTTCTACATGTGTTTTCGAAATGACGTAAATGAAAATCTTCACAATGGACGCATTTTTCCCGGAAACGTTTCCATTTATCGTCTGGCAACTAATGCCGCAAGATGAGGTTTGCGGTCACACCACTGTGTACTAAGTAGAAGCCTCTAAGTTGTTGCAATCACCAAGAAAGCAGCACAGAAATTCAAGTTTTAGTTTTTGAAAATTCAATTTTTGGCCGGTTTTGCTGCCTTGTAGTTTACCTAGGACCTTAAGATTTTGCATGAACCGAACTCTGGCAGCCACATTACACGAGAAAAAGGGAGAAGTGGTAATGCGTAGTAAAAACAGCACAAAACCTAACGTTTTCTACATTTGTTTTCGAAATGACGTATCTGAAAATCTTCACAATGGACGGAATTCTCTCGGAAACGTTAACATTTATCGTCTGGCAACTAAATCGCGTGATGAGGTTTGCGGTCGCACCACACTGTACGATGTAGAAGCTTCTAAGTTGGTGCAGTCACCAAGAAAGGAGCACAGAAATGCAAGATTTTGTTATTCAAAATTCAGTTTTTGGCCGCGTTTGCAGCCTTGTAGTTGACCTAGGACCTTAAGATTTTGCATGAACCGAACTCTGGCAGCCACATTACACGAGAAAAAGGGAGAAGTAGTATAGTGTAGTAAAAACCGCAGAAAACCTAACGTTTTCTACATTTGTTTTCGAAATGACGTAACTAAAATCGTCACATTGGATGCATTTCTCTCGGAAACGTTTACATGTATCGTCTGGCGAGTAATGCCGCGTGCCGAGGTTTGCAGTCGCACCACTCTGTACGAAGTAGAAGCTTCTAAGTTGTTTCAGTCACCAAGAAAGGGGCACCGAAATTCAAGTTTTAGTTTTTGAAAATTCAATTTTTGGCCGCTTTTGTTGCCTTGTAGTTGACCTAGGACCTTAAGGTTTTGCATGAACCGATCTCTGGCAGCCACATTACACGGGAAAAAGCGAAAAGTGGTAATGCGTAGTGAAAACCGCAGAAACCCTAACGTTTACTACATTTGTTTTCGAAATCACGGAACTGGAAATCGTCACATAGGACGCATTTCTCTCGGAAACGTTTACATTTACCGTCTGGCAACTAATGCTGCTTGATGAGGTTTGCGGTCGCACCACTCTGTACGAGGTAGAAGCCTCTAAGTTGTTGCAGTCACCAAGAAAGGAGCATAGAAGTTCAAGATTTAGTTTTGGAAAATTCAATTTTTGGAGGGTTTTGCAGCCTTGTAGTTGACCTAGGACCGTAAGATTTTGAATGAACCGAACCCTGGCAGCCACAATACACGAGAAAATGCGAGAAGCAGTAATGCGTAGTAAAAACCGCAGAAAACCTAACGTTTTCTACATTTGTTTTCGAAATGACGTAACTGAAAATCTTTACAATGCACGCATTTCTCTCGGAAACATTTACATTTATCGTCTGGCAACTAATGCCGCGTGATGAGGTTTGCGGTCGCACCACTCTGTACGAGGTAGAAGCTTCTAAGTTGTTCAGTCACCAAGAAAGTAGCACAGAAATTCAAGTTTTACTTTTTGAAAATTTAATTTTTTGCCGGTTTTGCTGCCATGTAGTTGACCTAGGACCTTAAGATTTTGCATGAACCGAACTCCTGCAGCCACATTACACGAGAAAAAGCGAGAAGTGGTAATGCGTAGTAAAAACCGCAGAAAACCTAAAGTTTTCTACATTTGTTTTCGAAATGACGTAACTGTGAATCGTCACAATGGACGCATTTCTCTCGGAAACGTTTACATTTATCGTCTGGCAACTAATGCCGCGTGATGAGGTTTGCGGTCGCACCACTCTCAACGAAGTATAAGCTTCTAAGTTGTTGCAGTCACCAAGAAAGTAGCACAGAAATTCAAGATTTAGTTTTTGCAAATTCAATTTTTGGCGGGTTTTGCTGCCTTGTTGTTGACCTAGGACCTTAAGATATTGCATGAACCGAACTCTAGCAGCCACATTACACGAGAAAAAGCGAGAAGTGGTAATGCGTAGTAAAAACCGCAGAAAACATAACGTCTTCTACATTTGTTTTCGAAATGACGTAACTGAAAATCGTCACATTGGACGCATTTCTCTCGGAAACGATTACATTTATCGTCTGTCAACTAATGCCGCGTGACGAGGTTTGTGGTCGCATCACTGTGTACGAAGTGCAAGCTTGTAGGTTGTTGCAGTCACCAAGAAAGGGGCAAAGAAATTTAAGTTTTATTTTTTAAAAATTCAGTTTTTGGCCGCTTTTGTTGCCTTGTAGTTGACCTAGGACCTTAAGATTTTGCATGAACTGAACTCTGGGAGCCACATCTTACGAGAAAAAGCGAGAAGTGGTAATGCATAGTAAAAACCGCAGATAACCTAACGTTTTCTACATTTGTTTTCGAAATGACGTAACTGAAAATCTTCACAATGGACACATTTCTCCCGGAATCGTTTACATTTATCGCCTGGCAACTAATGCCGCGTGATGAGGTTTGCGGTCGCACCACTCTGTACGAAGTACAAGCTTCTAAGTTGTTCAGTCACCAAGAAAGTAGCACAGAAATTCAAGTTTTACTTTTTGAAAATTTAATTTTTTGCCGGTTTTTCTGCCATGTATTTGACCTAGGACCTTAAGATTTTGCATGAACCGAACTCCTGCAGCCACATTACACGAGAAAAAGCGAGAAGTGGTAATGCGTAGTAAAAACCGCAGAAAACCTAACGTTTTCTACATTTGTTTTCGAAATGACGTAACTGGGAATCGTCAGAATGGACGCATTTCTCTCGGAAACGTTTACATTTATCGTCTGGCAACTAATGCCGCGTGATGAGGTTTGCGGTCGCACCACTCTCAACGAAGTATATGCTTCTAAGTTGTTGCAGTCACCAAGAAAGTAGCACAGAAATTCAAGATTTAGTTTTTGAAAATTCAATTTTTGGCGGGCTTTTGCTGCCTTGTAGTTGACGTAGGACCTTAAGATTTTGCATGAACCGAACCCTGGCGGCCAAATTACACAAGAAAAAGCGAGAAGTGGTAATGCGTAGTAAAAACCGCAGAAAACCTAATGTTTTCTACATTTGTTTTCGAAATGACGTAACTGAAAATCTTCACAATGGACGCATTTCTCTCTGAAACGTTTACATTTATCGTCTGACAACTAATGGCGTGCGACGCGGTTTGCGTTCGCACCACTCTGTATGAAGTAGAAGCTTCTAAGTTGTTGCAGTCACCAAGAAAGGGGCACAGAAATTTACGTTTTAGTTATTAAATTTTTTTTTTGGGCCGGTATTGCTGCCTTGTAGTTGACCTAGGACCTTAAGATATTGCATGAACCGAACTCTGGCAGCCACATTACACAAGAAAAAGCAAGAAGTTATAATGCGTTGTAAAAACCGCAGAAAACCTAACGTTTTCTGCATTTGTTTTCGAAATGACGTAACTGAAAATCTTCACAATGGAAGCATTTCCCTCGGAAACGTTTACATTTATTGTCTGGCAACTAATGCCGCGCGATGAGGCTTGCGGACGCACCACGCTGTACGAAGTAGAAGCTTCTAAGTTGTTTCAGTCACCAAGAAAGGAGCACAGAAATTCAAGTTTTAGTTTTTGAAAATTCAATTTTTGGCCGGTTTTGCTGCCTTGTAGTTGACCTAGGACCTTAAGATTTTCCATGAACCGAACTCAGGCAGCCACATTACACGAGAAAAAGCGAGAAGTGGTAATGCGTGTTAAAAACCGCAAAACACCTGCCGGTTTCTACATTTGTTTTCGAAATGACGTAACTCATCTTCACAATGAACGCATTTCTCTCGGAAACGTTTACATTTATCGTATGGCAACTAACGCCGCGTGATGAGGTTTGCGGTCGCACCACTCTGTACGAAGTAGAAGCTTCTGAGTTGTTGAAGTCACCAAGAAAGGAGCACAGAAATTCAAGTTTTAGTTGTTGAAAATTCAATTATTGGCCGATTTTGAAACCTTGTAGTTAACCTAGGACCTTAAGATTTTGCATGAGCAAACCCTGGCAGCCACATAACACGAGAAAAAGCGAGAATTGGTAATGCGTAGTAAAAACCGCAGAAAACCTAACGTTTTCTACATTTGTTTTCGAAATGACGTAAGTGAAAATCTTCATAATGGACGCATTTCTCTCGGAAACGTTTACATTTATCGTCTGGCAACTAATGCCGCGTGATGAGGTTTGCGGTCGCCCCACTCTGTACAAAGTAGAAGCTTCTAAGTTGTTGCAGTCACCAAGAAAGGAGCACGGAAATTCAAGTTTTAGTTTTTGAAAATTCAGTTTTTGGCCGGTTTTGCTGCCATGTAGTTGACCAAGGACGTTAAGATCTTGCATGAACCGAAATCTGGCAGCCACATTGCACGAGAAAAAACGAGAAGTGGTAATGCGTAGTAAAAACCGTACAAAACCTATTGTTTTCTACATTTGTTTTCGAAATGACGTAACTGGAAATCGTCACGTTTGGACGCATTTCTCTCGGAAACGTTTACATTTATCGTCTGGCAACTAATGCCGCGTGATGAGGTTTGCGGTCGCACCACTCTGTACGAAGTAGAACCTTCTAAGATGTTGCAGTCACCAAGAAAGGAGCACAGAAATTCAAGTTTTAGTTTTTGAAAATTCAATTTTTGGCCGGTTTTGCTTCCTTGTGGTTGACCTACACCCTTAAGATTTTGCATGAACCGAACTCTGGCAGCCACATTACACGAGAAAAAGCGAGAAGTGGTAATGCGTACTAAACACCGCAGAAAACCTAACGTTTTCTACATTTGTTTTCGAAAAGACCTAACCGAAAATCGTCACATTGGACGCATTTCTCTCGGAAACGTTGACATTTATCGTTTGGCAACTAATTCCGCGTGACGAGGTTTGCGGTCGCACCACTCTGTACGAAGTAGAAGCTTCTAAGTTGTTGCAGTCACCAAGAATGGAGCACAGAAGTTCAAGTTTTGGTTTTTGAAAATTCAATTTTTCGCCGCTTTTGCTGCCTTGTAGTTGACCTAGGACCTTGAGATTTTGCATGAACCGAACTCTGGCAGCCACATTACAAGAGAAAAATTGAGAAGTGGTATTGCGTAGTAAACACCGCAGAAAACCTAACGTTTTCTACATTTGTTTCCGAAAAGACCTAACAAAAAATCGTCACATTGGACGCATTTCTCTCGGAAACGTTGACCTTTATCATCTGGCAACTAATGCCGCGTGACGAGGTTTGCGGTCGCACCACTCTGTACGAAGTACAAGCTTCTAAGTTGTAGCAGTCACCAAGAAAGTAGCACAGAAATTCAAGATTTATTTTTTGCAAATTCAATTTTTGGCGGGTTTTGCTGCCTTGTTGTTGACCTAGGACCTTAAGATATTGCATGAACCGAACTCTAGCAGCCACATTACACGAGAAAAAGCGAGAAGTGGTAATGCGTAGTAAAAACCGCAGAAAACATAACGTCTTCCACATTTGTTTTCGAAATGTCGTAACTGAAAATCGTCACATTGGACGCATTTCTCTCGGAAGCGTTTACATTTATCGTCTAGCAACTAATGCCGCGTGACGAGGTTTGCGGTCGCACCACTCTGAACGATGTAGAAGCTTCTAAGTTGTTGCAGTCACCAAGAAAGGAACACAGAAATTCGAGTTAAAGTTTTTTAAAATTCAGTTTTTGGCCGCTTTTGCTGCCTTGAAGTTGACGTAGGACCTTAAGATTTTGTATGAACCGAACTCTGGCACCCACATTACACAAGTGGCAATGCGCAGTAAAAACCGCAGAATACCTAACGTTTTCTACATTTGTTTTCGAAATGACGGAACTGGAAATCGGCACATTGGACGCAATTCTCTCAGAAACGTTTACATTTATCGTCTGGCATCTAATGTCGCGTGACGAGGTTTGCGGTCGCACTACTCTCTACGAACTAGAAGCTTCTAAGTTGTTGCTGTCACCACGAAAGGGCACCGAAATTCGAGTTTTTTTTTTTGAAAATTCAGTTTTTGGCCGCTTTTGCTGCCTTGTAGTTGACCTAGGACCTTAAGATTTTGCATGAACCGAAACCTGGCAGCCACATTACACGAGAAAATGCGAGAAGTGGTATTGCGTAGTAAAAACAGCAGAAAACCTAATGTTTTCTACATTTGTTTTCGAAATGACGTAACCGAAAATCTTCACAATGGACGCATTTCTCTCTGAAACGTTTACATTTATCGTCTGGCAACTAATGCCGTGTGACGAGGTTTGCGGTCGCACCACTCTGTATGAAGTAGAAACTTCTAAGTTGTTGCAGTCACCAAGAAAGGGGCACAGAAATTCAAGTTTTAGTTTTTGAAAATTCAGTTTCTTCCCAGTTTCGCTGCCTTGTAGTTGACCTAGGACCTTAAGAAATTGCATAAATCGAACTCTGGCAGCCACATTACACGAGAAAAAGGGAGAATTGGTAATGCGTAGTAAAAACCGCAGAAAACCTAACGTCTTCTACATTTGTTTTCGAAATGACGTAACTGAAAATCGTCACATTGGACGCATTACTCTCGGAAACGTTTGCATTTAGCGTCTGGCAACTAATGCCGCGTGACGAGGTTTGCGGTCACATCACTCTGTACGAAGTGCAAGCTTGTAAGTTGTTGGAGTCACCAAGAAAGGGGCACAGAAATTCACGTTCCAGTTTATTAAATTGTTTTTGGCCGGTATTGCTGCCTTGTAGTTGACCTAAGACCTTAACATTTTCCATGAACCGAACCCTGGCAGCCACATTAGACGAGAAAAAGCGAGAAGTGGTAATGCGTAGTAAAAACCGCAGAAAACCGAACGTCTTCTACATTTGTTTTCGAAATGACGTAACTGAAAATCGTCACATTGGACGCATTTCTCTCGGAAACGATTACATTTATCGTCTGTCAACTAATGCCGCGTGACGAGGTTTGTGGTCGCATCACTCTGTACGAAGTGCAAGCTTGTAGGTTGTTGCAGTCACCAAGAAAGGGGCAAAGAAATTTAGGTTTTATTTTTTAAAAATTCAGTTTTTGGCCGCTTTTGTTGCCTTGTAGTTGACCTAGGACCTTAAGATTTTGCATGAACTGAACTCTGGGAGCCACATCTTACGAGAAAAAGCGAGAAGTGGTAATGCATAGTAAAAACCGCAGATAACCTAACGTTTTCTACATTTGTTTTCGAAATGACGTAACTGAAAATCTTCACAATGGACACATTTCTCTCGGAATCGTTTACATTTAACGCCTGGCAACTAATGCCGCGTGATGAGGTTTGCGGTCGCACCACTCTGTACGAAGTACAAGCTTCTAAGTTGTTCAGTCACCAAGAAAGTAGCACAGAAATTCAAGATTTAGTTTTTGAAAATTCAATTTTTGGCGGGCTTTTGCTGCCTTGTAGTTGACGTAGGACCTTAAGATTTTGCATGAACCGAACCCTGGCGGCCAAATTACACAAGAAAAAGCGAGAAGTGGTAATGCGTAGTAAAAACCGCAGAAAACCTAATGTTTTCTACATTTGTTTTCGAAATGACGTAACTGAAAATCTTCACAATGGACGCATTTCTCTCTGAAACGTTTACATTTATCGTCTGACAACTAATGGCGTGCGACGCGGTTTGCGTTCGCACCACTCTGTATGAAGTAGAAGCTTCTAAGTTGTTGCAGTCACCAAGAAAGGGGCACAGAAATTTACGTTTTAGTTATTAAATTTTTTTTTTGGGCCGGTATTGCTGCCTTGTAGTTGACCTAGGACCTTAAGATATTGCATGAACCGAACTCTGGCAGCCACATTACACAAGAAAAAGCAAGAAGTTATAATGCGTTGTAAAAACCGCAGAAAACCTAACGTTTTCTGCATTTGTTTTCGAAATGACGTAACTGAAAATCTTCACAATGGAAGCATTTCCCTCGGAAACGTTTACATTTATTGTCTGGCAACTAATGCCGCGCGATGAGGCTTGCGGACGTACCACGCTGTACGAAGTAGAAGCTTCTAAGTTGTTTCAGTCACCAAGAAAGGAGCACAGAAATTCAAGTTTTAGTTTTTGAAAATTCAATTTTTGGCCGGTTTTGCTGCCTTGTAGTTGACCTAGGACCTTAAGATTTTCCATGAACCGAACTCAGGCAGCCACATTACACGAGAAAAAGCGAGAAGTGGTAATGCGTGTTAAAAACCGCAAAACACCTGCCGGTTTCTACATTTGTTTTCGAAATGACGTAACTCATCTTCACAATGAACGCATTTCTCTCGGAAACGTTTACATTTATCGTATGGCAACTAACGCCGCGTGATGAGGTTTGCGGTCGCACCACTCTGTACGAAGTAGAAGCTTCTGAGTTGTTGAAGTCACCAAGAAAGGAGCACAGAAATTCAAGTTTTAGTTGTTGAAAATTCAATTATTGGCCGATTTTGAAACCTTGTAGTTAACCTAGGACCTTAAGATTTTGCATGAGCAAACCCTGGCAGCCACATAACACGAGAAAAAGCGAGAATTGGTAATGCGTAGTAAAAACCGCAGAAAACCTAACGTTTTCTACATTTGTTTTCGAAATGACGTAAGTGAAAATCTTCATAATGGACGCATTTCTCTCGGAAACGTTTACATTTATCGTCTGGCAACTAATGCCGCGTGATGAGGTTTGCGGTCGCCCCACTCTGTACAAAGTAGAAGCTTCTAAGTTGTTGCAGTCACCGAGAAAGGAGCACGGAAATTCAAGTTTTAGTTTTTGAAAATTCAGTTTTTGGCCGGTTTTGCTGCCATGTAGTTGACCAAGGACGTTAAGATCTTGCATGAACCGAAATCTGGCAGCCACATTGCACGAGAAAAAACGAGAAGTGGTAATGCGTAGTAAAAACCGTACAAAACCTATTGTTTTCTACATTTGTTTTCGAAATGACGTAACTGGAAATCGTCACGTTTGGACGCATTTCTCTCGGAAACGTTTACATTTATCGTCTGGCAACTAATGCCGCGTGACGAGGTTTGCGGTCGCACCACTCTGTACGAAGTAGAACCTTCTAAGATGTTGCAGTCACCAAGAAAGGAGCACAGAAATTCAAGTTTTAGTTTTTGAAAATTCAATTTTTGGCCGGTTTTGCTTCCTTGTGGTTGACCTACACCCTTAAGATTTTGCATGAACCGAACTCTGGCAGCCACATTACACGAGAAAAAGCGAGAAGTGGTAATGCGTACTAAACACCGCAGAAAACCTAACGTTTTCTACATTTGTTTTCGAAAAGACCTAACCGAAAATCGTCACATTGGACGCATTTCTCTCGGAAACGTTGACATTTATCGTTTGGCAACTAATTCCGCGTGACGAGGTTTGCGGTCGCACCACTCTGTACGAAGTAGAAGCTTCTAAGTTGTTGCAGTCACCAAGAATGGAGCACAGAAGTTCAAGTTTTGGTTTTTGAAAATTCAATTTTTCGCCGCTTTTGCTGCCTTGTAGTTGACCTAGGACCTTGAGATTTTGCATGAACCGAACTCTGGCAGCCACATTACAAGAGAAAAATTGAGAAGTGGTATTGCGTAGTAAACACCGCAGAAAACCTAACGTTTTCTACATTTGTTTCCGAAAAGACCTAACAAAAAATCGTCACATTGGACGCATTTCTCTCGGAAACGTTGACCTTTATCGTCTAGCAACTAATGCCGCGTGACGAGGTTTGCGGTCGCACCACTCTGAACGATGTAGAAGCTTCTAAGTTGTTGCAGTCACCAAGAAAGGAACACAGAAATTCGAGTTAAAGTTTTTTAAAATTCAGTTTTTGGCCGCTTTTGCTGCCTTGAAGTTGACGTAGGACCTTAAGATTTTGTATGAACCGAACTCTGGCACCCACATTACACAAGTGGCAATGCGCAGTAAAAACCGCAGAATACCTAACGTTTTCTACATTTGTTTTCGAAATGACGGAACTGGAAATCGGCACATTGGACGCAATTCTCTCAGAAACGTTTACATTTATCGTCTGGCATCTAATGTCGCGTGACGAGGTTTGCGGTCGCACTACTCTCTACGAACTAGAAGCTTCTAAGTTGTTGCTGTCACCACGAAAGGGCACCGAAATTCGAGTTTTTTTTTTTTGAAAATTCAGTTTTTGGCCGCTTTTGCTGCCTTGTAGTTGACCTAGGACCTTAAGATTTTGCATGAACCGAAACCTGGCAGCCACATTACACGAGAAAATGCGAGAAGTGGTATTGCGTAGTAAAAACAGCAGAAAACCTAATGTTTTCTACATTTGTTTTCGAAATGACGTAACCGAAAATCTTCACAATGGACGCATTTCTCTCTGAAACGTTTACATTTATCGTCTGGCAACTAATGCCGTGTGACGAGGTTTGCGGTCGCACCACTCTGTATGAAGTAGAAACTTCTAAGTTGTTGCAGTCACCAAGAAAGGGGCACAGAAATTCAAGTTTTAGTTTTTGAAAATTCAGTTTCTTCCCAGTTTCGCTGCCTTGTAGTTGACCTAGGACCTTAAGAAATTGCATAAATCGAACTCTGGCAGCCACATTACACGAGAAAAAGGGAGAATTGGTAATGCGTAGTAAAAACCGCAGAAAACCTAACGTCTTCTACATTTGTTTTCGAAATGACGTAACTGAAAATCGTCACATTGGACGCATTACTCTCGGAAACGTTTGCATTTATCGTCTGGCAACTAATGCCGCGTGACGAGGTTTGCGGTCACATCACTCTGTACGAAGTGCAAGCTTGTAAGTTGTTGGAGTCACCAAGAAAGGGGCACAGAAATTCACGTTCCAGTTTATTAAATTGTTTTTGGCCGGTATTGCTGCCTTGTAGTTGACCTAAGACCTTAACATTTTCCATGAACCGAACCCTGGCAGCCACATTAGACGAGAAAAAGCGAGAAGTGGTAATGCGTAGTAAAAACCGCAGAAAACCTAACGTCTTCTACATTTGTTTTCGAAATGACGTAACTGAAAATCGTCACATTGGACGCATTTCTCTCGGAAACGATTACATTTATCGTCTGTCAACTAATGCCGCGTGACGAGGTTTGTGGTCGCATCACTCTGTACGAAGTGCAAGCTTGTAGGTTGTTGCAGTCACCAAGAAAGGGGCAAAGAAATTTAAGTTTTATTTTTTAAAAATTCAGTTTTTGGCCGCTTTTGTTGCCTTGTAGTTGACCTAGGACCTTAAGATTTTGCATGAACTGAACACTGGGAGCCACATCTTACGAGAAAAAGCGAGAAGTGGTAATGCATAGTAAAAACCGCAGATAACCTAACGTTTTCTACATTTGTTTTCGAAATGACGTAACTGAAAATCTTCACAATGGACACATTTCTCTCGGAATCGTTTACATTTAACGCCTGGCAACTAATGCCGCGTGATGAGGTTTGCGGTCGCACCACTCTGTACGAAGTACAAGCTTCTAAGTTGTTCAGTCACCAAGAAAGTAGCACAGAAATTCAAGTTTTACTTTTTGAAAACTTAATTTTTTGCCGGTTTTTCTGCCATGTAGTTGACCTAGGACCTTAAGATTTTGCATGAACCGAACTCCTGCAGCCACATTACACGAGAAAAAGCGAGAAGTGGTAATGCGTAGTAAAAACCGCAGAAAACCTAATGTTTTCTACATTTGTTTTCGAAATGACGTAACTGAAAATCTTCACAATGGACGCATTTCTCTCTGAAACGTTTACATTTATCGTCTGACAACTAATGGCGTGTGACGCGGTTTGCGTTCGCACCACTCTGTATGAAGTAGAAGCTTCTAAGTTGTTGCAGTCACCAAGAAAGGGGCACAGAAATTTACGTTTTAGTTATTAAATTTTTTTTTTGGGCCGGTATTGCTGCCTTGTAGTTGACCTAGGACCTTAAGATTTTGCATGAACCGAACTCTGGCTGCCACATTACACGGGAAAAGCGAGAAGTTATAATGCGTTGTAAAAACCGCAGAAAACCTAACGTTTTCTGCATTTGTTTTCGTAATGACGTAACTGAAAATCTTCACAATGGAAGCATTTCCCTCGGAAACGTTTACATTTATTGTCTGGCAACTAATGCCGCGTGATGAGGTTTGCGGACGCACCACGCTGTACGAAGTAGAAGCTTCTAAGTTGTTTCAGTCACCAAGAAAGGAGCACAGAAATTCAAGTTTTAGTTTTTGAAAATTCAATTTTTGGCCGGTTTTGCTGCCTTGTAGTTGACCTAGGACCTTAAGATTTTCCATGAACCGAACACAGGCAGCCACATTACACGAGAAAAAGCGAGAAGTGGTAATGCGTGTTAAAAACCGCAAAACACCTGCCGGTTTCTACATTTGTTTTCGAAATGACGTAACTCATCTTCACAATGAACGCATTTCTCTCGGAAACGTTTACATTTATCGTATGGCAACTAACGCCGCGTGATGAGGTTTGCGGTCGCACCACTCTGTACGAAGTAGAAGCTTCTGAGTTGTTGAAGTCACCAAGAAAGGAGCACAGAAATTCAAGTTTTAGTTGTTGAAAATTCAATTATTGGCCGATTTTGAAACCTTGTAGTTAACCTAGGACCTTAAGATTTTGCATGAGCAAACCCTGGCAGCCACATAACACGAGAAAAAGCGAGAATTGGTAATGCGTAGTAAAAACCGCAGAAAACCTAACATTTTCTACATTTGTTTTCGAAATGACGTAAGTGAAAATCTTCATAATGGACGCATTTCTCTCGGAAACGTTTACATTTATCGTCTGGCAACTAATGCCGCGTGATGAGGTTTGCGGTCGCCCCACTCTGTACAAAGTAGAAGCTTCTAAGTTGTTGCAGTCACCAAGAAAGGAGCACGGAAATTCAAGTTTTAGTTTTTGAAAATTCAGTTTTTGGCCGGTTTTGCTGCCATGTAGTTGACCAAGGACGTTAAGATCTTGCATGAACCGAAATCTGGCAGCCACATTGCACGAGAAAAAACGAGAAGTGGTAATGCGTAGTAAAAACAGTACAAAACCTATTGTTTTCTACATTTGTTTTCGAAATGACGTAACTGGAAATCGTCACGTTTGGACGCATTTCTCTCGGAAACGTTTACATTTATCGTCTGGCAACTAATGCCACGTGACGAGGTTTGCGGTCGCACCACTCTGTACGAAGTAGAACCTTCTAAGATGTTGCAGTCACCAAGAAAGGAGCACAGAAATTAAAGTTTTAGTTTTTGAAAATTCAATTTTTGGCCGGTTTTGCTTCCTTGTGGTTGACCTACACCCTTAAGATTTTGCATGAACCGAACTCTGGCAGCCACATTACACGAGAAAAAGCGAGAAGTGGTAATGCGTACTAAACACCGCAGAAAACCTAACGTTTTCTACATTTGTTTTCGAAAAGACCTAACCGAAAATCGTCACATTGGATGCATTTCTCTCGGAAACGTTGACATTTATCGTTTGGCAACTAATTCCGCGTGACGAGGTTTGCGGTCGCACCACTCTGTACGAAGTAGAAGCTTCTAAGTTGTTGCAGTCACCAAGAATGGAGCACAGAAGTTCAAGTTTAGGTTTTTGAAAATTCAATTTTTCGCCGCTTTTGCTGCCTTGTAGTTGACCTAGGACCTTGAGATTTTGCATGAACCGAACCCTGGCAGCCACATTACAAGAGAAAAATTGAGAAGTGGTATTGCGTAGTAAACACCGCAGAAAACCTAACGTTTTCTACGTTTGTTTCCGAAAAGACCTAACAAAAAATCGTCACATTGGACGCATTTCTCTCGGAAACGTTGACCTTTATCGTCTGGCAACTAATGCCGCGTGACGAGGTTTGCGGTCGCACCACTCTGTAAGAAGTACAAGCTTCTAAGTTGTAGCAGTCACCAAGAAAGGAGCACAGAAATTCAAGTATTAGGTTTTAAAATTTTAACTTTTGTCCGGTTTTGCTGCCTTGAAGTTCACGTAGGACCTTAAGATTTTGTATGAACCGAACTCTGGCAACCACATTACACAAGCGGTAATGCGCAGTAAAAACCGCAGAATACCTAAAGTTTTCTACATATGTTTTCGAAATGACGTAACTGAAAATCGACACATTGGACGCATTTCTCTCGGAAACGTTTACATTTATCGTCTGGCTACTAATGCCGCGTGATGAGGTTTGCGGTCGCACCACTCTGTACGAAGTAGAAACTTCTAAGTTGTTGCAGTCACCAAGAAATGGGCACAGAAATTCAAGTTTTACTTCTTGCAAATTCAAGTTTTGGCTGGTATTGCTGCCTTGTATTTGACCTAGCACCTGAAGATTTTGCATGAACCGAAACCTGGCAGCCACATTACACGAGAAAAAGCGAGAAGTGGTAATGCGTAGTAGAAACCGCAGAAAACCTAACGTTTTCTACATTTGTTTTCGAAATGACGTAACTGAAAATCTTCACAATCTACGCATTTCTCTCGGAAAAGTTTACATTTATCGTCTGGCAACTAATGCCGCGTGATAAGGTTTGCGGTCGCACCACTCTGTACGATGTAGAAGCTTCTAAGTTGTTGCAGTCAAAAAGACTGTAATACAGAAATTGAAGTTGTAGTTTTTGTAATTTCAGTTTTTGGCCGGAATTGCTGTCTTGTATTTGACCTAGGACCTTAAGATTTTGCATGAACCGAACCCTGGCAGCCACATTACACGTGAAAAAGCGAGAAGTGGTAATGCGTAGTAAAAACCGCAGAAAACCTATTGTTTTCTACATTTGTTTTCGAAATGACGTAACTGAAAATCGTCACAATAGACGCATTTCTCTCGGAAACGTTTAAATTTATCGTCTGGCAACTAATGCCGCGTGTCGAGGTTTGCGGTCACATCACTCTGTACGAAGTGCAAGCTTCTAAGTTGTTGCAGTCACCAAGAAAGGAGCACAGAAATTTAAAATTTAGTTTTAGAAATTTCAATTTTTGGCCGGTTTTGCTGCCTTGTAGTTGACCTAGGACCTTAAGATTTTGCATGAACCGAACTCTGGCAGCCACATTACACAAGAAAAAGCAAGAAGTGGTAATGCGTTGTAAAAACCGCAGAAAACCTAACGTTTTCTGCATTTGTTTTCGAAATGACGTAACTGAAAATCTTCACAATGGAAGCATTTCCCTCGGAAACGTTTACATTTATTGTCTGGCAACTAATGCCGCGTGATGAGGTTTGCGGACGCACCACGCTGTACGAAGTAGAAGCTTCTGAGTTGTTGAAGTCACCAAGAAAGGAGCACAGAAATTCTAGTTTTAGTTTTTGAAAATTCAGTTTTTGGCCGGTTTTGCTGCCATGTAGTTGACCAAGGACCTTAAGATCTTGCATGAACCGAAATCTGGCAGCCACATTGCACGAGAAAAAACGAGAAGTGGTAATGCGTAGTAAAAACCGTAGAAAACCTATTGTTTTCTACATTTGTTTTCGAAATGACGTAACTGGAAATCGTCACGTTTGGACGCATTTCTCTCGGAAACGTTTACATTTATCGTCTGGCAACTAATGCCGCGTGACGAGGTTTGCGGTCGCACCACTCTGTACGAAGTAGAAGCTTCTAAGATGTTGCAGTCACCAAGAAAGGAGCACAGAAATTAAAGTTTTAGTTTTTGAAAATTCAATTTTTGGCCGGTTTTGCTTCCTTGTGGTTGACCTACACCCTTAAGATTTTGCATGAACCGAACTCTGGCAGCCACATTACACGAGAAAAAGCGAGAAGTGGTAATGCGTACTAAACACCGCAGAAAACCTAACGTTTTCTACATTTGTTTTCGAAAAGACCTAACCGAAAATCGTCACATTGGACGCATTTCTCTCGGAAACGTTGACATTTATCGTTTGGCAACTAATTCCGCGTGACGAGGTGTGCGGTCGCACCACTGTGTACGAAGTAGAAGCTTCTAAGTTGTTGCAGTCACCAAGAATGGAGCACAGAAGTTCAAGTTTTGTTTTTTGAAAATTCAATTTTTCGCCGCTTTTGCTGCCTTGTAGTTGACCTAGGACCTTGAGATTTTGCATGAACCGAACCCTGGCAGCCACATTACAAGAGAAAAATTGAGAAGTGGTATTGCGTAGTAAACACCGCAGAAAACCTAACGGTTTCTACGTTTGTTTCCGAAAAGACCTAACAAAAAATCGTCACATTGGACGCATTTCTCTCGGAAACGTTGACACTTATCGTCTGGCAACTAATGCCGCGTGACGAGGTTTGCGGTCGCACCACTCTGTACGAAGTACAAGCTTCTAAGTTGTTGCAGGCACCAAGAAAGGAGCACAGAAATTCAAGTATTAGGTTTTAAAATTTTAACTTTTGTCCGGTTTTGCTGCCTTGAAGTTGACGTAGGACCTTAAGATCTTGTATGAACCGAACTCTGGCAACCACATTACACAAGTGGTAATGCGCAGTATAAACCGCAGAATACCTAACGTTTTCTACATTTGTTTTCGAAATGACGTAACTGAAAATCGACACATTGGACGCATTTCTCTCGGAAACGTTTACATTTATCGTCTGGCTACTAATGCCGCGTGATGAGGTTTGCGGTCGCACCACTCTGTACGAAGTAGAAACTTCTAAGTTGTTGCAGTCACCAAGAAATGGTCACAGAAATTCAAGTTTTACTTCTTGCAAATTCAAGTTTTGGCTGGTATTGCTGCCTTGTATTTGACCTAGCACCTGAAGATTTTGCATGAACCGAAACCTGGCAGCCACATTACACGAGAAAAAGCGAGAAGTGGTAATGCGTAGTAGAAACCGCAGAAAACCTAACGTTTTCTACATTTGTTTTCGAAATGACGTAACTGAAAATCTTCACAATCTACGCATTTCTCTCGGAAAAGTTTACATTTATCGTCTGGCAACTAATGCCGCGTGATGAGGTTTGCGGTCGCACCACTCTGTACGATGTAGAAGCTTCTAAGTTGTTGCAGTCAAAAAGAATGTAGCACAGAAATTGAAGTTGTAGTTTTTGTAATTTCAGTTTTTGGCCGGATTTGCTGTCTTGTATTTGACCTAGGACCTTAAGATTTTGCATGAACCGAACCCTGGCAGCCACATTACACGTTAAAAAGCGAGAAGTGGTAAAGCGTAGTAAAAACCGCAGAAAACCTATTGTTTTCTACATTTGTTTTCGAAATGACGTAACTGAAAATCGTCACAATAGACGCATTTCTCTCGGAAACGTTTAAATTTATCGTCTGGCAACTAATGCCGCGTGACGAGGTTTGCGGTCGCATCATTCTGTACGAAGTAGAAGCTTCTAAGTTGTTGCAGTCACCAAGAAAGGAGCACAGAAATTTAAAATTTAGTTTTAGAAATTTCAATTTTTGGCCGGTTTTGCTGCCTTGTAGTTGACCTAGGGCCTTAAGATTTTGCATGAACCGAACTCTGGCAGCCACATTACACAAGAAAAAGCAAGAAGTGGTAATGCGTTGTAAAAACCGCAGAAAACCTAACGTTTTCTGCATTTGTTTTCGAAATGACGTAACTGAAAATCTTCACAATGGAAGCATTTCCCTCGGAAACGTTTACATTTATTGTCTGGCAACTAATGCCGCGTGATGAGGTTTGCGGACGCACCACGCTGTACTAAGTAGAAGCTTCTAAGTTGTTGCAGTCACCAAGAAAGGAGCACAGAAATTCAAGTTTTAGTTTTTGAAAATTCAATTTTTGGCCGGTTTTGCTGCCTTGTAGTTGACCTAGGACCTTAAGATTTTTCATGAACCGAACTCAGGCAGCCACATTACACGAGAAAAAGCTAAAAGTGGCAATGCGTGTTAAAAGCCGCAAAACACCTGCCGGTTTCTACATTTGTTTTCGAAATGACGTAACTGAAAATCTTAACAATGGACGCATTTCTCTCGGAAACGTTTACATTTATCGTATGGCAACTAATGCCGCGTGATGAGGTTGGCGGTCGCACCACTCTTTACGAAGTAGAAGCTTCTGAGTTGTTGAAGTCACCAAGAAAGGAGCACAGAAATTCAAGATTTAGTTTTTGAAAATTCAATTTTTGGCCGGTTTTGAAACCTTGTAGTTAACCTAGGACCTTAAGATTTTGCATGAGCAAACCCTGGCAGCCACATAACACGAGAAAAAGCGAGAATTTGTAATGCGTAGTAAAAACCGCAGAAAACCTAACGTTTTCTACGTTTGTTTTCGAAATGACGTAGCTGGAAATCGTCACGTTTGGACGCATTTCTCTCGGAAACGTTTGACATTTATCGTCTGGCAACTAATGCCGCGTGACGAGGTTTGCGGTCGCACCACTCTGTACGAAGTAGAAGCTTCTAAGATGTTGCAGGCACCAAGAAAGGAGCAGAGAAATTCAAGTATTAGGTTTTAAAATTTTAACTTTTGTCCGGTTTTGCTGCCTTGAAGTTGACGTAGGACCTTAAGATTTTGCATGAACCGAACTCTGGCAGCCACATTACACGAGAAAAAGCGAGATGTGCTAACGCGTTTTAAAAACCGCAGAAAACGTAACGTTTTCTACATTTGTTTTCTAAATAACGTAACTGGAAATCGTCACATTGAACGCATTTATCTCGGAAACGTTTACATTTATCGTCTGGCAACTAATACCGCGTAACGAGATTTCTGGTCGCACCACTCTGTACGAAGTAGAAGCTTCTAAATTGTTGCAGTCAAAAAGAATGAAGCACAGAAATTGAATTGTAGTTTTTGAAAATTTGGTTTTTGGCCGGATATGCTGTCTTGTATTTGACCTAGGACCTTAAGATTTTGCATGAACCGAACCCTGGCAGCCACATTACACGAGAAAAAGCGAGAAGTGGTAATGCGTAGTAAAAACCGCAGAAATCCTAACGTTTTCTACATTTGTTTTCGAAATGACGTAACTGAAAATCTTCACAATGGACACATTTCTCTCGGAATCGTTTGCATTTATCGCCTGGCAACTAATGCCGCGTGATGAGGTTTGCGGTCGCACCACTCTGTACGAAGTACAAGCTTCTAAGTTGTTGCAGTCACCAAGAAAGGAGCACAGAAATTCAAGTATTAGGTTTTAATAATTCAACTTTTGTCCGGTTTTGCTGCCTTGTAGTTGACGTAGGACCTTAAGATTTTGTATGAACCGAACTCTGGCACCCACATTACACAAGTGGTAATGCGCACTAAAAACCGCAGATTACCTAACGTTTTCTACATTTGTTTTCGAAATGACGTAACTGAAAATCGGCACATTGGACGCATTTCTCTCGGAAACGTTTACATTTATCGTCTGGCAACTAATGCCGCGTGATGAGGTTTGCAGTCGCACCACTCTGTACGATGTAGAAGCTTCTAAGTTGTTGCAGTCAAAAAGAATGTAGCACAGAAATTGAAGTTGTAGTTTTTGTAATTTCAGTTTTTGGCCGGAATTGCTGTCTTGTATTTGACCTAGGACCTTAAGATTTTGCATGAACCGAACCCTGGCCGCCACATTACACGAGAAAAAGCGAGAAGTGGTATTGCGTAGTAAAAACCGCAGAAAACCTATTGTTTTCAACATTTGTTTTCGAAATGACGTAAGTGAAAATCGTCACAATAGACGCATTTCTCTCGGAAACGTTTACATTTATCGTCTGGCAACTAATGCCGCGTGACGAGGTTTGCGGTCGCATCATTCTGTACGAAGTAGAAGCTTCTAAGTTGTTGCAGTCACCAAGAAAGGAGCACAGGAATTCAAGTTTTAGTTTTTGAAAATTCAGTTTATGGCCGGCTTTGCTGCCATGTAGTTGACCAAGGACCTTAAGATCTTGCATGAACCGAAATCTGGCAGCCACATTACACGAGAAAAAACGAGAAGTGGTAATGCGTAGTAAAAACCGTAGAAAGCCTATTGTTTTCTACATTTGTTTTCGAAATGACGTAACTGGAAATCGTCACGTTTGGACGCATTTCTCTCGGAAACGTTTACATTTATCGTCTGGAGACTAATGCCGCGTGACGGGGTTTCCGGTCGCCCGACTCTGCATAAAGTAGCTGCTTCTAAGTTAATGCAGTCACCATGAAAGGGACACAGAGATTCAAGTTTTAGTTTTTAAAAATTCAATTTTTGGCCGGATTTGTTGCCTTGTATTTGACCTAGGACCTTAAGATTTTTCATGAACCGAACTCAGGAAGCCACATTACACGAGAAAAAGCGAGAAGTGGTAATGCGTGTTAGAAACCGCAAAACACCTACCGGTTTCTACATTTGTTTTCGAAATAACGTATCTCACGATCTTCACAATGGACGCATTTCTCTCGGAAACGTTTACATTTATCGTATGGCAACTAATGCCGCGTGATGAGGTTTGCGGTCGCACCACTCTGTACGAAGTAGAAGCTTCTGAGTTGTTGAAGTCACCAAGAAAGAAGCACAGAAATTGAAGTTTTAGTTGTTGAAAATTCAATTTTTGGCCGGTTTTGAAACCTTGTAGTTAACCTAGGACCTTAAGATTTTGCATGAACAAACCCTGGCAGCCACATAACACGAGAAAAAGCGAGAATTGGTAATGCGTAGTAATAACCGCAGAAAACCTAACGTTTTATACATTTGTTTTCGAAATGACGTAAGTGAAAATCTTCATAATGGACCCATTTCTCTCGGAAACGTTTACATTTATCGTCTGGCAACTAATGCCGCGTGATGAGGTTTGCGGTCGCCCCACTCTGTACAAAGTAGAAGCTTCTAAGTTGTTGCAGTCACCAAGAAAGGAGCACAGAAATTCAAGTTTTAGTTTTTGAAAATTCAGTTTATGGCCGGTTTTGCTGCCATGTAGTTGACCAAGGACCTTAAGATCTTGCATGAACCGAAATCTGGCAGCCACATTACACGAGAAAAAACGAGAAGTGGTAATGCGTAGTAAAAACCGTAGAAAACCTATTGTTTTCTACATTTGTTTTCGAAATGACGTAACTGGAAATCGTCACGTTTGGACGAATTTCTCTCGGAAACGTTTACATTTATCGTCTGGAGACTAATGCCGCGTGACGGGGTTTGCGGTCGCACCACGCTGTGCGAAGTAGAAGCTTCTAAGTTGTTGCAGTCACCAAGAAAGGAGCACAAAAATTCAAGTTTTAGTTTTTGAAAATTCAATTTTTGGATGGTTTTGCTGCCTTGTAGTTGACCTAGGACCTTAAGATTTTGCAGGAACCGAACTCAGGCAGCCACATTACACTAGAAAAAGCGAGATGTGCTAACGCGTTTTAAAAACCGCAGAAAACGTAATGTTTTCTACATTTGTTTTCTAAATAACGTAACTGGAAATCGTCACATTGAACGCATTTATCTCGGAAACGTTTACATTTATCGTCTGGCAACTAATACCGCGTGACGAGGTTTCCGGTCGCCCGACTCTGCATAAAGTAGCTGCTTCTAAGTTAATGCAGTCACCATGAAAGGGACACAGAGATTCAAGTTTTAGTTTTTAAAAATTCAATTTTTGGCCGGATTTGTTGCCTTGTATTTGACCTAGGACCTTAAGATTTTTCATGAACCGAACTCAGGAAGCCACATTACACGAGAAAAAGCGAGAAGTGGTAATGCGTGTTAGAAACCGCAAAACACCTGCCGGTTTCTACATTTGTTTTCGAACCGACGTACCTCACGATCTTCACAATGGACGCATTTCTCTCGGAAACGTTTACATTTATCGTATGGCAACTAATGCCGCGTGATGAGGTTTGCGGTCGCACCACTCTGTACGAAGTAGAAGCTTCTGAGTTGTTGAAGTCACCAGAAAGGAGCACAGAAATTCAAGTTTTAGTTGTTGAAAATTCAATTTCTGGCCGGTTTTGAAACCTTGTAGTTATCCTAGGACCTTAAGATTTTGCATGAGCAAACCCTGGTAGCCACACAACACGAGAAAAAGCGAGAATTGGTAATGCGTAGTAAAAACCGCAGAAAACCTAACGTTTTCTACATTTGTTTTCGAAATGACGTAAGTGAAAATCTTCATAATGGACGCATTTCTCTCGGAAACGTTTACATTTATCGTATGGCAACTAATGCCGCGTGATTAGGTTTGCGGTCGCCCCACTCTGTACAAAGTAGAAGCTTCTAAGTTGTTGCAGTCACAAGAAAGGAGCCAGGAAATGCAAGTTTTTGTTTTTGAAAATTCAGTTTTTGGCCGGTTTTGCTGCCATGTATTAAACCAAGGACCTTAAGATCTTGCATTAACCGAAATCTGGCAGCCACATTACACGAGAAAAAACGAGAAGTGGTAATGCGTAGTAAAAACCGTAGAAAACCTATTGTTTTCTACATTTGTTTTCGAAATGACGTAACTGGAAATCGTCACGTTTGGACGCATTTCTCTCGGAAACGTTTACATTTATCGTCTGGCAACTAATGCCGCGTGACGAGGTTTGCGGTCGCACCACTCTGTACGAAGTAGAAGCTTCTAAGTTGTTGCAGTCACCAAGAATGGAGCACAGAAATTCAAGTTTTAGTCTTTGAAAATTCAGTTTTTGGCCGGTTTTACCGCCATGTAGTTGACCAATGACCTTAAGATCTTGCATGAACCGAAATCTGGCAGCCACATTACACGAGAAAAAGCGAGAACTGTTAATGCTTAGTAAAAACCGTAGAAAACCTATTGTTTTCTACTTTTGTTTTCGAAATGACGTAACTGGAAATCGTCACGTTTGGACGCATTTCTCTCGGAAACGTTTACATTTATCGTCTGGCAACTAATGCCGCGTGACGAGGTTTGCGGTCGCACCACTCTGTACGAAGTAGAAGCTTCTAAGAAGGTGCAGTCACCAAGAAAGGAGCACAGAAATTAAAGTTTTAGTTTTTGAAAATTAATTTTTTGGCCGGTTTTGCTTCCTTGTGGTGACCTAGACCCTTAAGATTTTGCATGAACCGAACTCTGGCAGCCACATTACACGAGAAAAAGCGAGAAGTTGTATTGCGTAGTAAACACCGCAGAAAACCTAACGTTTTCTACATTTGTTTTCGAAAAGACCTAACCGAAAATCGTCACATTGGACGCATTTCTCTCGGAAACGTTTACATTTATCTTCTGGTAACTAATGCCGCGTGACGAGGTTTGCGGTCGCACCACTCTGTACGAAGTAGAAGCTTCTAAGTTGTAGCAGTCACCATGAAAGGAGCACAGAAATTGAAGTTTTTGTTTTTGAAATTTCAATTTTTGCTGGTTTTGCTGCCTTGTTGTTGCCCTAGGTCCTTAAGATTTTGCATGAACCGAACCCTGGCAGCCACATTACACAAGAGGAAGCGAGAAGGGGTAATGCATAGTAAAAACCGCAGAAAACCTAACATTTCCTACATTTGTTTTCGAATTGACGTAACTGAAAATCTTCACAATGGACGCATTTCTCTCGGATGCGTTTACATTTATCGTCTGGCAAGTAATGCCGCGTGGTGAGGTTTGAGGTCGCACCACTCTGTACGAAGTAGAAGCTTCTAAGTTGTTGCAGTCACCAAGAGAGGGGCACAGAAGTTCAAGTTTTTTTTTTTTTGATAATTTAATTTTTGGCCGGTTTTGCTTCTTTGTGGTTGACCTAGACTCTTAAGATTTTTCGTGAATTGAACTCTGGCAGCCACATTACACGAGAAAAAGCGAGAAGTGGCAATGCGTAGTAAACACCGCAGATAACCTAACGTTTTCTACATTTGTTTTCGAACTGATCTAACTGAAAATCGTCACATTGGACGCATTTCTCTCGGAAACGTTGACATTTATTGTCTGGCAACTTATGCCGCGTGACGAGGTTTGCGGTCGCACCACTCTGTACGAAGTAGAAGCTTCTCAGTCGTTGCAGTCACCAAGAAAGGAGCACAGAAATTCAAGTTTAGGTTTTTGAAAATTCAATTTTTGGCCGCTTTTGCTGCCTTGTACTTGACCTAGGACATTACGTTTTGGCATAAACTGAACCCTGGCAGCCACATTACACGAGAAAATGCGAGATATGGTAATGCGTAGTAAAAACCGCAGTAAACCTAACGTTTTCTACATTTGTTTTCGAAATGACGTAACTGAAAATCTTCACAATGGACGCATTTCTCTCGGAAACGTTTACATTTATCGTCTGACAACTAATGCCGCGTGATGAGGTTTTGAGGTCTCACCACTCTGTACGAAGCTAAAGCTTCTATGGTGTTGCAGTCACCAAGAAAGGGGCACAGATGTTCAAGTTTTTTTTTTTCAAAACTTAATTTTTGGCCGGTTTTGCTTCCTTGTGGTTAACCTAGCCCCTTAGGATTTTGCATGAACCGAACTCTGGCAGCCACATTACACGAGAAAAAGCGAGAAGTGGTAATGCGTAGTAAACACCGCAGAAAACCTAACGTTTTCTACATTTGTTTTCGAAATGACCTAACCGAAAATCGTCACTTTGGGCGCATTTCTCTCGGAAACGTTTAAATTTATCTTCTGGCAACTAATGCTGCGTGACGGGGTTTGCGGTCGCACCACTCTGTACGAAGTAGAATCTTCTAAGTTGTTGCAGTCACCATGAAAGGAGCACAGAAATTCAAGTTTTAGTTTTAGAAATTTCAATTTTTGCTGGTTTTCCTGCCTTGTTATTGCACTAAGTCCTTAAGATTTTGCATGAACCGAACCCTGGCAGCCACATTACACGAGAAGTAGCGAGAAGGGGTAATGCATAGTAAAAACCGCAGAAAACCTAACATTTCCTACATTTGTTTTCGAATTGACGTAACTGAAAATCTTCACAATGGACGCATTTCTCTCGGAAACGTTTACATTTATCGTCTTGTAAGTAATGCCGCGTGGTGAGGCTTGAGGTCGCACCACTCTGTACGAAGTAGAAGCTTCTAAGTTGTTGCAGTCACCAAGAAAGGGGCACGGAAGTTCAAGTTTTTTTTTTTGAAAATTTAATTTTTGGCTGGTTTTGCTTCTTTGTGGTTGACCTAGAACCTTAAGATGTTGCGTGAATTGAACTCTGGCAGCCACATTACACGAGAAAATGCGAGAAGTGGTAATGCGTAGTAAAAAACGCAGAATACCTACCTTTTTCTACATTTGTTTTCGAAATGACGTAACTGAAAATCCTCACAATGAACGCATTTCTCTCGGAAACATTTACATTTATCGTCCGACAACTAATGCCGCGCGATGAGGTTTGCGGTCGCACCAATCTGTACGAAGTAGAAGCTTCTAAGTTGTTGCAGTCACCAAGAAAGCGGAACTGAGATTCAAGTTTTAGTTTTTCAAAATTCAATTTTTGGCCGGATTTGTTGCCTTCTATTTTACCTAGGACCCTAAGATTTTGCATGAACCGAACTCAGGCAGCCACATTACACGAGAAAAAGCGAGAAGTGGTAATGCGTATTAAAAACCGCAAAACACTTGCCGGTTTCTACATTTGTTTTCGAAATGACGTAGCTGAAAATCTTCACAATGGACGCATTTCTCTCGCAAACGTTTACATTTATCGTATGGCAACTAATGCCGCGTGATGAGGTTTGCGGTCGCACCACTCTGTACGAAGTAGAAGCTTCTAAGTTGTTGCAGTCACAAGAAAGGAGCACAGAAAATCAAGTTTTTGTTTTTGAAAATTCAGTTTTTGGCCGGTTTTGCTGCCATGTAGTTGACCAAGGACCTTAAGATCTTGCATGAACCGAAATCTGGCAGCCACATTACACGAGAAAAAACGAGAAGTGGTAATGCGTAGTAAAAACCGTAGAAAACCTATTGTTTTCTACATTTGTTTTCGAAATGACGTAACTGGAAATCGTCACGTTTGGACGCATTCCTCTCGGAAACGTTTACATTTATCGTCTGGCAACTAATGCCGCGTGACGAGGTTTGCGGTCGCACCACTCTGTACGAAGTAGAAGCTTCTAAGTTGTTGCAGTCACCAAGAATGGAGCACAGAAGTTCAAGTTTTGGTTTTTGAAAATTCAATTTTTGGCCGCTATTGCTGCCTTGTAGTTGACCTAGGACCTTGAGATTTTGCATGAACCGAACCCTGGCAGTCACATTACGCGAGAAAATGCGACATATGGTAATGCGTAGTAAAAACAGCAGTAAACCTAACGTTCTCTACATTTGTTTTCGAAATGACGTAACTTAAAATCTTCACAATGGACGCATTTATCTCGGAAACGTCTCCATTTAACGTCTGTTAACTAATGCCACGTGATGAGGTTTGCGGTCGCACCAGTCTGTACGAAGTAGAAGCTTTTAAGTTGTTGCAGTCACCAATAAAGGGGCACAGAAATTCAAGTTTTAGGTTATGAAAATTCAATTTTTGACATCTTTTGCTGCCTTGTGGTTGACCTAGGACCTTAATATTTTGCATGAACCGAACCCTGGCAGCCGCAATACACGAGAAAAAGCGAGAAGTGGTAATGCGTAGTAAAAACCGCAGAAAACCTAACGTTATCTACATTTGTTTTCGAAATGACGTAAGAGAAAATCTTCATAATGGACGCATTTCTCTCGGAAACGTTTACATTTATCGTCTGGCAACTAATGCCGCGTGATGAGGTTTGCGGTCGCCCCACTCTGTACAGAGTAGAAGCTTCTAAGTTGTTGCAGTCACCAAGAATGGAGCACAGAAATTCAAGTTTTAGTCTTTGAAAATTCAGTTTTTGGCCGGTTTTACTGCCATGTAGTTGACCAATGACCTTAAGATCTTGCATGAACCGAAATCTGGCAGCCACATTACACGAGAAAAAGCGAGAACTGTTAATGCGTAGTAAAAACCGTAGAAAACCTATTGTTTTCTACTTTTGTTTTCGAAATGACGTAACTGGAAATCGTCACGTTTGGACGCATTTCTCTCGGAAACGTTTACATTTATCGTCTGGCAACTAATGCCGCGTGACGAGGTTTGCGGTCGCACCACTCTGTACGAAGTAGAAGCTTCTAAGAAGGTGCAGTCACCAAGAAAGGAGCACAGAAATTAAAGTTTTAGTTTTTGAAAATTAATTTTTTGGCCGGTTTTGCTTCCTTGTGGTGACCTAGACCCTTAAGATTTTGCATGAACCGAACTCTGGCAGCCACATTACACGAGAAAAAGCGAGAAGTTGTATTGCGTAGTAAACACCGCAGAAAACCTAACGTTTTCTTCATTTGTTTTCGAAAAGACCTAACCGAAAATCGTCACATTGGACGCATTTCTCTCGGAAACGTTTACATTTATCTTCTGGTAACTAATGCCGCGTGACGAGGTTTGCGGTCGCACCACTCTGTACGAAGTAGAAGCTTCTAAGTTGTAGCAGTCACCATGAAAGGAGCACAGAAATTCAAGTTTTGGTTTTTGAAATTTCAATTTTTGCTGGTATTGCTGCCTTGTTGTTGCCCTAGGTCCTTAAGATTTTGCATGAACCGAACCCTGGCAGCCACATTACACAAGAGGAAGCGAGAAGGGGTAATGCATAGTAAAAACCGCAGAAAACCTAACATTTCCTAGATTTGTTTTCGAATTGACGTAACTGAAAATCTTCAAAATGGACGCATTTCTCTCGGATGCGTTTACATTTATCGTCTGGCAAGTAATGCCGCGTGGTGAGGTTTGAGGTCGCACCACTCTGTATGAAGTAGAAGCTTCTAAGTTGTTGCAGTCACCAAGAGAGGGGCACAGAAGTTCAAGTTTTTTTTTTTTTTGATAATTTAATTTTTGGCCGGTTTTGGTTCTTTGTGGTTGACCTAGACTCTTAAGATTTTTCGTCAATTGAACTCTGGCAGCCACA
This sequence comes from Schistocerca serialis cubense, assembly GCF_023864345.2. Taxonomy (NCBI): domain Eukaryota; kingdom Metazoa; phylum Arthropoda; class Insecta; order Orthoptera; family Acrididae; genus Schistocerca; species Schistocerca serialis. Next base: position 7,965,789 of record NW_026047571.1, read on the forward strand.
TTACACGAGAAAAAGCGAGAAGTGGTAATGCGTAGTAAACACCGCAGAAAACCTAACGTTTTCTACATTTGTTTTCGAATTGATCTAACTGAAATTCGTCACATTGGACGCATTTCTCTCGGAAACGTTTACATTTATCGACTGGCAACTAATGCCGCGTGACGAGGTTGGCGGTCGCACCACTCTGTACGAAGTAGAAGCTTATACGTTGTTGCAGTCACCACGTAAGGGGAACAGAAGTTCAAGTTTTAGTTTTTGAAAATTCAGTTTTTGGCCGCTTTTGCAGGCTTGTAGTTACCAAGGACCTTAAGATTTTGCATGAACCGAACTCTGGCAGCCACATTACACGAGAAAGAGCGAGAAGTGGTAATGCGTAGTAAACACCGCAGAAAACCTACCGATTTCTACATTTGTTTTCGAAAAGACCTAACCGAAAATCGTCACATTGGACGCATTTCTCTCGGAAACGTTGACATTTATCGTCTGGCAACTTATGCCGCGTGACGAGGTTTGCGGTCGCACCACTCTGTACGAAGTAGAAGCTTCTCAGTCGTTGCAGTCACCAAGAAAGGAGCACAGAAATTCAAGTTTAGGTTTTTGAAAATTCAATTTTTGGCCGCTTTCGCTGCCTTGTACTTGACCTAGGACATAACGTTTTGGCATAAACTGAACCCTGGCAGCCACATTACACGAGAAAATGCGAGATATGGTAATGCGTAGTAAAAACCGCAGTAAACCTAACGTTTTCTACATTTGTTTTCGAAATGACGTAACTGAAAATCTTCACAATGGACGCATTTCTCTCGGAAACGTTTACATTTATCGTCTGACAACTAATGCCGCGTGATGAGGTTTTGAGGTTTCACCACTCTGTACGAAGCTGAAGCTTCTATGGTGTTGCAGTCACCAAGAAAGGGGCACAGATGTTCAAGTTTTTTTTTTCAAAATTTAATTTTTGGCCGGTTTTGCTTCCTTGTGGTTAACCTAGCCCCTTAGGATTTTGCATGAACCGAACTCTGGCAGCCACATTACACGAGAAAAAGCGAGAAGTGGTAATGCGTAGTAAACACCGCAGAAAACCTAACGTTTTCTACATTTGTTTTCGAAATGACCTAACCGAAAATCGTCACTTTGGACGCATTTCTCTCGGAAACGTTTAAATTTATCTTCTGGCAACTAATGCTGCGTGACGAGGTTTGCGGTCGCACCACTCTGTACGAAGTAGAAGCTTCTAAGTTGTTGCAGTCACCATGAAAGGAGCACAGAAATTCAAGTTTTAGTTTTTGAAATTTCAATTTTTGCTGGTTTTCCTGCCTTGTTATTGCACTAAGTCCCTAAGATTTTGCATGAACCGAACCCTGGCAGCCACATTACACGAGAAGTAGCGAGAAGGGGTAATGCATAGTAAAAACCGCAGAAAACCTAACGTTTCCTACATTTGTTTTCGAATTGACGTAACTGAAAATCCTCACAATGAACGCATTTCTCTCGGAAACATTTACATTTATCGTCCGACAACTAATGCCGCGCGATGAGGTTTGCGGTCGCACCAATCTGTACGAAGTAGAAGCTTCTAAGTTGTTGCAGTCACCAAGAAAGCGGAACTGAGATTCAAGTTTTAGTTTTTCAAAATTCAATTTTTGGCCGGATTTGTTGCCTTCTATTTTACCTAGGAACTTAAGATTTTGCATGAACCGAACTCAGGCAGCCACATTACACGAGAAAAAGCGAGAAGTGGTAATGCGTATTAAAAACCGCAAAACACCTGCCGGTTTCTACATTTGTTTTCGAAATGACGTAGCTGAAAATCTTCACAATGGACGCATTTATCTCGCAAACGTTTACATTTATCGTATGGCAACTAATGCCGCGTGATGAGGTTTGCGGTCGCACCACACTGTACGAAGTAGAAGCTTCTGAGTTGTTGCAGTCACCAAGAAAGGAGCACAGAAATTCAAGTTTTAGTTGTTGAAAATTCAATTTTTGGCCGGTTTTGCTACCTTGTAGTTAACCTAGGACCTTAAGATTTTGCATGAACAAACCCTGGTAGCCACATTACACGAGAAAAAGCGAGAAGTGGTAATGCGTAGTAAACACCGCAGAAAACCTAACGTTTTCTACATTTGTTTTCGAAATGACGTAAGTGAAAATCTTCATAATGGACGCATTTCTCTCGGAAACGTTTACATTTATCGTCTGGCAACTAATGCCGCGTGATGAGGTTTGCGGTCGCCCCACTCTGTACAAAGTAGAAGCTTCTAAGTTGTTGCAGTCACCAAGAAAGCAGCACAGAAATTCAAGTTTAAGTTTTTTAAAATTCAGTTTTTGGCCGGTTTTGCTGCCATGTAGTTGACCAAGGACCTTAAGATCTTGCATGAACCGAAATCTGGCAGCCACATTACACAAGAAAAAGCGAGAGGTGGTAATGCGTAGTAAACACCGCAGAAAACCTAACGTTTTCTACATTTGTTTTCGAAATGACGTAACTGCAAATCGTCACGTTTGGACGCATTTCTCTCGGAAACGTTTACATTTATCGTCTGCCAACTAATGCCGCGTGACGAGGTTTGCGGTCGCACCACTCTGTACGAAGTAGAAGCTTCTAAGTTGTTGCAGTCACCAAGAAAGGAGCACAGAAATCAAGTTTTAGTTTCTGAAAATTCAATTTTTTGCCGGTTTTGCTTCCTTGTGGTTGACCTAGACCCTATCATTTTGCATGAACCGAACTCTGGCAGCCACATTACACGAGAAAAAGCTAGAAGTGGTAATGCGTAGAAAAACTGCAGAGAACCTAACGTTTTCTACATTTGTTTTCGAAATTACGTAACTGAAAATCTTCACAATGAACGCATTTCTCTCGGAAACGTTTACATTTGTCGTCTGACAACTAATGCCGCGCGATGAGGTTTGCGGTCGCTCCAATCTGTACGAAGTAGAAGCTTCTAAGTTGTTGCAGTCACCAAGAAAGCGGCACAGAGATTCAAGTTTTAGTTTTTCAAAATTCAATTTTTGGCCGGATTTGTTGCCTTGTATTTGACCTAGGACCCTTAGATTTTGCATGAACCGAACACAGGCAGCCACATTACACGAGAAAAAGCGAGAAGTGGTAATGCGTATTAAAAACCGCAAAACACCTGCCGGTTTCTACATTTGTTTTCGAAATGACGTAACTGAAAATCTTCACAATGGACGCATCTCTCTCGGAAACGTTTACATTTATCGTATGGCAACTAATGCCGCGTGATGAGGTTTTCGGTCGCACCACTCTGTACGAAGTAGAAGCTTCCAAGTTGTTGCAGTCACCAAGAAAGGAGCACCTAAATTCAAGTTTTAGTTTTTGAAAATTCAGTTTTGGCCGCTTTTGCTGCCTTGTAGTTGACCTAGGACCTTAAGATTTTGCATGAACTGAACTCTGGCAGACACATTACACGAGAAAAAGCGAGAAGTGGTAATGCATAGTAAAAACCGCAGAAAACCTAACATTTCCTACATTTGTTTTCGAATTGACGTAACTGAAAATCTTCACAATGGACGCATTTCTCTCGGAAACGTTTACATTTATCGTCTGGCAACTAATGCCGCATGACGAGGTTTGCGGTCGCACCACTCTGTACAAAGTAGAGGCTTCTAAGTTGTTGCAGTCACGAAGAAAGGAGCACAGAAATTCAAGATTTAATCTTTAAAAATTCGATTTTTGCCGCTTATGCTGGCTTGTAGTTGACCTAGGACCTTAAGATTTTGCATGAACCGAACTCAGGCAGCCACATTACACGAGAAAAAGCGAGAAGCTGTAATGCGTAGTAAAAACCGCAGAAAACCTAACGATTTCTACATTTGTTTTCGAAATGACGTAACTGGAAATGGTCACATTGGCCGCATTTCTCTCGGAAACGTTTACATTCATCGTCTGGAAACTAATTCCGCGTGACGAGGTTTGCGGTCGCACCACTCTGTACGAAGTAGAAGCTTCTAAGTTGTTACAGTCACCAAATAAGGAGCACCGAAATTGAAGTTTTAGTTTTTGAAAATTCAGTTTTTGGTCGCTTTTGCTGCCTTGTAGTTGACCTAGGACATTACGATTTTGCATTAACTGAACTCTCGCAGACACATTACACGAGAAAAAGCGAGAGGCGGTAATGCGTAGAAAAGACCGCAGAAAACCTAACGTTTTCTGCATTTGTTTTCGAAATGACGTAACTGAAAATCTTCACAATGGAAGCATTTCTCTCGGAAACGTTGGCATTTATCGTCTGGCAACAAATGCCGCGTGATGAGATTTGCGGTCGCACAATTCTGTACGAAGTAGAAGCTTCTAAGTTGTTGCAGTCACCAAGAAAGGAGCACCGAAATTCAAGTTTTAGTCTTTGAAAATTCAGTTTTTGGCCGCTTTTGCTGCCTTGTAGTTGACCTAGGACCTTAAGATTTTGCATGAACCGAACTCTGGCAGAAACATTACTCGAGAAAAAGCGATAAGTGGTAATGCGTAGTAAAAACCGCAGATAAACTAACGTTTTCTACATTTGTTCTCGAAATGACGTAACTGGAAATCGTCACATTGGACGCATTTCTCTTGGAAACGTTTACATTTATCGTCTGGCAACTAATGCCGCGTGATGAGGTTTTGATGTCGCACCACTCTGTACGAAGCTGAAGCTTCTATGTTGGTGCAGTCACCAAGAAAGGGGCACAGATGTTCAAGTTTTTTTTTTTTTGAAAATTCAATTATTGGCCGATTTTGCTTCCTTGTGGTTGACCTAGACCCTAGGATTTTGCATGTACCGAACTCTGGCAGCCACATTACACGAGAAAAAGCGAGAAGTCGTAATGCGTAGTAAACACCGCAGAAAACCTAACGTTTTCTACATTTGATTTCGAAATGACCCAACCGAAAATCGTCACATTGGACGCATTTCCTCGGAAACGTTTACATTTATCATCTGACCACTAATGCCGCGTGGTGTGGTTTGAGGTCGCATCACTCTGTACGAAGTAGAAGCTTCTAAGTTGTTGCAGTCAACAAGAAAGGGGCACTGAAATTCAAGTTTTAGATTTTGAATACTCAGTTTTTTGCCGCTTTTGCTGCCTTGTAGTTGACCTAGGACCTTAACATTTTGCATGAACCGAACCCTGGCAGCCACATTACACGACACAAAGCGAGAAGAGGTAATGCGTAGTAAAAACCGCAGAAAACCTAACGGTTTCTACATTTGTTTTCGAAATGACGTAACTGAAAATCCTCACAATGAACGCATTTCTCTCGGAAACATTTACATTAATCGTCTGACAACTAATGCCGCGCGATGAGGTTTGCGGTCGCACCAATCTGTACGAAGTAGAAGCTTCTAAGTTGTTGCAGTCACCAAGAAAGCGGAACAGAGATTCAAGATTTAGTTTTTCAAAATTCAATTTTTGGCCGGATTTATTGCCTTGTATTTTACCTAGAACCTTAAGATTTTGCATGAACCGAACTCAGGCAGCCACATTACGCGAGAAAAAGCGAGAAATGGTAATGCGTATTAAAAACCGCAAAACACCTGCCGTTTTCTACATTTGTTTTCGAAATGACGTAGCTGAAAATCTTCACAATGGACGCATTTCGCTCGGAAACGTTTATATTTATCGTATGGCAACTAATGCCGCGTGATGAGGTTTTGAGGTCGCACCACTCTGTACGAAGCTGAAGCTTCTATGTTGTTGCAGTCACCAAGAAAGGGGCACAGATGTTCAAGTCTTTTTTTTTTTTGAAAATTCAATTTTTGTCCGGTTTTGCTTCCTTGTGGTTGACCTAGACCCTATCATTTTGCATGAACCGAACTCTGGCAGCCACATTATTCGAGAAATAGCGAGAAGTGGTAATGCGTAGTAAACACCGCAGAAAACCTAACGTTTTCTACATTTGTTTTCGAAATGACCTAACCGAAAATCGTCACATTGGACGCATTTCTCTCGGAAACGTTTACATTTATCGTCTGGCAACTAATGCCGCGTGACGAGGTTTGCGGTCGCACCACTCTGTACGAAGTAGAAGCTTATACATTGTTGCAGTCACCAAGCAAGGGGCACAGAAGTTCAAGTTTTAGTTTTTGAAAATTCAGTTTTTGGCCGCTTTTGCAGCCTTGTAGTTACCTAGGACCTTAAGATTTTGCATGAACAGAACTCTGGCAGCCACATTACACGAGAAAAAGCGAGAAGTGGTAATGCATAGTAAAAACCGCAGAAAACCTAATGTTTTCTTCATTTGTTTTCGAAATGACGTAACTGAAAATCTTCACAATGGTCGCATTTCTCTCGGAAACGTTTACATTTATCTTCTGGCAACTAATGCCGCGTGACGAAGTTTGCGGTCGCAACACTCTGTACGAAGTAGAAGCTTCTAAGTTGTTGCTGTCACCAAGAAAGGGGCAGAGAAATTCAAGTTTTAGTTTTTGAAAATTCAGTTTTTTGCCGCTTTTGCTACCTTGTAGATGACCTAGACCCTTAAGATTTTGCATGAACCGAACTCTGGCAGCCACATTACACGAGAAAAAGCGAGAAGTGGTAATGCATAGTAAAAACCGCAGAAAACCTAATGTTTTCTTCATTTGTTTTCGAAATGACGTAACTGAAAATCTTCACAATGGTCGCATTTCTCTCGGAAACGTTTACATTTATCTTCTGGCAACTAATGCCGCGTGATGAGGTTTGCGGTCGCACCAACATGTTCGAAGTAGAAGCTTCTAAGTTGTAGCAGTCAACAAGAAAGGGGCACAGAATTTCAAGTTTTAGATTTTGAAAATTCAGTTTTTGGCCGCTTTTGCTGCCTTGTGGTTGACCTAGGACCTTAACATTTTGCATGAACCGAACTCAGGCAGCCACATTACACGAGAAAAAGCGAGAAGTGGTAATGCGTAGTAAAAACTGCAGAGAACCTAACGTTTTCTACATTTTTTTTCGAAATTACGTAACTGAAAATCTTCAGAATGAACGCATTTCTCTCGGAAACGTTTACATTTGTCGTCTGACAACTAATGCCGCGCGATGAGGTTTGCGGTCGCACCAATCTGTACGAAGTAGAAGCTTCTAAGTTGTTGCAGTCACCAAGAAAGGAGCACCGAAATTCAAGTTTTAGTCTTTGAAAATTCAGTTTTTGGCCTCTTTTGCTGCCTTGTAGTTGACCTAGGACCTTAAGATTTTGCATGAACCGAACTCTGGCAGAAACATTACTCGAGAAAAAGCGATAAGTGGTAATGCGTAGTAAAAACCGCAGATAAACTAACGTTTTCTACATTTGTTCTCGAAATAACGTAACTGGAAATCGTCACATTGGACGCATATCTCTTGGAAACGTTTACATTTATCGTCTGGCAACTAATGCCGCGTGATGAGGTTTTGAGGTCGCACCACTCTGTACGAAGCTGAAGCTTCTATGTTGGTGCAGTCACCAAGAAAGGGGCACAGATGTTCAAGTTTTTTTTTTTTTGAAAATTCAATTATTGGCCGATTTTGCTTTCTTGTGGTTGACCTATACCCTAGGATTTTGCATGTACCGAACTCTGGCAGCCACATAACACGAGAAAAAGCGAGAAGTCGTAATGCGTAGTAAACACCGCAGAAAACCTAACGTTTTCTACATTTGATTTCGAAATGACCCAACCGAAAATCGTCACATTGGACGCATTTCCTCGGAAACGTTTACATTTATCATCTGGCCACTAATGCCGCCTAACGAGGTTTGCGGTAGCACCACTCTGTACGAAGTAGAAGCTTCAAAGTTGTTGCAGTCACCAAGAAAGGTGCACAGAAATTCAAGATTTAGTTTTTTAAAATTCCATTTTTGGCTGCTTTGGCTGCCTTCTTGTTGCCCTAGGTCCTTAAGATTGTGCGTGAACCGAACCCTGGCAGCCACATTACTCGAGAAGAAGCGAGAAGTGGTAATGCATAGTAAAAACCGCAGAAAACCTAACATTCCCTACATTTGTTTTCGAATTGACGTAACTGAAAATCTTCACAATGGACGCATTTCTCTCGGAAACGTTTACATTTGTCGTCTGGCAAGTAATGCCGCGTGGTGTGGTTTGAGGTCGCACCACTCTGTACGAAGTAGAAGCTTCTAAGTTGTTGCAGTCAACAAGAAAGGGGCACTGAAATTCAAGTTTTAGATTTTGAATACTCAGTTTTTTGCCGCTTTTGCTGCCTTGTAGTTGACCTAGAACCTTAACATTTTGCATGAGCCGAACCCTGGCAGCCACATTACACGAGAGAAAGCGAGAAGAGGTAATGCGTATTAAAAACCGCAGAAAACCTAACGGTTTCTTCATTTGTTTTCGAAATGACGTAACTGAAAATCCTCACAATGAACGCATTTCTCTCGGAAACATTTACATTTATCGTCTGACAACTAATGCCGCGCGATGAGGTTTGCGGTCGCACCAATCTGTACGAAGTAGAAGCTTCTAAGTTGTTGCAGTCACCAAGAAAGCGGAACAGAGATTCAAGTTTTAGTTTTTCAAAATTCAATTTTTGGCCGGATTTATTGCCTTGTATTTTACCTAGAACCTTAAGATTTTGCATGAACCGAACTCAGGCAGCCACATTACACGAGTAAAAGCGAGAAGTGGTAATGCGTATTAAAAACCGCAAAACACCTGCCGGTTTCTACATTTGTTTTCGAAATGACGTAGCTGAAAATCTTCACAATGGACGCATTTCGCTCATAAACGTTTACATTTATCGTATGGCAACTAATGCCGCGTGATGAGGTTTGCGGTCGCACCACTCTGTACGAAGTAGAAGCTTCTGAGTTGTTGCAGTCACCAAGAAAGGAGCACAGAAATTCAAGTTTTAGTTGTTGAAGATTCAATTTTTGGCCGGTTTTGCTACCTTGTAGTTAACCTAGGACCTTAAGATTTTGCATGAACAAACCCTGGCAGCCACATTACACGAGAAAAAGCGAGAAGTGGTAATGCGTAGTAAACACCGCAGAAAACCTAACGTCTTCTACATTTGTTTTCGAAATGACGTAAGTGAAAATCTTCATAATGGACGCATTTCTCTCGGAAACGTTTACATTTATCGTCTGGCAACTAATGCCGCGTGACGAGGTTTGCGGTCGCACCACTCTGTACGAAGTAGAAGCTTATACATTGTTGCAGTCACCAAGCAAGGGGCACAGAAGTTCAAGTTTTAGTTTTTGAAAATTCAGTTTTTGGCCGCTTTTGCAGCCTTGTAGTTACCTAGGACCTTAAGATTTTGCATGAACAGAACTCTGGCAGCCACATTACACGAGAAAAAGCGAGAAGTGGTAATGCGTAGTAAAAACCGAAGAAAACCTAACGTTTTCTACATTTGTTTTCGAAATGACGTAACTGGAAATCGTCATATTGGACGCATTTGTCTCGGAAACGTTTACACTTATCATCTGGCAACTAATGCCGCGTGATGAGGTTTGCGGTCGCACCAATATGTATGAAGTAGAAGCTTCTAAGTTGTTGCAGTCAACAAGAAAGGGGCACAGGATTTCAAGTTTTAGATTTTGGAAATTCAGTTTTTGGCCGCTTTTGCTGCCTTGTAGTTGACCTAGGACCTTAACATTTTGCATGAACCGAACTCTGGCAGCCACATTACACGAGAAAAAGCGAGAAGTGGTAATGCGTAGTAAAAACTGCAGAGAACCTAACGTTTTCTACATTTGTTTTCGAAATTACGTAACTGAAAATCTTCACAATGAACGCATTACTCTCGGAAACGTTTACATTTGTCGTCTGACAACTAATGCCGCGCGATGAGGTTTGCGGTCGCACCAATCTGTACGAAGTAGAAGCTTCTAAGTTGTTGCAGTCACCAAGAAAGCGGCACAGAGATTCAAGTTTTAGTTTTTCAAAATTCAATTATGGCCGGATTTGTTGCCTTGTATTTGACCTAGGACCTTAAGATTTTGCATGAACAAACCCTGGCAGCCACATTACACGAGAAAATCGAGAAGAGGTATTGCGTAGTAAAAACCGCAGAGAACCTAACGTTTTCTACATTTGTTTTCGAAATGACGCAACTGAGAATCTGCACAATGGACGCATTTCTCTCGGAAACTTATATTTATCGTCTGGCAACTAATGCCGCGTGATGAGCTTTGCGGTCGCACCACTCCGTACGAAGTAGAAGCTTCTAAGTTGTTGCAGTCCCCAAGAAAGGGGCACAGAAGTTCAAATCTATTTCTTTTTTTGGAAATTCAATTTTTTGCCGGTTTTGCTTCTTTGTGGCTGACCTAGGACCTTAAGATTTTGCATGAACCGAACTCTGGCAGCCACATTACACGAGAAAAAGCGAGAAGTGGTAATGCGTGGTAAAAACCGCAGAAAACCTAGTGTTTTCTACATTTGTTTTCGAAATGACGTAACTGGAAATCGTCACATTGGACGCATTTCTCTCGGAAACGTTTACATTTATCGTCTGGCAACTAATGCCGTGTGATGAGGTTTGCGGTCGCACAACTCTGTACGAAGCAGAAGCTTCTAAGTTGTTGCAGTCACCAAGAAAGGATCACAGAAATTCAAGTTTTAATCTTTGAAAATTCGATTTTTGACGCTTATGCTGCCTTGTAGTTGACCTAGGACCTTAAGTTTTTGCATGAACCGAACTCAGGCAGCCACATTACACGAGAAAAAGCGAGAAGCCGTTATGCTTAGTAAAAACAGCAGAAAACCTAACGTTTTCTACATTTGTTTTCGAAATGACGTAACTGCAAATCGTCACATTGGACGCATTTCTCTCGGAAACGTTTACATTCATCGTCTGGCAACTAATTCCGCGTGACGAGGTTTGCTGTCGCACCACTCTGTACGAAGTAGAAGCTTCTAAGATGTCGCAGTCACCAAGAAAGGAGTTCAGAAATTCAAGTTTTGGTTTTTGAAAATTCAATTTTTGACTGCTTTTGCTGCCTTGTGGTTGACCTAGGACCTTAAAATTTTGCATGAACCGAACACTGGCAGCCGCAATACACGAAAAAAAGCGAGAAGTGGTAATGCGTAGTAAAAACCGCAGAAAACCTAACATTTTCTACATTTGTTTTCGAAATGACGTAACTGAAAATCTTCACAATGGACGCATTTCTCTCGGAAACGTTTACATTTATCGTCTGGCAACTAATGCCGCGTGATGAGATTTTGAGGTCGCACCACTCTGTACGAAGCTGAAGCTTCTATGTTGTTGCAGTCACCAAGAAAGGGGCACAGATGTTCAAGTCTTTTTTTTTTTTTTGAAAATTCAATTTTTGGCCGGTTTTGCTTCCTTGTGGTTGACCTAGACCCTATCATTTTGCATGAACCGAACTCTGGCAGCCACATTACTCGAGAAATAGCGAGAAGTGGTAATGCGTAGTAAAAACCGCAGAAAACCTAGTGTTTTCTACATTTGTTTTCGAAATGACGTAACTGGAAATCGTCACATTGGACGCATTTCTCTCGGAAACGTTTACATTTATCGTCTGGCAACTAATGCCGCGTGATGAGGTTTGCGGTCGCACAACTCTGTACGAAGCAGAAGCTTCTAAGTTGTTGCAGTCACCAAGAAAGGATCACAGAAATTCAAGTTTTAATCTTTGAAAATTCGATTTTCGACGCTTATACTGCCGTGTAGTTGACCTAGGACCTTAAGTTTTTGCATGAACCGAACTCAGGCAGCCACATTACACGAGAAAAAGCGAGAAGCTGTAATGCGTAGTAAAAACCGCAGAAAACCTAACGTTTTCTACATTTGTTTTCGAAATGACGTAACTGGAAATCGTCACATTGGACGCATTTCTCTCGGAAACGTTTGCATTCATCGTCTGGCAACTAATTCCGCGTGACGAGGTTTGCGGTCGCACCACTCTGTACGAAGTAGAAGCTTCTAAGTTGTTGCAGTCACCAAGAAAGGAGCACCGAAATTCAAGTTTTAGTTTTTGAAAATTCAGTTTTTGGCCGCTTTTGCTGTCTTGTATTTGACCTAGGACCTTAAGATTTTACATGAACCAAACTCTGGCAGACACATTACACGAGAAAAAGCGAGAAGTGGTAATGTGTAGTAAAAACCGCAGAAAACCTACCGTTTTCTTCATTTGTTTTCGAAATGACGTTACTGAAAATCGTCACATTGGACGCATTTCTCTCAGAAACGTTTACATTTATCGTCTGGCAACTAATGGCGCGTGATGAGGTTTCCGGACGCACCACTCTGTACGAAGTAGAAGCTTCTAAGTTGTTGCAGTCACCAAGAAAGGGGCACAGATGTTCAAGTTTTTTTTTTTTTTTTGAAAATTCAATTTTTGGCTGTTTTGCTTCCTTTTGGTTGACCTAGACCCTACGATTTTGCATGAACCGAACTCTGGCAGCCACATTTCACGAGAAAAAGCGAGAAGTCGTAATGCGTAGTAAACACCGCAGAAAACGTAACGTTTTCTACATTTGTTTTCGAAATGATCTAACTGAAAATCGTCACATTGGACGCATTTCTCTCGGAAACGTTTACATTTATCGTCTGGCAACTAATGCCGCGTAACGAGGTTTGCGGTCGCACCACTCTGTACCAAGTAGAAGCTTATACATTGTTGCAGTCACCAATCAAGGGGCACAGGAGTTCAAGTTTTAGTTTTTCAAAATTCAGTTTTTGGCCGCTTTTGCAGCCCTGTAGATACCTAGGACCTTAAGATTTTGCATGAACAGAACTCTGGCAGCCACATTACACGAGTGAAAGCGAGAAGAGGTAATGCGTATTAAAAACCTCAGAAAACCTAACGGTTTCTACATGTGTTTTTGAAACAATGTAAGTGAGAATCTTCACAATGGACGCATTTTGCTCGGCAACTTTTACATTTATCGTCTGGCAACTAATGCCGCGTGATGAGCTTTGCGGTCGCACCACTCTGTACGAAGTAGAAGCTTCTAAGTTGTTGCAGTCCCCAAGAAAGGGGCACAGAAGTTCAAGTTTTTTTTTTTTTTTAAATTCAATTTTTGGCCGGTTTTGCTTCTTTGTGGTTGACCTAGGACCTTAAGATTTTGCACGAACCGAACTCTGGCAGCCACATTACACGAGAAAAGCGAGAAGTGGTAATGCGTAATAAAAAACGCAGAAAACCTAGTGTTTTCTACATTTGTTTTCGAAATGACGTAACTGGAAATCGTCACATTGGACGCTATTCTCTCGGAAACGTTTACATTTATCGTCTGGCAACTAATGCCGCGTGACGAGGTTTGCGGTCGCACCACTCTGTACGAAGTAGAAGCTTATACATTGTTGCAGTCACCAAGCAAGGGGCACAGAAGTTCAAGTTTTAGTTTTTGAAAATTCAGTTTTTGGCCGCTTTTGCAGCCTTGTAGTTACCTAGGACCTTAAGATTTTGCATGAACAGAACTCTGGCAGCCACATTACACGAGAAAAAGCGAGAAGTGGTAATGCGTAGTAAAAACCGAAGAAAACCTAACGTTTTCTACATTTGTTTTCGAAATGACGTAACTGGAAATCGTCATATTGGACGCATTTGTCTCGGAAACGTTTACACTTATCATCTGGCAACTAATGCCGCGTGATGAGGTTTGCGGTCGCACCAATATGTATGAAGTAGAAGCTTCTAAGTTGTTGCAGTCAACAAGAAAGGGGCACAGGATTTCAAGTTTTAGATTTTGGAAATTCAGTTTTTGGCCGCTTTTGCTGCCTTGTAGTTGACCTAGGACCTTAACATTTTGCATGAACCGAACTCTGGCAGCCACATTACACGAGAAAAAGCGAGAAGTGGTAATGCGTAGTAAAAACTGCAGAGAACCTAACGTTTTCTACATTTGTTTTCGAAATTACGTAACTGAAAATCTTCACAATGAACGCATTACTCTCGGAAACGTTTACATTTGTCGTCTGACAACTAATGCCGCGTGACGAGGTTTGCGGTCGCACCAATCTGTACGAAGTAGAAGCTTCTAAGTTGTTGCAGTCACCAAGAAAGCGGCACAGAGATTCAAGTTTTAGTTTTTCAAAATTCAATTATGGCCGGATTTGTTGCCTTGTATTTGACCTAGGACCTTAAGATTTTGCATGAACAAACCCTGGCAGCCACATTACACGAGAAAATCGAGAAGAGGTATTGCGTAGTAAAAACCGCAGAGAACCTAACGTTTTCTACATTTGTTTTCGAAATGACGCAACTGAGAATCTGCACAATGGACGCATTTCTCTCGGAAACTTATATTTATCGTCTGGCAACTAATGCCGCGTGATGAGCTTTGCGGTCGCACCACTCCGTACGAAGTAGAAGCTTCTAAGTTGTTGCAGTCCCCAAGAAAGGGGCACAGAAGTTCAAATCTATTTCTTTTTTTGGAAATTCAATTTTTTGCCGGTTTTGCTTCTTTGTGGCTGACCTAGGACCTTAAGATTTTGCATGAACCGAACTCTGGCAGCCACATTACACGAGAAAAAGCGAGAAGTGGTAATGCGTGGTAAAAACCGCAGAAAACCTAGTGTTTTCTACATTTGTTTTCGAAATGACGTAACTGGAAATCGTCACATTGGACGCATTTCTCTCGGAAACGTTTACATTTATCGTCTGGCAACTAATGCCGTGTGATGAGGTTTGCGGTCGCACAACTCTGTACGAAGCAGAAGCTTCTAAGTTGTTGCAGTCACCAAGAAAGGATCACAGAAATTCAAGTTTTAATCTTTGAAAATTCGATTTTTGACGCTTATGCTGCCTTGTAGTTGACCTAGGACCTTAAGTTTTTGCATGAACCGAACTCAGGCAGCCACATTACACGAGAAAAAGCGAGAAGCCGTTATGCTTAGTAAAAACAGCAGAAAACCTAACGTTTTCTACATTTGTTTTCGAAATGACGTAACTGCAAATCGTCACATTGGACGCATTTCTCTCGGAAACGTTTACATTCATCGTCTGGCAACTAATTCCGCGTGACGAGGTTTGCTGTCGCACCACTCTGTACGAAGTAGAAGCTTCTAAGTTGTCGCAGTCACCAAGAAAGGAGTTCAGAAATTCAAGTTTTGGTTTTTGAAAATTCAATTTTTGACTGCTTTTGCTGCCTTGTGGTTGACCTAGGACCTTAAAATTTTGCATGAACCGAACACTGGCAGCCGCAATACACGAAAAAAAGCGAGAAGTGGTAATGCGTAGTAAAAACCGCAGAAAACCTAACATTTTCTACATTTGTTTTCGAAATGACGTAACTGAAAATCTTCACAATGGACGCATTTCTCTCGGAAACGTTTACATTTATCGTCTGGCAACTAATGCCGCGTGATGAGATTTTGAGGTCGCAGCACTCTGTACGAAGCTGAAGCTTCTATGTTGTTGCAGTCACCAAGAAAGGGGCACAGATGTTCAAGTTTTTTTTTTTTGAAAATTCAATTTTTGGCTGTTTTGCTTCCTTTTGGTTGACCTAGACCCTAGGATTTGGCACAAACCGAACTCTGGCAGCCACATTTCACGAGAAAAAGCGAGAAGTCGTAATGCGTAGTAAACACCGCAGAAAACCTAACGTTTTCTACCTTTGTTTTCGAAATGATCTAACTGAAAATCGTCACATTGGACGCATTTCTCTCGGAAACGTTTACATTTATCGTCTGGCAACTAATGCCGCGTGCTGAGGTTTGCGGTCGCACCACTCTGTACCAAGTAGAAGCTTATACATTGTTGCAGCCACCAATCAAGGGGCACGGAAGTTCAAGTTTTAGTTTTTCAAAATTCAGTTTTTGGCCGCTTTTGCAGCCTTGTAGATACCTAGGACCTTAAGATTTTGCATGAACAGAACTCTGGCAGCCACATTACACGAGTGAAAGCGAGAAGAGGTAATGCGTATTAAAAACCTCAGAAAACCTAACGGTTTCTACATTTGTTTTTGAAATGATGTAACTGAGAATCTTCACAATGGACGCATTTCGCTCGGCAACTTTTACATTTATCGTCTGGCAACTAATGCCGCGTGATGAGCTTTGCGGTCGCACCACTCTGTACGAAGTAGAAGCTTCTAAGTTGTTGCAGTCCCCAAGAAAGGGGCACAGAAGTTCAAGTTTTTTTTTTTTCGGAAATTCAATTTTTGGCCGGTTTTGCTTCTTTGTGGTTGACCTAGGACCTTAAGATTTTGCTTGATCCAAACTCTGGCAGCCACATTACACGAGAAAAGCGAGAAGTGGTAATGCGTAATAAAAAACGCAGAAAACCTAGTGTTTTCTTCGTTTGTTTTCGAAATGACGTAACTGGAAATCGTCACATTGGACGCATTTCTCTCGGAAACGTTTACATTTATCGTCTGGCAAGTAATGCCGCGTGGTGTGGTTTGAGGTCGCACCACACTGTACGAAGTAGAAGCTTCTAAGTTGTTGCAGTCACCAAGAAAGAGGCACAGAAATTCAAGTTTTAGTTTTTGAAAATTCAGTTTTTGGCTGCTTTTGCTGCCTTGTAGTTGACCTAGGACCTTAAGATTTTGCATGAACCGAACTCTGGCAGCCACATTACACGAGAAAAAGCGAGAAGTGGTAATTCGTAGTAAAAACCGCAGAAAACATAACGTTTTCTACATTGTTTTCGTATCGACGTAACTGAAAATCTTCACATTGGACGCATTACTCTCAGAAACGTTTACATTTATCGTCTGGCAACTAATGCCGCGTGATGAGCTTTGCGGTCGCACCACTCTGCACGAAGTAGAAGCTTCTAAGTTGTTGCAGTCACCAAG
This sequence comes from Schistocerca serialis cubense, assembly GCF_023864345.2. NCBI lineage: Eukaryota > Metazoa > Arthropoda > Insecta > Orthoptera > Acrididae > Schistocerca > Schistocerca serialis. The sequence goes on from NW_026047571.1 coordinate 7,982,474, forward strand.
TAAGGAGCACCGAAGTTGAAGTTTTAGTTTTTGAAAATTCAGTTTTTGTCGCCATTGCTGCCTTGTAGTTGACCTAGGACATTACGATTTGGCATAAACTGAACTCTGGCAGACACATTACACGAGAAAAAGCGAGAGGCGGTAATGCGTAGAAAAAACCGCAGAAAACCTAACGTTTTCTACATTTGTTTTCGAAATGACGTAACTGGAAATCGTCACAATGGAAGCATTTCTCTCGGAAACGTTTACATTTATCGTCTGGCAACTAATGCCGCGTGATGAGGTTTGCGGTCGCACAACTCTGTACGAAGCAGAAGCTTCTAAGTTGTTGCAGTCACCAAGAAAGGAGCACAGAAATTCAAGATTTAATCTTTGAAAATTCGATTTTTGCCGCTTATGCTGCCTTGTAGTTGTCCTAGGACCTTAAGATTTTGCATGAACCGAACTCAGGCAGCCACATTACACGAGAAAAAGCGAGAAGCTGTAATGCGTAGTAAAAACCACAGAAAACCTAACGTTTTCTACATTTGTTTTCGAAATGACGTAACTGGAAATGGTCACATTGCCAGCATTTCTCTCAGAAACGTTTACATTCATCGTCTGGAAACTAATTCCGCGTGACGAGGTTAGCGGGCGCACCACTCTGTACGAAGTAGACGCTTCTATGTTGTTGCAGTCACCAAGTAAGGAGCACCGAAATTGAAGTTTTAGTGTTTGAAAATTCAGTTTTTGGTCGCTTTTGCTGCCTTGTAGTTGACCTAGGACATTACGATTTTGCATTAACTGAACTCTGGCAGACACATTACACGAGAAAAAGCGAGAGGCGGTAATGCGTAGAAAAAACCGCAGAAAACCTAACGTTTTCTACATTTGTTTTCGAAATGACGTAACTGAAAATCTTAACAATGGAAGCATTTCTCTCGGAAACGTTGACATTTATCGTCTGGCAACTAATGCCGCGTGATGAGGTTTGCCGTCGCACAACTCTGTACGAAGCAGAAGCTTCTAAGTTGTTCCAGTCACCAAGAAAGGAGCACAGAAATTCAAGTTTTAATCTTTGAAAATTCGATTTTTGTCGCTTATGCTGCCTTGTAGTTGACCTAGGACCTTAAGATTTTGCATGCACCGAACACTGGCAGAAACATTACTCGAGAAAAAGCGAGAAGCTGTAATGCGTAGTAAAAACCGCAGAAAACCTAACGTTTTCTACATTTGTTTTCGAAATGACGTAACTGGAAATCGTCACATTGGACGCATTTCTCTCGGAAACGTTTACATTCATCGTCTGGCAACTAATTCCGCGTGACGAGGTTTGCGGTCACACCACTCTGTACGAAGTAGAAGTTCCTAAGTTGTTACAGTCACCAAGAAAGGAGCACCGAAATTCAAGTTTTAGTTTTTGAAAATTCAGTTTTTGGCCGCTTTTGCTGCCTTGTAGTTGACCTAGGACCTTAAGATTTTGCATGAACCGAACTCTGGCAGAAACATTACTCGAGAAAAAGCGATAAGTGGTAATGCGTAGTAAAAACCGCAGAAAAACTAACATTTTCTACATTTGTTCTCGAAATGACGTAACTGGAAATCGTCACATTGGACGCATTTCTTTTGGAAACCTTTACATTTATCGTCTGGCAACTAATGCCGCGTGATGAGGTTTGCGGTCGCACCAATCTGTACGAAGTAGAAGCTTCTAAGTTGTTGCAGTCACCAAGAACGGAGCACAGAAATTCAAGATTTGGTTTTTGAAAATTCAATTTTTGACTGCATTTGCTGCCTTGTGGTTGACATAGGACCTTAATATTTTGCATGAACCGAACACTGGCAGCCGCAATACACGAGAAAAAGCGAGAAGTGGTAATGCGTATTAAAAACCGCAGAAAACCTAACATTTTCTACATTTGTTTTCGAAATTACGTAATTGAAAATCTTCACAATGGTCGCATTTCTCTCGGAAATATTTACATTTATCGTCTGGCAACTAAAGCCGCGTGATGAGGTTTCGAGGTCGCACCACTCTGTACGAAGCTGAAGCTTCTATGTTGTTGCAGTCACCAAGAAAGGGGCACAGATGTTCAAGTTTTTTTTTTTTTGAAAATTCAATTTTTGGCTGTTTTGCTTCCTTTTGGTTGACCTAGACCCTAGGATTTGGCACAAACCGAACTCTGGCAGCCACATTTCACGAGAAAAAGCGAGAAGTCGTAATGCGTAGTAAACACCGCAGAAAACCTAACGTTTTCTACATTTGTTTTCGAAATGATCTAACTGAAAATCGTCACATTGGACGCATTTCTCTCGGAAACGTTTACATTTATCGTCTGGCAACTAATGCCGCGTGCTGAGGTTTGCGGTCGCACCACTCTGTACCAAGTAGAAGCTTATACATTGTTGCAGCCACCAATCAAGGGGCACGGAAGTTCAAGTTTTAGTTTTTCAAAATTCAGTTTTTGGCCGCTTTTGCAGCCTTGTAGATACCTAGGACCTTAAGATTTTGCATGAACAGAACTCTGGCAGCCACATTACACGAGTGAAAGCGAGAAGAGGTAATGCGTATTAAAAACCTCAGAAAACCTAACGGTTTCTACATTTGTTTTTGAAATGATGTAACTGAGAATCTTCACAATGGACGCATTTCGCTCGGCAACTTTTACATTTATCGTCTGGCAACTAATGCCGCGTGATGAGCTTTGCGGTCGCACCACTCTGTACGAAGTAGAAGCTTCTAAGTTGTTGCAGTCCCCAAGAAAGGGGCACAGAAGTTCAAGTTTTTTTTTTTTTCGGAAATTCAATTTTTGGCCGGTTTTGCTTCTTTGTGGTTGACCTAGGACCTTAAGATTTTGCTTGATCCAAACTCTGGCAGCCACATTACACGAGAAAAGCGAGAAGTGGTAATGCGTAATAAAAAACGCAGAAAACCTAGTGTTTTCTTCGTTTGTTTTCGAAATGACGTAACTGGAAATCGTCACATTGGACGCATTTCTCTCGGAAACGTTTACATTTATCGTCTGGCAACTAATGCCGCGTGACGAGGTTTGCGGTCGCACCACTCTGTACGAAGTAGAAGCTTCTAGGTTGTTGCAGTCACCAAGAAAGGAGCACCGAAATTGAAGTTTTAGTTTTTGAAAATTCAGTTATTGGTCGCTTTTGTTGCCTTGTAGTTGACCTCGGACATTACGATTTTGCATAAACTGAACTCTGGCAGACACATTACACGTGAAAAAGCGAGAGGCGGTAATGCGTAGAAAAAACCGCGGAAAACCTAACATTTTCTACATTTGTTTTCGAAATGACGTAACTGAAAATCTTCACAATGGAAGCATTTCTCTCGGAAACGATGATATTTATCGTCTGGCAACTAATGCCGCGTGATGAGGTTTGCGGTCGCACAACTCTGTACGAAGCAGAAGCTTCTAAGTTGTTGCAGTAACCAAGAAAGGAGCACAGAAATTCAAGTTTTAATCTTTGAAATTTCGATTTTTGCCGCTTATGCTGCCTTGTAGTTGACCTAGGACCTTAAGATTTTGCATGCACCGAACTCCGGCAGAAACATTACTCGAGAAAAAGCGAGAAGCTGTAACGCGTAGTAAAAACCGCAGAAAACCTAACGTTTTCTACATTTGTTTTCGAAATGACGTAACTGGAAATCGTCACATTGGACGCATTTCTCTCGGAAACGTTTACATTTATCATCTGGCCACAAATGCCGCCTCACGAGGTTTGCGGTAGCACCACTCTGTACGAAGTAGCAGCTTCAAAGTTGTTACAGTCACCAAGAAAGGAGCACAGAAATTCAAGTTTTAGTTTTTGAAAATTCCATTTTTGGCTGGTTTTGCTGCCTTCTTGTTGCCCTAGGTCCTTAAGATTTTGCATGAACCGAACCCTGGCAGCCACATTACACCAGAAGAAGCGAGAAGTGGTAATGCATAGTAAAAACCGCAGAAAACCTAACATTTCCTACGTTTGTTTTCGAATTGACGTAACTGAAAATCTTCGCAATGGACGCATTTCTCTCGGAAACGTTTACATTTATCGTCTGGCAAGTAATGCCGCGTGGTGTGGTTTGAGGTCGCACCACACTGTACGAAGTAGAAGCTTCTAAGTTGTTGCAGTCACCAAGAAAGAGGCACAGAAATTCAAGTTTTAGTTTTTGAAAATTCAGTTTTTGGCTGCTTTTGCTGCCTTGTAGTTGACCTAGGACCTTAAGATTTTGCATGAACCGAACTCTGGCAGCCACATTACACGAGAAAAAGCGAGAAGTGGTAATTCGTAGTAAAAACCGCAGAAAACATAACGTTTTCTACATTGTTTTCGTATCGACGTAACTGAAAATCTTCACATTGGACGCATTACTCTCAGAAACGTTTACATTTATCGTCTGGCAACTAATGCCGCGTGATGAGCTTTGCGGTCGCACCACTCTGCACGAAGTAGAAGCTTCTAAGTTGTTGCAGTCACCAAGTAAGGAGCACCGAAGTTGAAGTTTTAGTTTTTGAAAATTCAGTTTTTGTCGCCATTGCTGCCTTGTAGTTGACCTAGGACATTACGATTTGGCATAAACTGAACTCTGGCAGACACATTACACGAGAAAAAGCGAGAGGCGGTAATGCGTAGAAAAAACCGCAGAAAACCTAACGTTTTCTACATTTGTTTTCGAAATGACGTAACTGGATATCGTCACAATGGAAGCATTTCTCTCGGAAACGTTTACATTTATCGTCTGGCAACTAATGCCGCGTGATGAGGTTTGCGGTCGCACAACTCTGTACGAAGCAGAAGCTTCTAAGTTGTTGCAGTCACCAAGAAAGGAGCACAGAAATTCAAGATTTAATCTTTGAAAATTCGATTTTTGCCGCTTATGCTGCCTTGTAGTTGTCCTAGGACCTTAAGATTTTGCATGAACCGAACTCAGGCAGCCACATTACACGAGAAAAAGCGAGAAGCTGTAATGCGTAGTAAAAACCACAGAAAACCTAACGTTTTCTACATTTGTTTTCGAAATGACGTAACTGGAAATGGTCACATTGCCAGCATTTCTCTCAGAAACGTTTACATTCATCGTCTGGAAACTAATTCCGCGTGACGAGGTTAGCGGGCGCACCACTCTGTACGAAGTAGACGCTTCTATGTTGTTGCAGTCACCAAGTAAGGAGCACCGAAATTGAAGTTTTAGTGTTTGAAAATTCAGTTTTTGGTCGCTTTTGCTGCCTTGTAGTTGACCTAGGACATTACGATTTTGCATTAACTGAACTCTGGCAGACACATTACACGAGAAAAAGCGAGAGGCGGTAATGCGTAGAAAAAACCGCAGAAAACCTAACGTTTTCTACATTTGTTTTCGAAATGACGTAACTGAAAATCTTAACAATGGAAGCATTTCTCTCGGAAACGTTGACATTTATCGTCTGGCAACTAATGCCGCGTGATGAGGTTTGCCGTCGCACAACTCTGTACGAAGCAGAAGCTTCTAAGTTGTTCCAGTCACCAAGAAAGGAGCACAGAAATTCAAGTTTTAATCTTTGAAAATTCGATTTTTGTCGCTTATGCTGCCTTGTAGTTGACCTAGGACCTTAAGATTTTGCATGCACCGAACACTGGCAGAAACATTACTCGAGAAAAAGCGAGAAGCTGTAATGCGTAGTAAAAACCGCAGAAAACCTAACGTTTTCTACATTTGTTTTCGAAATGACGTAACTGGAAATCGTCACATTGGACGCATTTCTCTCGGAAACGTTTACATTCATCGTCTGGCAACTAATTCCGCGTGACGAGGTTTGCGGTCACACCACTCTGTACGAAGTAGAAGTTCCTAAGTTGTTACAGTCACCAAGAAAGGAGCACCGAAATTCAAGTTTTAGTTTTTGAAAATTCAGTTTTTGGCCGCTTTTGCTGCCTTGTAGTTGACCTAGGACCTTAAGATTTTGCATGAACCGAACTCTGGCAGAAACATTACTCGAGAAAAAGCGATAAGTGGTAATGCGTAGTAAAAACCGCAGAAAAACTAACATTTTCTACATTTGTTCTCGAAATGACGTAACTGGAAATCGTCACATTGGACGCATTTCTTTTGGAAACCTTTACATTTATCGTCTGGCAACTAATGCCGCGTGATGAGGTTTGCGGTCGCACCAATCTGTACGAAGTAGAAGCTTCTAAGTTGTTGCAGTCACCAAGAACGGAGCACAGAAATTCAAGATTTGGTTTTTGAAAATTCAATTTTTGACTGCATTTGCTGCCTTGTGGTTGACATAGGACCTTAATATTTTGCATGAACCGAACACTGGCAGCCGCAATACACGAGAAAAAGCGAGAAGTGGTAATGCGTATTAAAAACCGCAGAAAACCTAACATTTTCTACATTTGTTTTCGAAATTACGTAATTGAAAATCTTCACAATGGTCGCATTTCTCTCGGAAATATTTACATTTATCGTCTGGCAACTAAAGCCGCGTGATGAGGTTTCGAGGTCGCACCACTCTGTACGAAGCTGAAGCTTCTATGTTGTTGCAGTTCCCAAGAAAGGGGCACAGAAGGTTAAGTTTTTTTTTTTTTTGGAAATTCAATTATTGGCCGGTTTTGCTTCCTTGTGGTTGACCTAGACCCTAGGATTTTGCATGTACCGAACTCTGGCAGCCGCATTACACGAGGAAAGCGAGAAGTGGTAATGCGTGGTAAAAACCGCAGAAAACCTAGTGCTTTCTACATTTGTTTTCGAAATGACGTATCTGGAAATCGTCACATTGGACGCATTTCTCTTGGAAACGTTTACATTTATCGTCTGGCAATTAATGCCGCGTGATGAGGTTTTGAGGTCGCACCACTCTGTACGAAGCTGAAGCTTCTATGTTGTTGCAGTCACCAAGAAGGGGCACAGATGTTCAAGTTTTTTTTTTTGAAAATTCAATTATTGGCCGGTTTTGCTTCCTTGTGGTTGACCTAGACCCTAGGATTTTGCATGTACCGAACTCTGGCAGCCACATTACACGAGAAAAAGCGAGAAGTCGTAATGCGTAGTAAACACCGCAGAAAACCTAACGTTTTCTACATTTGATTTCGAAATGACGTAACTGGAAATCGTCACATTGGACGCATTTCTCTCGGAAACGTTTACATTCATCGTCTGGCAACTAATTCCGCGTGACGAGGTTTGCGGTCACACCACTCTGTACGAAGTAGAAGCTTCTAAGTTGTTGCAGTCAACAAGAAAGGGGCACAGAAATTCAAGTTTTAGATTTTGAAAACTCAGTTTTTGGCCGCTTTTGCTGCCTTGTAGTTGACCTAGGACCTTAAGATTTTGCATGAACCGAACTCTGGCAGAAACATTACTCGAGAAAAAGCGATAAGTGGTAATGCGTAGTAAAAACCGCAGAAAACATAACGTTTTCCTCATTTGTTTTCGAAATGACGTAACTGGAAATCGTCACATTGGACGCATTTCTCTCGGAAACGTTTACATTCATCGTCTGGCAACTAATTCCGCGTGACGAGGTTTGCGGTCACACCACTCTGTACGAAGTAGAAGCTTCTAAGTTGTTGCAGTCACCAAGAAAGGAGCACCGAAATTCAAGTTTTAGTTTTTGAAATTTCAGTTTTTGGCCGCTTTTGCTGCCTTGTAGTTGACCTAGGACCTTAAGATTTTGCATGAACCGAATTCTGGCAGAAACATTACTCGAGAAAAAGCTGTAAGTGGTAATGCGTAGTAAAAACTGCAGAAAACCTAACATTTTCTACATTTGTTTTCGAAATTACGTAACTGAAAATCATCACAATGGACGCATTTCTCTCGGAAACGTTTACATTTATCGTCTGGTAACTAAAGCCGCGTGATGAGGTTTTGATTTCGCACCACTCTGTACGAAGCTGAAGCTTCTATGTTGTTGCAGTCACCAAGAAAGGGGCACAGATGTTCAAGTTTTTTTTTTTTTGAAAATTCAAATATTGGCCGGTTTTGCTTCCTTGTGGTTGATTTAGACCCTAGGATTTTGCATGTACCGAACTCTGGCAGCCACATTACACGAGAAAAAGCGAGAAGTCGTAATGCGTAGTAAACACCGCAGAAAACCTAACGTTTTCTAAATTTGTTTTCGAAATGACGTAACTGAAAATCTTCACAATGGACGCATTTCTCTCGGAAACGTTTACATTTATCGTCTGGCAACTAATGCTGCGTGATGGCGTTTGCGATCGCACC